>NC_084603.1:27348758-27669175 GCF_033807715.1 Cololabis saira | reverse complement strand
TGTGTGTGTGTGTGTGTGTATATATATATATATATATATATATATATATATATATATATATATATATATATATAGTGTGTGTGTGTATATTAGGGGTGTAACAATATATCGTGCCACAAAATTTCGTGATTCAAAAACGTCACAATACGTGTCGTGGAGGTGACAAAGTGTATCGCGATATTGGAATATTAATATTAATCTATTGTGTTGACTAGTAACGCGCATCCGAAAAAAGAAAAAAGTCAAATCATACATGAGATAAACTATTCAGTTTGTGGCAAAATATTTGTACTTGTATGAAACTGAAGATGCATAATGCAAACCTGACATTTACTTTTAGTTCAGTTTGTGGAAAATGGTTGGCCTGGCTTGCTCTTTAAAACTTAAACAGTTATAAAGCATTACAAACTGTAACAATAGGGCAAATGCACAGCATTGTTTTGTATTTTGTGTCTTTCAAATAAAAGACAATTTTTTCCAGTCATATGTTCCTCATGCAAGGTTGTTAAAAAAATACTGCTATAGTATCGTATCGTATCGTTATCGTGACCTCAATATCGTGTATCGTACCGTATCGTGAGATTAGTGTATCGTTACACCCCTAGTGTATATTTATATATAGGTATATGTATATATAGTTATATGTACATATATACACACATATATATATATATGTATATATGCATGCATATATACACGTGTATGTATGTATGTATATATAAATATATATACACACACACTATAATGTAGTGCCAGGCTTTTGTCCAATAACTGTGGTTGCAAATGCATCCCAGGTCTAAAACATGAAAGGACGTGTATGGGTATCAGTGACTAAACCGGCTCCAAAATGACTCTGTAACGTCTTCTATCGCCGCTCCACCTCCCGGTGCACACAGCAGCAGGAGTTTGAAGACGTCTGCGTGAGAATCACCCAGGCTGAGAGGATAAATGCTGGCTTCATCCTCCTGCAGCCCCTCTCACATTTCTGTCTGCCACCTCATGACAGACTGTTTCCACGATGAGAGCTCTACCTTCCCTGTCACGGATTAGTCGACTTGTTCTCTTCCCACTGTGCAGAATATCACTGTTTTAATAATGCACGGGACTCGTTTCTAAGTGTGTGTGATTTGTGCATTTGTTTAGTCTGCAGGAGTGTTTATGTCTGAGGGGGTTCACTGACCTGTCCTCTTAGTTATCAGTCTCTCCTGTTCCAGGGGTGCCTTCTCTATCGTTCGGAGATGTGTCAAGAAGTCCACCGGCCAGGAGTATGCTGCTAAAATCATCAACACAAAAAAGCTGTCGGCTAGAGGTAAGTGCATCAGATAAGTGTTGGGTGACTTGGGCTCACAGTTTGGTAGGAGTATGAAATTATACAAACTGAAGGCTGCCAACAGTAGGCTGCTAAGTGAAGTCAGATTACTTCCTTAAGAAAAGCGAGCCGGGCGCATAGTCTTGTCCTTGTGAGCTGAGATTCCTGAAAAGCTAGAGGCCACTTGGCAGAGCTGAACTGCTGCACTTTCAGTCACACGGAGGAGTTTGGTGGGCTTTGGCTCTTGTGTTTAACCATTTTTGGTTTGTTTCTGTTGGTCTCCGGTTAAAGGATTGCAAACATTCCTCTTTTAGTTTGAGCCTAAAATAACCTTGTGTATTATTGTAACTTTTAAGATGGTAGTAAAGAAACTTCTGGTTTGTTCCAGTGGTTTTGGTAAAGTAAGAGATGCAAATCAACCAGATTACCAGACAGATATTAACTAGACTTCTTGAACTTCTAATTAAGCTTCATCCATGTACACCTTAAGCAGTTTTAATGGCTTTGTGTTCTTCTCCTAACACGTCCTTATTTTTTTTTAGAGCTCAGACTATGCTTTTTGGGGTTTCTCCTGCATTTTCCTGTGTTAAATCAGTTTTCTGCACATTTGCAAGGCCGTGAAGTCCAAAGTCCGAGCCAAATGCAGGTATTCTTTCCCACTGAAAGAGCTTTTCCTGAACTTCCTGAAATGCTTTGTTTTCCATCCAACTGCTTCTCATCACCCTGTAGTAGTTCTGCATATGGCCTGCTTTAGTGGCAAGTTTTGACTTGCCTCTTACGACCATTTCTGACCAGTTAGAGCAGACTGGGTGTTTTAAGCTAAGATGGAGCATGAAGCTGAAGATGGAGCATTTCCAACACTATGTAAAGAAGTGCTGCAGCAACATGTAGGATACAATCAATACTGTTCTTTTTTTTTTTTAACATCAAAGTATATGAACTTCTTTTAGCCTGTCTTGTGAAAGAAAGCATAATCCTGTAAAACGGCAATAGAAGAATACGTTAAATGATGACGTATGAAGATACAGTTGGATGTACAAATGAGGCTAGTTATCTATCACGGCCTGGACTCTCTTTTAATAGTTAATTATCTCCTAAATTCATTCAAAATGGTGCTTAAGTTAGTCTTTTGCAGTCCAGCGAGTTATCAGTCAGGGCTATCACTTCATTGGTAAACCTCTGAGTACAATGGATGTTTTATTTATTTAAATCAAGCAAACTTGCAATGACACCCTGAGGTTACTGTATGACAAATGCTGATTTGAATGCATGATGTTTCTGCTGTGAGACATTCAACCTGCTTCACATATGTTGCAATGAGTGTCTCAAATTGTAGTGAATGAAACATGGAGTTCTTCTAAATCCTTTGAACGGAGTGGGATGGGTCTGATACTGACGTCACTGATGCCCTTGTCTTTTACCTGTTATCTGAATAAACTGCTGTCTGGTCATGTGGCTGCCCGTGTCTCTGCTGGACTGAGTTGCGATGAGATTGTCTTTCAACACCTCACTTGTTGCTTCAGGGAATACAATATACATCCTGAATTAGTGGCTCTGGCAGCCTTTGTATGTGTCCATAAGCAGCAGATCAGATACAACTTCCTGTGTCTCTGTATTTGTGTCGGATTTATTGTTAGGGCCGACCTGTTGAGTTGCATGTATATCACAGCAGTTCATCTACCATGGAGCTGCAAGCATGTTCCGTCTGTTATCATTAACACATGTGTTTTCACACGTATTCCTCTGTCGTCTAATGTCTTCCGTGTGTTGCAAACGCTGTATAGGTACTTCATGTCTGTTCTTGTAGACCTCAGAATAATATTTGAATTGAATTTTTCTGATCAGTGTTTTCATTCCAGTATCCGATCAGTGAATTAAGTCGGTATCAGCTGCTGGATCAAGCTGGTCCCATCTCTATATTTGCTGTTTTAGGGCTGTACTGGTCCAGAGCCTGTAACGCAGCAACACCCGGGGTGACACATCATCGTGGTCACATTTATCATCACACATTTATACAGAGTACTGCTGTTTTCTCACCAGCTACAATCACACATTTTTTTTTTCTTACCGTCTTACATTTAATTTTATTCACACATGGTCCGTGCGTTCATAGTTTCACTTGCTCAAATGCAAGTAGACATTCGCTTTTCCTTCAGTGCAGTGTCCTTAATCAGAGTTGAAATGTGCTGGCAGTGTTTTCTTTTGTCATTTTTTTCCCTCTCTGCCAACATGTGCCTCAAACTCTTGTACCATGCATAAAGTTGCAACCGGCACCTTGCACGTCCTTGTGTAAAGAGTTAGTTTGGTTTCCTATCAGTGGTCCTCAACCTTTTTTCAGTGATGTACCCCCTGTGAAATATTTTTTCAGCCAAGTGCCCCCTAACCAGCGCAAAGCACTTTTGGTTGTAAAAAAAAAAGACCTAAAACAGAGCACTGTGCCATCAGTAACTGATTTATTAAACAAATATTGCGGCTACGCTTCAACCACAACTCCATCGTTGGTTCAAGTGATTGACAGGTGAAGCCAGGTGGCATTTGAAAGGTTAGGTGGAACCATCCTGGTGTGGGGGAAACTCTGCGGTTTTAGGATAATAAGTTGAATAGCCTACTCCTGAAAATAAAATTCATTTTATGAATTTAGACTTATATTTTCCTAAATTATTTATGAAATATTTATTTTTAAAGGATTTTTGCATGGATGCTACTTATTAAATATATGTATATTTTAAAATCTCACGTACCCCCTGTAGTGCCTTCACGTACCCCCAGGGGTACGCGTTCCCCCATTTGAGAACCACTGTCCTATAGTATCAATACATTGTATTGTAATACATTTTTGCTTCATGTGACTTGTATTGTTGGATAAATGAGTTATACAGCGTTCTCAATCAATTTAATCAAAACACTGAAATAAGTGAGTTCCAGCCACCTTTACAATTACTGCCACAAAACAATGAAGCTGTTTAGGCAGTATGTCGTATTTCAAAACCTTTCTACACTTAAAGGCAGGGTAAGCGATTCTGTGCAGTTTCTATTGTTTTTGTCTCCTTTTTGAATCTCCTCACCATCAGTTAGCTGCCTATCTCAGGAGTTAAATAGGAAAATATAAAATAAATACATTTAAATAGAAAATCCTGGCTTTATTATCTGGTACCCAAGCAGAAACCATAACAAATATTTCTCCAGCCAGTCGCTGATAGACAGAGAGTATCAGGAGAGATCATGACGGGGCATGTTTTCTCAGGGCACTGGTAGAGGGGGGACGGGGTGGTGCTATTACCCCATGTTTTGTTGATATTTAGTTTTAAACATCAGCAGTCATGCATGATGTCACTCAGAAATTGTTTACCCTCCCTTTAATTTTTTTTTAACCTTTAGTTTGTCAGCTGTGCCATCTTTCTACCCAGCGCATGAGAGTCTGATACGAGCTCCGCTGCAGCAGCTGGAAGTTTACTGGCTAGCTCTTTGGATCTCTTTACAGCTGCACATTAACACATGCTGTTCATGCTCGTTAGCTTGTAGTCACTGTTTGTAGGCAACAAATGCACATAAGATCAGCTTTGGTTTAATTTCCGGGAACTTTGAAGTGTTGCTTGAACCGAGGAGGCCGTGTACATGTGTGCGCATAGGCAGGATTAAGCCCTATTCTCTGTGGCTCAGGGAGGGAGGGCACATTGTCTGTGAGGTCAGTGATTATAGTTGGGTCAGGTGGTGTCACCTGCATGTGCAGAGTTGCTGAACCAAACACATGAAGGTGCATGTTCATTGGTGAGCGTAAAGGTGCTGATGATCAGGTTTTCATCTGCACAACTGGGCTAGCTGTTTCCTCTTGTTTTTTATTCTTTAAAGCTTTTTCCCCACCAAGCCATGTCTAGTTTGTTTTAGCTGCATCATTTAAAGCTATAATGATGATTCTTTATGATATTTCCTTTACAGCATGAAGGGAAGCTCACTGTTGCTCAGCATAGTTGCTCTGTGCCTTTTAAACTTGAATCTATGCAGAAAACTACTGAGGGACAAGTTTTGTGATGTTCTATTGCTTTTAGCTGGGTCTATGGGATTTTGGTTTTAGTTTCGCTCCTATGCTCATATTTACTTTCCAGATGTCAATATAGTGTTTAGTGGCTGTGTTAGATGTTCTCGAAGTATATTGAGTCACAATCACTGATACAAACTGAGCTGAAGTCATCCTAACTCCGTGTTAGTGTGTTGCAGACTAGCCAGGTGTCCTTATAAAATGGGATAACATTGTGGTAGTGGCATACCTCTGCTTGGACTGACAGTTTCTATTATCTGCTAAGAAAAAATACATTTTGGATGTTTAAGATAAACTCGTTTGTAGCTGCATATTCAATGTAGAGAAAGTTAAAAATCTAGCGAGTAAAATGTTGGAAACTCCAACTTGTTTGGGGGCAAAAAGAGCTTAAATGCAACATGTGTATGTTCATGTGTTTGTAGATGTGACAGAGAAAAATGATTTACACGGACGTGCAAATGTGTCAGACTAACTCCATACAGTAAGCTGCTGATATATTTCACAAGATAAGCAGTGATGACTCTAGAATTAGTTTGCAGAAGTAGATAACTGTAGTAGATAGTTAGCCTTAGGCAACAGTGACTATTTAAAAAATATTACAAGAACCAAAAGTGAAGAAGGGAAGTGTTATTGTTACTTCAGTGGTGTAGGGCTCCCACATGCTGTTGTACATTGTCTGATGGAAAATAGGAGGTAGCGGTCTCCTTCTGTGGCTTTCTGATAAGCTGGAGGTGAAACGCATCGTATACCAAGATAAAGTGTCAGACATCAATCTTTTAGAAACACAAAACATCAAATTTAATGTTGTTTAAATTAATGTTTTATTAGCTCTTTTATCTTCAGTTTTTTGTGTACGGGGCTCACAGTCATCATCAAACATATGCTCTTATTATAATCAGGAAGTGACTAAATTCATTTTAATGGCATATTCAGAGCAAGGAAGTTTTGATCTTAAATTACTTGTAATATGTTTCTGTGTAGTTACATTTTATTAGTTAATCTCACATTTTAAACTGGTTTGCAATGTTATGATGTATTGTTCAAATACATTGTTTCACCCATGTTGTTCAGCACTCCTTGGAAATGTATTTGCTCTTTTGAATGTGTAATCTTTTATGAGAGCATGTTACAGCAAGAAAAGAGACATGAGCAAACGATAAGGAACAAAAATATTATTGAAAGCGTACGGTAAGGAGATAAAAATCTGACAAGAAAAAATAGACGTAGGTTTAAGTGTCAGTAGCTACCAAAGAACAGTCTTCATATGCACACAAATATAGAGATGTATAATAGCTGGAAATATGTATACATCTTTCACAGCACAGCAGTGTCCCTTAAAAGTAAAGATGCTGGAAATAATATTGGGATGTTTTTTTTGGAGGGGGGGTTAAAATCAGGAGGGGTTCCTTTCTGCCAACCCCAAGTGAAAAGTATAGTTTGATCAGGTACCTGAGTGGCATTTTGACCCATTACCCCCCCATCACTTTTCTCTCCTCAAATGTCCCTATTATGCTGTTGTAAACTTTAATATATTGTTTCTTCAGTGTTTATCACATTAAGAAAAAGGAAAGTCACTGCTATCACAGGAAGCAACATGTTAGCAGAGTTGCAGCTTCATTGCTCTGTAGTTTTTGATGCAAGATCTTTCAAGTGCAGTGTTCGATGTAGGTCATTTACTGTATAGCAGTATTACTCAGACCACTATTCTTTATTATACCCATGTAAAACAGAAGACATTTTAAAATTACTTACAAAAATGTCCCTGGGGTCACATTTGAATGACTGAAAAACTATATATATTTTCTGTTCTGACGAAACTCTGACTCTGTGGGTTCTCTCGAACACAAACAGAAAAATCTTCAGCGTCTGATCCATCTAAACTGCGCGTCATGTTATTTTTAGCCACAATTACATGCCACGTATTGTGTTGGACTGGGAAGGCAGAATATTTTTACACTGGCATTAGGTAAGACCTTGTGATGTGACGGAAAGAGAAGGGGTGAAATAGGGAGAGGCTGGCGGCACTCGTCCTGCTGTTGAATTATTGAGGCGCAAGGCAGCTTCCCCTTTACTGAGCATGGATGAGAGCTTAAAATTGGACCCTCACATTGCTTGTCTTGCCTCTGTTCCCCATTGAATTTCCTTTAATTCGTCTTATTTTTCTTCCTTTTCTACCTGTTTTCATCTTGTTTCTTCTCCCCCCCCCCTCTTTCTTGTCCTCTCCTGCTCTGTCCCTTGTCTGCATAGCTGACGCATCAAAGGCCATACAGACACGCAACGCATTTGTGTGCGTGTGTGTATTTTAGTTTTTCAGGCTTTTGGTGGCATTCTGCTGCGCTTGCTGCAGGCTGATTGGTGAGGGGCAGATAAACGTAGCAGCTCTGCGCGGTGAATGTTTAATGGGACCAACTGTGAATATTTAATGAGGGAGGAGGAGGGAGGGAGAGAGAGGCTTATATGAAAACAGAAAGATGTAGATATTGAAGCACAGTGAGGCTGTCGGGGCTGTATGCTCCAAAGCAGGCATAGTTCTTGGTAATGGTCTCCCCACAGCATGCAAACCTTCCTCCGTTATCAGGGCTTTGGAACAAGAGTTTCAGTGTGTTTTTTTTTTAAATTCTCTTCAGGATTTTTTCTCGCTACTTTCATGTTTCCATCTTTTCCCTTTCATGTTCATCATTAATCCACTTTATCCAAAGGGTATGTCACAATGTGGAAGCCAGCTTGTATAGAACTTTCATTTGCCAAATAGTGTTAGACACAGATGACAGATGCTAACTGAGATTGAGATTTACTACCTGAAAGTGAATCTGAAAGTCACGTTTCACTACAACTAACTGTCTCTGTTTTGGAAGGTACTTTTTCTTTAAAATGGTAGATTAAGTCTCAGTCTTCATATTGAGCTTTAATGTTTTAGTAATGGTTAAAATAAATGTTAAGACTGGTCAGACTTAAAATGTGATAGGAAAAAACAATTGCACTTGGTGGATTCATTCCTCTATCAATATGGTTTTGAAAGTAGTATTTTGTTGAGTCAATAGGCTAAAGATTACAGAAAAATCCATCATAACTTCAATTGTAGATACATCTGGTAACATAACTCACGACTTCTCCATAATTAATGACTCTTTCAGAACTTTTTACTCAAACCTCTAAACTAACCCAAACGCAATCAGAAAACCTAGACCGACCTCTCTCACTACAAGAAATCACCAAAGCCCTTCATCTCATGCCCAACAATAAATCACCCGGTCCAGATGGCTACACAGCAGAATATTATAGACAATCTTGGCCACTTCTCTCATCATATTGTTATGATTATTACATTATTGTCATTATTACAACCATGATTATGACTGTGATGATAACAATAATTGTTTGCTGTCATTTTTGATGAGTGAAATTATTAGTATATACATGTTGATTCTGATTACGATCATGATTATGAATATTATCATTATTATTACCACTTTTGTGGTTCACATTGCTATTATTATCAAACCGTCATCACAACAAAATTTTATTTTATTTTTTTTATATTACTTTTTAATCTGAACAGTAATCATGATAATGAAGTTATCATTATATTATAAATATAGTAAAGGCGGGGGGGCAGGGAGTCTGGGAGTTGCCCAGACCAGGAGAAGCACAGGAGGTCAGATCCACAACAGGCCGGCAGCCTCCTCTGGGTCAGGTTGCGGTCCAAGATGCGATCCCCCTGACTCTAAATCACATTACACAGAATTAAACAAAATTAATCAGGAGGGGAGGCGGGGGAAGGGGAATAGGGGAAAAATAAAAATTATATATATATATATATATATATATATATATATATATATATATATATATATATATAATTACTTAAAATCAAAAGGGGAGGGGAGCTTTCCTTTCACTGCCGTCCTACCTGCCTCTTGCTGGGGCTCCCGGTCGGGCAACTGGAGTCTGGTGGGGGCTCCTGCTCGCTTCCCTGACGCCCCCGTCTGACCTCACCCCTCATTGCAATACATAAATTACCAATTCTAACTCTAATAATCATTCCTGGCATTATCATGATATATTGTTTCATAGTGTATTATTATATTAAGTTATGAAATCTCATGGGATGTTAAACTATAGTATTATTATATTGTTATATATTATAGTATGGTGATGTAATTTTGTTATGTTATATTATGTTATATTAGGATATTATTATGCTATATTTATATTATATCGTGCTACACCACTCTATATGATTGTTTATTTGTTTACTTATTTATTCTCAAATTAATATTCTTAATTTATTAATCTACTTTCATCATCTTATTTACACGCACACACACACGCATACACACACCTAGATACATATCATTGTAACTGATGTCGTCTTTTGTCGCTGTTTGCACTGTATGTTAATAAGTTAAAAAAAAATTAAAAAAAGGCCTGTAAAGATGCCATTGCAATAATCCAACCTACTGGAAAAAAAAGGCTGAAAATTAATTTTCATGTAGTTTAGTCGTCTGTTGTTTGTTTTGTTAGATTTTAAGTTTAAGGCCAAAAATGGAAGCAGACGGCCCCCCTCCTTGCGTCTTGGTCTGCAGGAGATCTTTTCCAGGTAGAGCAATATGGAGTTTGACTATGGATCCTCAAATCATTTTATATATATTGTCATTATAAATTCATTTTTATCGAAATTAATTATATTGAATTATATTTGTATTAGATTCTTTGAAGTCAGAGTATTTGAACTGGATAGGATTTATATATATATATATATATATATATATATATATATATATATATATATATGGATAGATAACAGAAATGTATATAGTTGGACTTGCATTTTAATTCCTTTGCTTCCCTATAAAGTACCTTGAAATGATTTTTGTTATGTTTGAATTACATAAGAGCTTAGGATTTCTTTTGACCTGTGCTTTCAAGGGGCTATGTTCAAATAATTTTGAAAGTTTTTACAGAAAATAATCATGAGATCAGATGCAGCCCTGGTTTGTGGTTGTTAGCCTGCCAACACTTCATTGGATTTCATTACACTAGATAATTCCAGGTGCTTGCACACAAGTCCATCAGTGTGTGTATGTGTGCTCCCTTGTCAGTCCTTGTTATGTCAGTGTGTGAGTCATGAATGAGGCCTTGTTTGTAAGTCTCTTTTCTCACACTGACAGTAAATTTGTTCAACCATGAAGCATGCCTTTTAGTTTTTCAACTCTGCCTTTTTTAAGTTTGTTCTTGCCCTGAAGGCACAATAAATTGAATAACAAGTGTATATTCAGTGTTCAAAGTTCATATGTTAGAAGGAGGAAGAATTGGCAATGATAAGGTTTTGAACCTAAACTGTGATAGCTGTAACAGGGTCAGAGCATCTTTGCACAACAGCACCTGCTGTTTCAGTGAAAAATAAATCTTGAGGATGTTACAATCTAATTTGCAGGATTATAAAATAATATTTTGTTGCAACCTTCATCCAAACTAACTCACCCTGGTTGTGTTAGGAGGCATAGCATAAAGCTTTTGTTCTTAGCTGTGTCAAATATAATAAGAAACTTCTTGAGGAGATGCAGCATTCAAGGTGGTTTATTGCACTGTAACAGCCTGTGAGATAATTACATTTTATTGATGGATAAGTTACCAACAGTAGAATAATACAGTTTCCCAAATGAAGAGATTTTTTTTTTTTTATTGGTGAGTATTATTTATTGTAACTGTTTGAGAGAATGAGGAGGCAATAAAAGAGACTACACTCATGGGAGATCATCTAGCAATATTGAGTGTCTGTCTTTTGTGTTTTTGTGATGGTGAGATCTCATCAGGCAGGCTTTGCTTTCATATACGTGCATCTCACTCTTTCCATCACTCAAAATCTCATTTTTCTTTCAGCTGCTTCTCAAAAGATGTTATTTAGTTTTACATATCCAGATATTTTCTACAGAGTTGGTGATGTATGGCTGTGAGAAATGTATCAATCAATACTGGAAAATGATATGCTTAAATAACAAATAAATTGAATAAAAGAATTATACTAATGCTTCTACACTTAACCCTAGCAGTGGGAGCCAACAACCTTTTTCTTTTAACCACGGAGCTCCTTTTTCATATTTGATCGTCTCTTTTGGAATTGTTTATCGTACATCAAGATAAGTTGCATCAGTTGAAATTGTTAATTTCATTTCTTGATTAAGATGTAATCTATATATAAATAGACATACATATACACACACATACATATACACATATATTTTGAACATAAAACCCTTCTGAATAAATATATAGAAATAAATAAATCTGTTTTCAATGAATGTACACAAAATGAATACATCTATACCCAATGTGCACACACCCATCTACATACATAAACACGTGCACATGCATAACAATACACATAACAGATGAATCCTGTTTAACTTGTCTTAAAGGGGGTTAGGAAGAAGTAAAATGTGTTCAATCTTACCACTTCTCCAATATTCCATAATTACACTTTACGTTCATCTGGTTTTCTGAGTGTCTGAGAATTGTGATTTTAATTTAAAAAATGTGATTAATCTTTCATTCCTTTGCACTAGAAAGATGTCTGAAAATCTAAGTGTCCGGTTGTTGTCTCAGTTAATTTGCAAGGATGTATCCATAGACTCGAATAAAATATTTAAAAAAAAAACCCATTGCTGACAAACAACCTTAAAACCCTAGTTGATGTCTTCATGCCAGCAGAGAATAACATTAAGATGTCAATCCAATACTCACTGATGATTCTCATTAAACAATCATTTCAACTTTGAGTCTCCAGAGACTGTATTCAGGATAACTGCAGCTTTGACATAAATTGATGAAACATTTTTGAACAGCACAGTCTCTCAATTACTTGGGAGTGTAATAAAGTAACCTGAGGTACTTTAGGGTGCAGTTTGGTGCAGAAGTGTGGGTTGTGAGTGCATTATTGGAGCCCTTTGGCTCAGCACCATCAATGTTCTGTATCAAACTAACGCATATTTACTTTTCTGGGGAGGTGTAGATCAGGCATAGGCCAAGGTTTATGGCTGACATGCGTGTTTGGTTCAGCATACAAACATAAATCAGCTTACAGGTCATAAAAAAAGCATAAATCATCTTATAAATGAATCATTTATAAAGGTGTTTGTCAGAATGGTCACGGTATGACCTACTGTGACAATTTTGACCAACACCCTTATAAATGATTAATTCTCTAAGATGATTTATGCTTTTTTTTTTATTACCGTGCTACACAAAGAAGCCATATGAAGATGGTGTAACACAAGTGTCATCTTTATTCCACTTTGTAGCTACTTTTTCTTTTATCTTTTAATTTTGGACAACTTAGGAAATTCTACATTGTGGGACCCCCCCCCCCCCCCCACTGATTTAAGCAGATCATGTTATAAGACTCTTCACACATTGGAACTGCTGGATGTTGATAATCGGTTTAAGTGTTCTAAAATGCTCTTGAAAACAGTGATTCGATCCAATCTATGAGGTTTGTGATCCGTCACAGCTCTTGTGTGCGTGTGTCCATCGCTCCCCAGGAATAATCCACTCCTGATTACACCACCCACCTTAAGCTGTCAATCAAGCAGCTTGTTGCCAGAGCAACAGCTATTTTATATTCCATTCAGTCTTTCCCATCATAGAGCCAGGATTACATAATTTTGGTCACTATATTCATAGCGTCTTTTAAGTGGACATGTATAAAAATCTGAAAGGCCCTACTGTGAAGCTGCACTGCCCTCAATTTCAAATAAGTAGCAATGTTGTTATAAAGGTGAGGATCAACACGGGAAGCCTCTGCAGCAGTGGGAACAACTTAAAAGTTAAATCAGCTTGGAAATATTTTGGTCAGCTCACAGTTATTTGTCCAGGCAACAGAAACTCTTGTGTAAATCGTGCTATTTTGCATATCTCAGTATTTTATTGATGTAAGCTTTTGAGTGTTAATTTTACAACATGCAAAACTGGTGTTATCAAGAAACCATGTAGACATCTCAGTACGGCGTTAACGCCACAGAAACACACACTTTCACACACTCACACAGGACACCTTGATGTCTTTAAATATTTGTTCACCTTTTGTTGTCATTATGTACGTTTTGTGCACAAGGCTGCTGTTTTCCTAAGAAGAGGATGTTTGACCAGTGAAAGATAAACACACACCCACGTTGATCACAACTTCACACACAGTGTGGTGTTCCATTTTCCCTGCCTCGTTCCGTCTCTGCCATCTGTGTAATAGAAACAAATTACACCTGTCTGCGGGCTCTTGGCCAAGTTAAGATCATTCTCTGATCTCCAAAATCTGCTCTGCAGCTCTAATAGTTTGTACTACTCCAATAAACATGTTCAATGGAGTTTAAGTGTGCGGCCGTATCATTTTGTTGAAGTGTGTACTCCTGCTGACTGGCACGCCACCAGCACAGTTGGTGCGTTTGTGTCTGCTTCCAAGGTTACAATCCAAACAGCTCCTCATAATAAAACTCTGCTCACTATAAAAGTCTCATTCAGGGCCTGTTGCCTTGAAACACTTTAGTGCCAGAGAGAGAGCGATGCAGGTTTTTAAAAAAGGCTCTAGTGGAATGAAGCATAACCTCTATTTGATCACTGGTGGATTACAATTACAAAAGAGCTGTCACAGTATCAGGGGAGCCAGATGTCAGAACTGTTTCCAGCAGTTTGGATTAAACCATAGTAACCGGCAAAGCATTTTTATACCTAATTGGCTAGGTTGAGAAAAAAACAAACAAACTGTATTCAATTTATCAGGCATTAATATGCACCGTTTGATTCAAAATGGATTCTCTGCTCAAAATGGATTCAAAACTATTTTTGATTGCGTAGGTACAGTATAAGGGTCCTAATTTCACTGACTATGAAAGTCCACTGTGTGCAATGACAGCAGACTTGAGTCCTGTTTTCTAAATATAAAGTAATCTTAAAGTTATCACAAGCTCAAGTTATTATAAATGGAGATTGAAGTTGAAAGTGAAAAATGGACACACTTTGAGAAAATAAAGATTTGAGAAAATAAAGACGTTATGAGAGCAAAAACAGTACTATACAGTTTAAATGGGTAACAGTCTAAAACCTCTCTATCTGGATTATGGGCTTAGTAGTAATATATTTATAATAAAAAGTGTAAACAACTTTGACCCACTGCTTAAACACAGCACCGTTTTAATAGATGAAATCATGCAAATCTTATGCAAACCTTCAGTAAATCTGGATGAGCCAACATTGCCTAATTTTGTTTGACCTCTCAGGGTTTATTGACATTTTCTTAACCTCATAAAATGTATAAGTATGGATTTAGACTAACAGAATTGCGCTCACAGCTCACACAGAAATGATGCTGTTAAGCTTATAAATGTATTTAATGACAGGACCACAAGCTGGCACAGTTGTGATGATATACCCAATGTATCTTTAATCTTGTATTTGCTGGTACAGTTGACGTAAACAACAAAGCTTTTCAAGAAGACTCATACTTCAGTTGATGATTTTAATGTCATTGTTCTCACTTCCATTATTGAAAGGACTGTTGAACTTTTACATGCAGGGCAGCCTTCTGCTCGGATTGTTTATTTTAAAAGATCAGGAAAAAGTAAGAACATTAGTTTGGGTTCAATGGACAAATATGATGAGACGATGATGGAGCACTAATGCCCGGGATTTTCAAAATTATATGAAAAATGAAGGTTTAAAAGGGATTCAGTGCAATACCAGCAAGCCTTTACATAACTCACATCCTTCACTTGTTTGGAGTTTTTAACCTCTCAATTTTTATCACTGTATCAATTTGCCTACTAATTGGTTGGTTACAATCCATTCATGAAGACATTCTCAACAGGTTATTACTTTGTCATAAAAAAACAAAAAAAACAACAAAAAATAAAACGCTGATCCTTTACTGTCCAAGGATCCTGCTGATGATCACTTCCATTTAGCCATTGCACTTTGTAGTTGGTTATACTCTTATACTTTTATATCTGCAATTCTGTGCTGAGCCAATGCCACGAAATGTTGTTCTGCGTGCATTTGACGACACTGAATGACAATAAAGTTTGTCTAAGTTATTGAGCTTCCTGTCAGTCATCGAGTGTTTAAAAAGCTTTCCAAAAGTTTCAGCTGCTGGATGTTATAGAAAAGGCTACTAAATGTCGGCTACTGTTGATTAACAAAAATGGTCGATTTCTATCGTAAATATTCACTTAGGATCAGCTTGAAACTAGTGATGGACTGAATGTTCGGTAACCGATATTGTTCGGCCGAAAATAGCAAAAAAACACTTTCGGTGTTCGGTGGAATAAGTGGGGAAAAAACCAAACAATTAATAACGGCATGTTTAGAAAACGCAATCAAACAGCGGACAGCGTAGAGTGAGGGGTGTGCGGTGTTAAAAGCAGCAAACATATCAGCATGTCAGATCATTACTTGGATGTGGGGAAAAAGCAGAGGACACAAGAAATGATCCAGGCTGAGTTGGATTTGGGAAACCGCTTGGTGATGGAGACGATTACGGGACGCACAGCAGAGAAAAGGGCCCCCACTACCGATGCGGTGGAGAACCCTCACTGTCTGATATGTTTGACGAGATCGTCCAAGAAAATAACCCAGATTTTTACAATTATTATACAAGGCTTCAAATTGCGGAGATCAGCCCCACCGCGACCTGATTAATTGGATTTGAACAGGAGAAAATGAAAAAGGATTATGAGAGAAAATACAATAAGTACAGTAAGACAAATTGTGACTGGCGGGTATTTCACTGCACATTTATTTGATTTATGCAATGGTGAAAAAATTAGCAAAATAAATGAAAAACTGCGAAGAACCATTGTTTGGTATTACTCGGTATTCGGCCAAGTGTTTATTATTATTTTCGGTTTCGGCCACAAATTTTCATTTCGGTGCATCACTACTTGAAACCCATTTAAGTGAAAGACTCCCACAGACTTTAAAAGGAATAAAGTAGCTCATTTGCCCCTTGTCCAATATTGACTCCGGAATTTTTCCAAACGACGGCGCAAAGTAGTATTTGGGTCCATCTGTTGTGATATATACTTTTTTTTCTGTGTGAAAGTGAACTCAATACCTTTAGGTTCTGTGTTGTTTATAGAGTAAAGAAAAAGATGAGTGTTAAATGATTATAAAACCCAAGCTGGCAAAATGTGGAAATCCTGTTAAACTAAAACGAGTGCTCAGATTTAGCTTGAATCTTAAAACACTGAAGGTTTAACAGTTACTGTACACAATTAGTTTGAAGTTTAGTCCATGAATGTGAGCATGTTGACACAAAGATGAGTTTAAAATGACACCCAGGGCTGCTGTTAGTGCTGTAAATTCTTGGGCCGTTCAGCCCATTTCTGGCCTTTTCTTCCTCTTCGCTGGTTTTTGGCTGTGCACAATGTCTGCCTCTGGGGCTCTTTAGAGTAGAACTAATGTCCGTCTCTAATTAGCAACCTGCAGAGTATTGATAAATAAAATAAACGGTCAGCTGGAGAAGTTTTGAGGACTGGATTTAATTTGTAGCCTAAATAAAAAAAGAAGAGAATTGAAGAATCATAAGATTAGTATTGTTGTTTAAATGGAAGTAACATATTTTGGGTTTCACAACAATCTTGGGTAATTTCACCATTATTGCTACATAGTTCATCTTTTCCATTTCTATTCTAATACTAATACTTTGCTGGTCCACTGACATGAGTCTGACCTCACAGTTATGAGGCATCTGACTTGAGTCAGTCTTTGATAGGGAAACTTTAGAGATCTTACAAAATCTACGTCAGAATGTTACCTTTACCTTTCTTCTTTCTTTGTGCAACTTCATCTACTAGTCCAACTCTGTTTCTGTTGGTCTCAATTCTCATTGTGTCTGTGTGTTTTGTGATGCAGTCGGGGTCAGGTCACTGTGATCCAGGGTTGTAAGCTGGTGGAGGATTGGTTCTATTTATAGTCCTGTCTACTCTGGGCTACACTGACCCTAAGCCAGTGTCTCGTTCTCTTTTGTTTCTCTTTTTTTGTTACTCTGCCAATCATTAAGCTCATTATCAGTTAACTGTTATCCTCAAATCGGAAGAGATTGCTGTCAAGTGTTTAACAAGCTCAATGTCACAGTAACTGTCTTTCAGTAATGCTTTTTGAGATGCCTGTTGCTCATGTTGTCATTTTAAGACGGCATTATAGTTTTTATATTTTTGGTGTTGGAATAAAGTTATAACCTACCTTTGAATTGGCTAATTTCTGTTAATTTTAAATTATTATTATTGTTGTTATTATGGTTGTTAATCATTAACTAATTGACAAAATGTTTGTATAAAAGCTAGAAATGCTGGCCAGTACTAACCTTAGAATACATGCGTTACAGATGCTTGTAACACTTTCATTTGTTTTTTTTCCCCCTTTTTTTCATAATAGATATTAAATCATCATCAAACAAATCATTTTGACAGTTTAAATTTATGTTTTAATCCACTGTGTTATTTGGTTGAAGATATTTGATAGGATGAAATTAGAAAGAGTACATGGATACACTTCCTGAGGACTATGTACATTTAAAGAACAGAAAACAGGACAGTTTCAGGAATGCTCTTTCCTTTACCTTCATATTAATAATAATGGCTTGGTTTTATATAGCACCCTTCAAGGCACCCGGAGCGCTTTACAGAGACCATTATTCATTCATACACATTCTCTCCGGGGGTGGTAAGCTACGTTTTTGTAGCCACAGCGGCCCTGGGGGAGACTGACGGAAGGATGGCTGCCATATTGCACCAAACGGCCCCTCCGACCACCACCAAACATTCAAACACATTCACACGGGGCAAGGTGGGTAAGGTGTTTTGCCCAAGGACACTACGACAGCAAACTGGGACAGAGCGGGATTCGAACCGCCAACCTTCCGATCATTGGTATCTTTTGTATTCTTTATGTTATACAAAAGTAATAAAGTATGCTATCCTAATTCTTGCAGTTCTGAATACACCAACTGCTATTACTACTGCACAAGTTCCTGGACAAGTATTTTTGTACAAATTAAGCCCAACTGCATAAGGAGTTGTATAACATAAATACAATTGCATAAACATGCATGGATGACTTTCTGTAAAGGTGTAAAGACACAAACCTTTATCACACAGCTGGATTGCTGCCCAATAATCTGCCGCTGTTTTTGTATCTGGAGGACCCTGACTTTGAACCGCAGGGCTCCAGCCCAAACCTTACCAGAACTAGTGTAGTATGCTATTATAGGGCTATGCACAAAATGTAGAAACCTTTTGGAAAAACCGTTCTTTGCTAAACAGTCCTCGGGTTACTAGATTTGCTCCTTTCTATAGATTAAACATGGCCTGCTTTGTCTGATCCCGGAGGGGTGGGGACTTTGACAGGGTTGCAAAGTGACAAGCTGAGTATTTATAGTGACAGATATAATTGTGATATGTCAAACCTTTTGGTCTCACATACTGGAATAGATTTTGGGATGATGCATCGATGATACATTTATTAGAAACCTGCAGCTATGCCTTTGTTTTTAGCTGTTGAGCTTAGTGTTTACTCTAATAATCTAGCGACTTGAAACTTTTTCTACCTCCTTCATTGCTGGCAAAGCTTAATCTATATTCTTAAGGGGGGGAATATGGGTAATTTTTCAAAAAGTTAATAAAAGTTGAAAGAAGCCATCTGCATTCTGTTCGGAGCTTTCAGATGAGATGAGCGGAGGGCTGGCTGGATAAACGAATACAAAGGAACATGCCTTTGATCGTCACTCATTCCAATCGGGCTGAGTGCTGTGCTCTTCTCCTGGAGCAGGGAGCAATCACGATGATGTCACAGTATCTCCCTGGAAAGCTTGAAAAGGTGTGTGTCTGCTGCGTGGTCAGGTGTGTGTGGGAGTTGTAAACTGTTGAGTAAACTGAGACTCTTCCTGCTGTTGGCAGTTTTAAGATCCAGGAAAGGACTTGCCCACCTTTTTGTCATCCTTATGTACCCTGCAGCTGCCTCAATGATACAGCCATCTAAGATGGCAAAATTATTTTCTCTTCTTTTTCTTCTGTTCAATCCAAACTGCTATTGAAGTGACAAAAAGTCAATATTTATTAGGGGTGTAACAATATATCGTGCCACGAAATTTCGCGATACAAAAACGTCACAATACGTGTCGTGGAGGTGACAACCTGTATCGCGATATTGGGTTATTAATATATTGTGTTGACTAGAAACGCGCATCCGGCCGCGGCCGCGACCGCGCGGACCAAAATCTTACTCCGCTCAGAACAAAAAGTAGTCCCGTTTTGCGGTCCTGTTTTGAGCTCTGAACCTTTACTTATGTAAGGCTGGTGTAGAGTTAAGCCTTACCTTATTAAATTAAACCTTTTTCGGGTGGTGAGTAGGATAAACACGGGACAACTTCTGCGTGAGTTTGCGTGTACTTCAATGTCCGCTCAACAGCGTAGGATTTTAGAACATCAACACAGCACCTAGTGCTGTATCACTCCGCCCAATCTAAAACATACTAATCACTACAGATTAACTGACTAGTGTAATTATAGTCCCTGATTTACAGAATATAAAGAATATATACATTTATAAAATAATGAACCCTGAATTACCAAAATAACCTTCTTAACAAAAATAAATCTCCTCTTAGACTTATAAGGTGAGCATGAATCAATCTTTTTTATGATGTAAAAATTGTATGTATTTATTTATTCAATTTTAGTTGTTAAATTTCTGGAAAAGAAAAAAGTCAAATCATACATGAGAGAAACTATTCAGTTTGTGGCAAAATATTTGTACTTGTATGAAACTGAAGATGCATAATGCAAACCTGACATTTACTTTTAGTTCAGTTTGTGGAAAATGGTTGGCCTGGCTTGCTCTTTAAAATTTAAACAGTTATAAAGCATTACAAACTGAAACAATAGGGCAAACGCACAGCATTGTTTTGTATTATGTGTCTTTCAAATAAAAGACAATTTTTTCCAGTCATATATTCCTCTATCAAGGTTGTTAAAAAATACTGCTATAATATCGTATCGTTATCGTGACCTCAATATCGTGTATCGTACCGTATCGTGAGATTAGTGTATCGTTACACCCCTAATATTTATTGACACAAATGTTGCTGTTATTAAGGATCAATATGCATTTTTTTTTCTTCATTTGAGGAGCTGTTTATTGGTGCCAAAGCTTCATCCCACTGAATTGTCACACGTCTCACCTGGAGGTCTTTGTAAAAAGAGCAAAGGGTAAAATTGAATCTGCTGCCGTTTCTGTAAGGTTGCTGGGCATGAATTCAATGAGGGTGCGCTGCTTGTCCACCTGCAGCATTTGTCACACTGATGACTTTGTTGGCAATGTTTTTTTAAAGCCTTTCTTCTTTGGAATAAGTGAAATGTTTTACATTTCGTTTGTTCTTATAGCTTAGGTTATCCTTTGTATTTCTTAGACAGAGTTGGTTTGGCCTCTGCTCAGCTTGAAGCTAAATCCTGGGCCAATAAATCTAACAGCACATTGTAAACAAAGACAGCAGTCACCAAATCCCAGCAATCTGTTTCTGTTGTAGCTTTAGACCTGGGAAACATGCATCACTCTCATGTTGTGTCTCAGACAGAAGGTAACAATCCATATAAGTAAAACTTGCAATTCTTTAATCTTTTTTTTTTTCGATGTCTGTCTGCTGTCTTGTCTGAATGTATGCAGTCATCTCTGTCCCGGTTATTGCAAAGGTTTTTAGTTTAACCTCTGAGGGATTTGCTTTTTCTTTTGAGGTTGTGAAACAAAACAAAGGGTTTTTTGTTAATGTTTAAATATCCAATTCAATTTAATTTAAATTAATATTTGCTCACTTGTATGAAGCATCATAGACCTGAATCCATCTTTTGTGTCTGCTATCAGCAAAAACCAGCCAAAGTAAGTTCCAGCTCCCATCCCGGCGGGACAAGTGTGTATTGGTTGACACATCGACTATGATGAAAGGAGCTCACAGAGCTACACATTATAGCTGAGGCGACTATAATGCTAAAAAAAAAGTAATGATAGACGAGGAAATGAAAGTGACAGAGGAAGAGAACAAACAGAAGTAAATGTTAAACAGCTTTGTAAAAGCAACTTAACCTCCACTTACAGTATAGGGGAACCAGAAAATGTCAAACATTGCAAAAGTTCCTCTATGTCGCTTTAAGAACTGCTGTTTGTTTTGCTTATCCAGGCCTCATGAGCCTGTTAAGTGCTGGAAATGTAAATGTAATAACGGCACTCAAACATTTTACTGTTGACAGGGTCCCATCTTTCAGACTGAATTTTTAGTCACCGTGGTAAATAATGATGTCAGTGGAATTACTGAATGAGGTTCCAGTTTTACTTTTTGACTGTAAAAAAAGCAACCTTACCAGACTCTAATTACATAATGTTTACGGTGAAGTTTAACAACCGCTGTGCACCAGACACAGGCTTTGCTTTGGTGTTAAAAAAGTGACGGTAGTGTTTCCTCTAGGATTTTCTTCAGTGGCAGGGCCAGGCTGTCCGGGGAGTTGTTGCATCATGAAGAAATTACACTCGACTCCAGAGTTTACTGTTACAAACTATTTATTGAATGGCCAGTTGAAAATGGCATTTTCGAGGCTGAATGTAAAACTAAAAAGTAAATAAATAAAACAGTAAAACTAAATAAAAATAATTCCTTTACAGAGTCAGTAGGAAAGTTTGCACCCAGACTCAGGACATTGGGGTTTTTCTGTTTTTTTTTTTGTAAAACAGCTCTGAGGCTCTGTTGTATGGAAATTCTTTAATAAGCGTCCCGTTGATGCTCAGCAGCGTACAGGCTGCAACGGGACACCCCTACAGCCTGTTTCTCAAGTCAGTCTTCACCTACAAATAGAAACAATAATGAGATTGTTTCTCTCAATTTCCGACACCCTACTTATTCGTTTCTAGTTTGTGTCTGATATATTATTACCAGAGGTGTATAATCCAGGTGCCATAAAGTAAAAATGCAGTCCAGCAGGTGTTCCAACCAATCACTAAACCAGCTCCTCTGCAGGTAGACGGTAGGTTGTTAGTGAAAACCCCTGTTCTAAATGTACAGGCTGATCTAGAAACATGGCAGGGTTTTTACTTTGTCGCACCTGGATTATACACCTCTGATTATTACGTATCTTACCCTATTCATTGTTGAAAAGTCCCTCACAGTTCACAATATTAAGTTGACGGCTTAATTCTATCAATTAGTTTACTCAAGTAAGGGTTTCAGGATCAGGTTAACGCTTAAATGGCTTTTTAGTAGTGAAAACAAACTGTGCCTGTGTTTTTTGTTAGGTTTGCACCTTTTTTTTTTCATAATTAATTGTGGAGCCACATGGGTAAAACTGGATCCTTCTGTCAATGTTGCATACTAGTTAAGACCACAGTTGTGGAATGTGAAATGTGAAATGTTTAAGGATGACAAGACTAATAACAAGTTTGAAGACTGAATTGAATTGTTTTGGAGCCTCTAGAGGGGTTTGTGGGAGGAAGAATGCTTCATGAAATCAAAATTATAACGGATCACAATAAGAATCCTTACTGTGCAGTAATTCAACAACAAAGTGTCTTCAGTCAAAAGCAGACCACGATAGGAGATCCTTCCTGCCCACAGCAATGATAGACTGAAATGACTCCTTTAAAAAAGCTTAATTACTGACAGTTACTGCAATGTATAATTTCCCTTAGAGGATTAATAAATCGGACTGGCGACCTGTCCAGGGTTACCCCCTGCCTCTCGCCTGAAAATGAGCTGGGATAGACTCCAGCAGACCCGTGACCCTGCAAAGGATAAAGCGGGTATACAGTAGATAATGGATGGATGGATGGATTAATAAATCATGATTGGATTGAACTTGAATACATTTGGGCTGAATTGGAGTGTATTTATTTGCAGCACCTTGAACTTGTTTGCTTTTTATGTAAGTTGCTTTGAGATGACTTTTTGGCACTATACAAATAAAGCGAATTGAATCAATTTGAGTGGAACTGACTCAAAAACTCAAACTTTAAGCTTCTTCTTTAAACTCAATTATAAATGTAAACAGTAAATGGTGTGATTCAGATGAACTTGTGTTCAGTGTTGCATTACATTTCAGAGGGAACGCTGGAACAGAGGTTATGTCGTGATCTGTAGGCCTGCCAAAAAAATGCAGCCCCTTGCAGGAACAAGGGTGCTATTCAAGCCATGTTTTAGAGGGCGTTAGAAAGCTATAGTTTTTGTGTAAGGTGAATGTGTTCAAGTGTGAGGGGGATGCCAGGCGTAGAGACATAAAGGACAGGCCATTAATCAAGCTGCTCTGGTATGTAAATCCACAATATGAAATAAGTTCTGAACACAACTTCTATATACACATTAATCAGAAAATTGTCTAATTTAGAAGGTCAGTCATTAAATCATCCCTGCCTGTGTCCAGTGACATTTGGAGCCTAATCTCCAATTAGCCCTTTGATTGTCTAAAGTTAATAGTGGTTATTTGGATGGAGAAACAGCTTGCATTTACCGACTATATTTGTTACTGCTGTTCTTCTGCAGTTAGTTTTTATTTTCTACAATATATCTTTTTTTTAAAGGGGATACACATTCTCTTAAATTTTCACTGAAATGCCAAAGTTTCTATTATTACTAAGCACTCAGCTGCCAAGATTGTCTGCCATCATAAGTGAAATAAAGCATCTCAGGTCAGCACTAAATAATAGTACTATTTTTGTAAGGCAGATCTGACTTCTAAGGATACAAGCTTCCAAAATAGCCTGTTATGGCTCTGAGAAGAAGGTTGTGGAATGTCTGCAGAGAGCTTTGATTTGCCATCCCTTGAGCACACTGGTCTTATTAAAACTTGGATGTGTCTGTGAGTGGAGGCTTTACAAAAGCATGGGTATGGTACTGGATAGGGGAAGTTTACATGTACACATGTCTCTGGAAGCTGTACTGTATGCAGCTGATCGGTGTCAGAAATCAAAGGTTTGGGACCATATCGAGGATATTCTTATATCTTCATGTTTTCTTGGTGGAACTAATTGGTCAGGACAATAGATTTAACTGGTAATCAATGCACATACTTTTATGTTGCTGAACAAAAACTGTAACAGGTTTCACTATTTAATTTTCAGCAACTAGTGAATAACTTCGATCAGCTGTTTTGGCATTTCTTTCACAAAATTAGAAAGATTAAAACTGGTTGTGTTTTTGGTCTTTTCTTGCATGTTGATGTAAAGAAGTACAGTTAACAAGTTGACTTGAAGGTCTGTGTTAATGTTTTCAGCAGCAGTCCAAATAATACCTAATTTTATGCTTCTTAGATATTTTGCTGCAGAAATTATTTTTGCCTTCAGTGGACTTTGCTGCCAACTCAGATGCAGAAGGATACCTGTAATTCCACTGTCATAACATCCTGAATACATTCGACCCAGCAGATTACGTATTAACATGGTATTCATGGAATTGATTTTTCCCTGCCCCCACAAGTTCCCTCTTTGCTGCGGAGGAAGGAAGTGTTTCCTATTTTACTTTCCTACCAGTGTTTTTCCAACCGCAAGCAAGATTTGAGTGGACTGAAGTCTCTTGTGCGTGTTACCGCAAAGTAGCTTGGTCTGTTGATAATATACAGTTTGGATAAAAATTGGGATTATTGGCTCTAACTATGATAGATGCCACACTTCACACACCACCAAGAGAGTTGTAGCTTTTTCCCTAGAGCTTCTGATGACTGAATTCAGAGTTTCTCTTACATATCTCCTGTTGTTTAAGCACATGTGACTATTTTCCAGTTTTGAGATTTCAGCACATCAATTTGGCACTTTGTGGGGGTTTTTTTAGGCTACCTTATTGCTTAAGTATACATCACTTTTACCAAAAATGGTCATCAATGATATTCGTTCATGATGTAGATTTCAGTTTCGATTTTTTTTTTTTTATTCAAATGTTTTTGTTTTTTTTAAAATTGGAAATGTATATCATAACAGCATCTTTGTCACATTTCAAAGAGCAAACTTCAACAAACTAGCAAACTTCAGACGGGCCTGGACATGTACTGGCTTCAGCAGGGGGAACGTCCGGCACTGCAGGATTTGAGTCCCTGGTGGCGTAGTGTGTTACTGATGGTACCTTTGTTACTTTGGTCCCAGCTCTCTGCAGGTCATTCACTAGGTCCCCCGTGTGGTTCTGGGATTTTTACTCACTGTTCTTGTATCATTTTTACCCCACGGGGTGAGATCTTGCGTGGAGCCCCAGATCCAGGGAGATTGTCAGTGGTCTTGTATGTCTTTCATTTTCTAATAATTGCTACCACAGTTGATTTCTTCACACCAAGCTGCTTAACTATTGCAGATTCAGTCTTCCCAGCCTGGTGCAGGTCTCCAATTTTGTTTCTCACGTCCTTTGACAGCTCTTTGGTCTTGGTCATAGTGGAGTTTGGAGTGTGACTGTTTGAGGTTGTGGACAGGTGTCTTTTATACTGATAACCAGTTAAAACAGGTGCCATTAATACAGGTAACGAGTGGAGGACAGAGGAGCCTCTTAAAGAAGAAGTTACAGGTCTGTGAAAGCCAGAAATCTGGCTTGTTTGTAGGTGACCCAATACCGGTACTTATTTTACAGAGGAATTTACCAATTGATTCAGTAAAAATCGTTTGTCCACTTAATTTTAGAATTTTATAAACATTGAATACTTTTTGTAGATAGTCCCTGTTTATCTGTACATAAACATTGAGCCCAAAGTCCTGGGTATCACAGTGAATTAAGGCCATGTTGGTGTGTCAGCCTCTCTGTCTTGCATGCCACATAAAACTACACGTGCACACGTGTAAGCAGCCCATCTGTCCTGGGAAACAGCAGCTGTTTGATGGCAGAACAGCCAGGACGATCTAGACCTCTGACATTTGACAGCAGTAGGTGTTATCTACTGTATCTGTCTTAAAAACCAATCTGTCTGTCAGATACACACAGCCTCGCTGACATCCTCCTCATGTCATTAGAGTCATTAACTGGACACTGATTAGATTAAGGCAAAACCCACAAGACTAATTTCACTAAGTGCTTAAAGCTTGTGCTTGCCCTGTGTGCGCGTACATTAAATGTAGCAGGCCGTCTGTGCAAATGCATATTGGTTGATCATCTCTGTTTAAGCATCTGGTTTTGCTTCTGTGAATTGTTTGCAGCTCCATTCATGACAACTTCCTTTTTCATTACAGTGATAAGAATCAGCTTCAAAGGAAAATATCCTTTTGATTAGAATATAGTTTCTAGAGGCGTGCCAATAAAGTACGTCTGTGTGTTTAATGCTGTTAAGAAGCAGGGTAGAAAATCAACTTTACCAACTTTTTGTGGTTGCAAAAACTTGTAAAATATTGAAAAGCTATGCAGGAAAAACAGGTCTGAATGTGTGCTGCTGTTATATTTGCCAGTCAGATGTTTACTTGAACTGTGATGACTCATTCAGAGGATTTCCAAGAAACGTTTCTTTGATGGCGGTGTACTGGTCACTGTGGTCCCTGCGGATCACACGCAGGACAAAAAGAGAGCAACTTTATTACTTCCCTTCCAGTCACTGATATTGTTTTTGAAACGTTTTCTCTCTCATCTATTCACAGATCACCAGAAACTAGAGCGGGAAGCCAGGATTTGTCGTCTGCTGAAACATCCAAACATTGGTGAGCTACTTTTGTGATATTGGAATAGCTATCATGAATCACATCTCTCATAAAAAAGGTTAAATATGTTCAGTGACCTCAACAATTAAGATTGCAGGGAGAGGTCCTCTTATGTTATTTTGAAATGCACTCTACTTCCTCACTGGAGACTCAAAAGTTTATTGCCAGGAAGAAATGAAAAAGGAAATAAGTAAACTGATGAATAAATTCAACAAATCACTGCTTTATGTCTCTCTAAGAAAAGCTCATATAAAACTCCAATAATCTGAATCTGAACAAACCCATCCGTGATCATGGAGGTTTGCCACTGTATTAAAATGATCACTGACACCAATCATTACCGTACTTTCGTATTTTGCAGCTGAAAAATATTAGTTGCATACATTTCTTGAGGATGTTAGCTGTTTAAGCTTTTCCCATAAAATGAGGATAAACCACTTAGTTTGTTTGGAGCCTCAGTGAACATGAAACCATGTTGGACAGCACTGTTCATGAACGCCCTGATCAAAGTCATCATTATTGAGCGAATGATTGAAAACTGTTGCAGCTTAGTGGAAGAGGTCTGGTGTGGATTCTTATTTCATAATACATAAGATGTACTTGTTGTTTAGATGTGGTTTTAGAGAGGTAAAACTGTTATAACCTCATTACATCAAATACATAATGCTTTTATCCAAACCAACTTCAAGCTGAATCGACAGACAAAGTGGAGCTCAATATATTTCTCAAAGACACTCAAGTTAACTGGAGAGGTTTTGGACCGTTCCAGAAGGTTCTGGTTAAAGGACGACCACTTAACCTCCAGATAAACCGTCACACCACCAACTGAATTGACATGATTGCTGGCATTAATCCCCAAACCGAAACAAATTAAGAATAAATTCATAAAAGATGAAAGGTAGTTGACAAACTGTTGGAAAGGGTAGCAGAGAAAAAGTTATGGTTCAAATCTCCAAAGATAACTTTGAATGTATTGTGGTTTTTGTAGCTTGGCAACACCTGAGCTAGTGATTTCACTTGTTGCATTATTAGGTAACACAGGTGAAATCTCATTAGATGACATGGATAAAAACTCACAACACAGCAGTTTGGATATATTCCTTCAAAAGAACATGTTCAAGATTACATCATCCCGTTATTAACAGGCATTGCAATCTCCCCTCCTTTTAGTCCGGCTGTGCCGTTTGGAGTCTCTGTCACCCCGATTAGTCTGAACGTTGGCCAGAGAGGCCGTGTAGTAATGAGCATGTTCCTGCAGCCATGTCTTGGTGAATTTCTATTGGAAGCTCAGTAGAAATATCTCAAGTTGATGCAATATTGTTACAAGATGACCAGAGCAACTGCAACAATCCTGGACCCTGAACTTGAGGGATGAGGGAACATATTGAGGCAGAACATAATGTGGGAAGATATGCTAAACTGAAGCTTTTTCCTGTCCTTTTACCTGCCCTAACATGAAACAATGGTTAGTCTCAAATCAGATGAGTCATTTTACTGTAAAAACACACACGCACGTACACACACACACACACACACACACACACACACACACACACACACACACACACACACACACACACACACACACACACACACACACTGTCTTGTTGCATTCAAGTTCTCTGTATCCGATGCGGATGTGAAAACCCTGTTCCTCTTGAACATATAACCACTTGGGTATTGTTTCATTTCACACCTTGCAAAAATAAAAAAAAATACTTCATTTTAATTCTCCTCATCTATGTTCAGTTTAATAATACCGGCAGCTGAATTGGTTTAGATGATAGTCCAACCAGACAGTTACTTGATCTGTCACTGTGGAAGATATTTGCATTGTACAGATGGTCAGCAGACAGGAAGACGGCGTCGGAACGCCACCGTATGTGCTATCAGCTGGTGGTGTAACACTTTTACAATTGTGTGCTTTGAGGGTGTGAAGATGAATAGATGTTTTCTCAATATGACTATTACACCCTTTATCTTCAAACATTTGTAATATGTATTAAGTATCATATATCCTGTGTGTGCGTGTGCGTGCGCGTGCGCGTGTGCGTGTGCGTGTGCGTGTGTGTGTGCGTGTGTGTGTGTGTGTGAGAGAAAGTGAGAGAGAGATAAACAAAAGGAACTGGCCCCTTGAAAAAGGAAGGAAATGACAAAGTATCTTTGCGGCAGAACTGCCAAGTGTTATCACAGCCCGCCATCCTCTGTAAGCCATACATACAGACCTGCGGAGTATGATAACAATATAATAGGCTGAGTTTTATTGGTCTGTCCTCGTCCCATCTGATTTCTGCTTTTTCATCGTCCTATTCTTCCTTTCTTTTTCTCCCCTGCTGCTCTTTTCTTATGCCAGTCTCAAGGGAGACCTTGTCAAGTTCTTTTTACAAAATGCTGCTCGCCTACGGAACGAGAATAAAATAGAACATTTCAAGCGTTAAGGAATTAAAGCAAACTCTACCACCTCAACACTAACAGGGTTTTAATCAGGCTCTTAAAGCCCAGATAATATTTTTGACTTAAAGGACCTTCGAGTTACAGATTTTTTTTTTAAAACAGCCTTTTTATGTTTATTGAATTAAAAGAACAAAAATGTCTACTTCTCCATATGATAAATAGATAGATACTTTATTAATCCCGAGAGAAATACAAGTATGTGTATACGCATTGTGTGTATACAATGCAATGTATAGACAATGGCTTAGTTTATTTTATATTTTGCCTTTTTTTAAGGTGTTACATTTATAAGTCATTTTTTTTTTTTTTTTTTTTTTACCTTGTCTGCACACATATTAATGATTGATACCATGACGGTAGAAACCAAAGGTATATATATGTGCATTATTACTATATTTAATATATATACATATATATACGCATACATAAATATACACATACAAACCCTTTTTTTTTTTTTTTTTTTTTTGGTGGGGGGGGGGTGACGACATCCACTGCCAATCCAGGAAGCAGGAACACACGGAGACACACGTCAAGCACTGGAAATCTGCAACAAAAATACGTCATTTCAAGTTACATTTTAATTGGCTAATCAGTAGACGAAGACATATGATTTCAGGGACTGTCTGAAGATTAAATCAGGCAGTCTTTGGTTGCAAGACCAGTATGACGTGTATCTGCCATATTTCACATTGGAGGATGTGACACAGCCAATTTTGACCTGAGATGACAGATATCACTGCTATATACTGCAGATATACTGCTACTCTTTCATGATGGCCATCTTTCATCTGATACTGCCAAAAATTGTGCAGCGTCTGGGAGGCTTTAGTCAAATAATGGCATCACCTCAATTACATTTTCTTGGAGTGAATCAGCAGAAAGTGTTAGTTAGTTTTAGAGATGGCCCCCAAAGCAGGAATGGTTTTAGAGGTGCAGGTCACAGACCTTTTTTCCCCTCCTTTCTCATCTTCTCTGACTGTTTTTCACTAGTTTTGCATTTGGCTAGAGTCAGTTTCACGACTGGTAGCATGAGTTGATACCAGGACCTGCCAGAAGTTTGCACAAGCAGTCCATCAGTGTGTGCAATTGCCAGAAGGTTTGCTGTGTCTCTCAGCAGTCTCAAGAGCATGGAGGAGAGTCCGAGAGATGGGCAGTTTCTTTAGGAGTGCTGGACGGGGCCGTAGAATATCCTTCACCCATCAGCAGGGAGGAAAAGAAGGAGCGCTGCCAGAGCTCTACAAAAGGACCTCCAGCAGCTCACTGGTGTTACAGTGTCTGCTTCAGAACAATCAGAAGCAGACTTCATGAGGCTGGCCTGAGGACCTGATGTCCTCTAGTGGGCCCTGCGCTCACTGCCCGGCACTGTGCAGCTCCATTCACATTCTCAGTAAAACACCAGAACTGGCAGGTCCAACACTTGCCCCCTTGTGCTTTTCACAGATGAGAGCAGGTTCATCCTGAGCACTTGTGACAGACTTGAACAGATATAGAGAAGCCATGGAGACATTTATACCGGCCATAGGATCCGTCAGCATAACCAGTTTGGTGGTGGATGAGTGATGGTCTGGAGAGGGATATCCATGGGAGGACTCACAGACTCCTGCAGTCTAGACAGCATCACCCTGGCTGCCATTAGGCATTAAGATGAACTCCTTTGCCAGACCCATTGTCAGGCACTATGCTGATCTGCTGGTCCTGGTTCCTCCTGGTGCACAACAATGCCCTGCCTGATTTAGTGAGAGTATGCAGGCAGTACCTGCAGGATGAAGGAGTTCATGTCATCCACTAGACCTTGTTTGTTGGCACCTTAGTCTCAGTTACTTGAAATATTATTAGATGCTATTACTATTCTTGTTAATAACACTATATAAATACTATATAAAACTACTAAAATAGCAAGGTGGTTTACAACTTCTACTGCGAATAGTTTAGATTTAGTTATATTATTACTAGAACAACTTGTAACAACTTGTAATACAGCTACCATGTACCACTATTTTACTACAATTAATACAATAGAGATAACTTTATCTCCAGTATTTAATTGTTTAACAATTGCTGCAGCCATCTATTGGACATTATCTGTTGTTTCTCTTGTTTTGTATTTGTCCTCCCACCTGCCCAAGTGTTTTCAATCATCATATTTAAGGAGAATCAATGTATTGAGTGTTACACCCTGAGGAAGGCTGTGGCCGAAACGCGTGGGCTGTAACCCACTTTTTTTTAATCTTTCCACATGAAATAGCCAATTTAAATAAAGGCTTTTTATATTTGAAGAAGAGTGCCTTGGATTTTTCTTCCTTTTTGACATCCTTTTTCCCACCAAAGAGCACCTTCGTCACACGGCTTAGATGAACCTTCTGAGCACTCTGGACTTTCTTTTTTGTTTGTAGAGATAACTTTAACTTTAATTCTTTAGTCAATGTCACCGACTTGCTGGACTGGATTTTGGAACAGGAGACTGTCCAATCAGAGCCGAGGAGACATCACACTGTCTCTGAACATGACGCGCAAGAGTGTGTGAAGCACATAGGAAGGGTTGAACACATGCTTATCTTCTCCATTTGTCTCATCTGTGACTCTGCACACGGTGAAGACATGCCGCCCACAGGGCCACACTTCTCTGCTCTTGAATATTGTTGTGTTCACTGCGCTGAAATTCACTTCGTATTGATTTCTTCCCACTGATGGGCACCGTTATACACACTGTTTTCCACACGCACACCTGGTTTGTACGTAAGTGGGTTTGTTCTATAGATGAATGAAGACATGGGAGTGTTACTGGGAACAGTATTTGCAATTTGAATGCAGCATTTATTTATAGAAATAGTAATGGCACAACTGAAACCTCTGCCCTAACTCACTTGCTTTCACCCAGAGAGACTTCCGTCATGGTAATAGTTTGCATTTTGTTAGATGTTAACTGAGATGAGCAGTGATGTTTGACCTAAGTGGCTGATTTTTAATTGAGGGCTCTCTGTGTTTCATAGTACGACTACATGACAGTATCGCAGAGGAAGGATTCCATTACCTCATCTTTGACCTGTAAGTAAATCCCATTAACACAGACATGCACACAGTCACTCTTCCTCTTAATTATGCCTCATTAAATAATGATTTAATATTGGACGTTATAACTGCAAAACTTGAAGTCTAAAAATGAAATTGATGGAATAGATGAAGAGGTGTCCTTTATTGGACTTTGATTTTTAGATAAGAAAATAATGGAGAATTAAAACGTTTTTGTGCTCGTATTCTGTTCCTGACACTTGTGGGAGAAATGTTGTATCTGCTACAGATAATAGTTTATAAAAAAAAGATTTGTAGAGCAATCTTTCAAAGTTACAATGGTTAATATTTGTTTTTGTTTGCTGCTGTTCTTTGATGTTTATGTGTATGCATATATAGGTGTGTATATGTGTGTGTGTATATATGTGTATGTATGTATGTATATGTATGTATGTATATATATATATATATGTGCATGTGTATATATGTATATGTATATGTGTATGTATATATATATATATATGTGTGTATATGTATGTATATGTTTTTTTATATATTTTGTATATTATTATGTGTATATAGAAGTATGTATATATATATATATATGAAGGCATATAAAAGGATATGTATGAAGGATATATATAAACCTTATTGGTCCTCCTTTCTGTTTTTTCTGGATTAGCTTTGCTATTGTTTGTTGGTATGTAGGACAGGCATTAATATAAGCACTATGCTTCTGCCTGTGCCTTTTCAGTCACTATTTTATTTTGATCACTATTTTATTTATTTTGATAATGTTTGTGTTCAATGTTTGTTTGGTGAAGTGACTGAATAAAGAATTTCAATCAAATCAAATCATGCAGATTTGTGCATTTCTAGAAAAATAACATAAAATAAAATTATAAACTAATTGGAGAAAGTTTTGATTTCAGTTAATGAAATAAAATTGCATTGATCAGTATTTATTTATTTTTTTAAATACAAATGAGCTGATGATCCTTCAGGTTTTGGGCAACAGCTTTTAAGCTATTGCTCAGGTTTTAGGTTGGGCTTTACTTTTCCTGCCATTTGAAACCAGAGATGCATATGAACCTGCATGAGACTTGTAAAGACTTGTATTATCAATAACCAGTCAAGTGGCTTTTTTAAGCACCAGTTAGAACAGTTCAACATATAGAAGTGAGCACAGGAATATTTTATGAAGTATTTAATTGAGGTTTTCTGTGTTTTGCATCTCTTCATCTTTTAGTCATTTTAATAGAAATCTTCTTTTAACTCTTGTTAGGGTACAAGACAGATAACTTTCTTTTTTTGTCACTACAGGGTCACTGGAGGAGAGCTGTTCGAGGACATTGTTGCTCGAGAGTACTACAGCGAAGCAGATGCCAGGTAACATTTTTAAGACGGACTACATGTTAAACCTGGTAGCTTGAGTCTTGAGTTGTGTGCAAACTACATACTGTTTCAGGAGAAATATTCAATATGATAACAGTGGACACAACAGCGTCAATTTCCTGCAGTACAGTAGTTATGCACTTGAGACGGCTGCTGGTTGCTCACTTTGTACATAAATAACTATTCAATTGAAAGTGAAAGTAACGCAACTCCAACTGCCAGTGAGGCCATCAGCAAGTTATGTAGTGAATGGGTTTGAAAAGGTACATTTTTAGTACAAATATTTATGTTTTTTATGTATTTTATATTTGTATGTATTTTATTTATTTATGGTTTGGAATTTCAAATACAGAAAATGTTTATGGTGTAGCAACTGTAAAGTTAAAGGTGCAATAGCAGCAAAGCTTAGTTATGAAAGACATGTTAAGAAGTACTTTGTGCTTCAGTGACAGAAAACGGTGCTTGCACTCACTGCCAGTACCAGTATTCACCTCGCTGCCTCGGGCCTTTTAAATCTACTTTAATTAATAAATAATGGCAAAGCTGTCCTTGTATTGAAACCTTATTTTGGAGTTTGTTTTTCTCTCAGCAGCACATCACCTGCCTGGATAAACCATACTGTGGCAGGTTTTAGTTGGTTACTATACTATATCACAATAAAGCTGTTAAAGAAATTATTGCAGTAGAAAAAAGCAGCAATGCAACAAAGATTGATGAACATAATTAAAGCTCTTCTGTGAATAAATGACTCCATCTTCTTAGTTTACTGCCTGTGTGGTATCGTACAATTTAGTGATCAGTTAAGCAAAACCTGGTTGGAGCTGTGAGGCCTCAAATTTGTATTCGTCTAGTGGATTACAACAGTTGAACATTAAAAACCACAAAATCTCTCAAAGGGTTCACCTTCCGTGCCTTCAGAATGGCATCTGGCATTCAAGAAGCAGAGTACTTGAGCCACTGAAATAAATCTTGCCAGGAATGTTATTTATTCATTTTCAAAGATTTCTCTCATGTAAAACATGTTTTTCTTGAAAATGAGACCCTCAATGTCTCAATGAAACTATCCTGTATAAATGAATAAATGAGAATAGATGAGATTTACAACGCATACATTATTAGTGTCTCACAAAAGACCTGAAACATGCTAAATGATAACGTTAATAAACCTAATGTTAATGGACAATGTCTGGTCAGGTAGATGAAAATGGGTGTGGGTTGTCTGAGTGTGTGATTGAAAGGAAGGAGAGATGAACTGAATGTACTCTGTAATCCATTTCAAGCTTAACATCGGCACACCATCAGTAACATTCTTTCACTTCCTTTTCTTTGCTTTCTCCTGCTCCTGAACATGTCTTCAACTTAACACATCCAGCTCAATTTATTTAAAAAGAAATGAACCTGCAGAAAGAAATGCATACCCGCAGATAAGCTTAGATCAGATTAGAGATTAGATTGCTTCTCCCTCACATCCTGTCCACTTCCTTCCTTACATTCAGTCAGTTGAAAATATACCACATCTCTCTTCCAAAAGCACCGAGTGGATGTCAGTAAATGATACAAATTCCATGGTAATGTCGGAAAGGTGTTGTGGAAGAGGCTCTCTGAAGCTTTGTAACAGGACCCCGGATGCCTTTAAACAAGATTGAATCAGATCTGTATATTGTGTGATGTCATTGCAAACATTCTCCTCATCCACATCTTCAATGTTGTCTTTTGGCCATTTGCATAAAACATTTGTCTGAGCCTGTAAATCTGATGTTTATCTTGTCTTTATACTATGAATCAGCCACTTTGTAATACAGCAGACATTTAAAATAATTAACACCATAAGATGATTCTTTGTCTAAGTGGTCCTGCTCATCTTTTGATACTAGTAAAGCTTTAAAATGCTCATCAGACTGTCAAAGAGCAAACCACCACTGATCGCTTACAGTGAGCACTACAGTGTAGATGGCATTAGCATTTGGTTTCAGCTTTATTCACTTCTTTTTGTCACTTTCCCCCCCTTTTTATTCAGTTTTTTGGGGGAGGGGCTTCTTTTAAGATTCTAGAGCCTTGTTATTTTTCTCTCTTTTCATTTGAATGCAGAAACCACTCTCTATAGTCTGCACAAAAGACTGAGGGTGGGGGATACTGTGATGGATTTATTTTTCAGCATTTGGAAAATCCTTCAGTCTACACCCCATTGTCATCTAGCTGCTGTGGATTTACAAAGGTGTTTATCTTCCCTCTGTTTCAGCCACTGCATCAGTCAGATCCTGGAGAGCATCACTCACATCCACCAACATGATATTGTGCACAGAGACCTCAAGGTAAGCTATCGTGGTGATCAGTACTAGGTGGTTTTATATCATCTGACACATTCATTGTACAAACATTGACATATACCGACCACTAGAGCATGAATGACGATCAGAGATGTGTGTGCAGATGCACAACAGGTCTAACCAAGCGTACACATAGCTGCACAGGCGTCATGCAGTCGTTCACTGTGTGACGTCTGTGCAGCTAAGAACAACTGGTGGGATGAGCGTCATTGCTCACCTCACAGAAGAGCTTTTACCTTTTCTCATTTCTCTGCTCCCATGCCATCTGTACGTCTACACCCCTCCCCTTTTTCATCTGTCCCCCTATTTCCTTTCTATCCCTCTACTGTCTGTCCCCCCGCCCACTCCTCCCTCCTGCACTGCCGAGGAGTGACGAAAGCAGACCAGATGCTATTAATAGCGGGTTGGTGGGTGAAATGACGGCCAGTGATGATTTACCTCACAGCATCACCAGCAGAAAAAGAAGCTCCCCAGCTGTGTGGTTTTAGTTTGAATAATAATGCGGTGGATAAAGATACAAAGCGTAATCTAGACTTGAACATCTCGATAACTGTGCAACCTTTTTTACTTACCCTCCTTTTTTTACATTTAAAGTTCCGACTTAGAGTTCAAACTTTGGATAGTTAACTCAAGTGTGGTCTGTTTTCCCAATGGTGCAGAATAGACATAATTGGGAAAACAATTGCTTTAGTATGACAGTGTGAGGGGTAATGCATTTGTCTTACCTTTCCTTTATTTATTTTTTCATTCTTGTATATTGATGCTGGTATCAAATTAACTTGTAGAAAGAAGAGTCTTGGGAAGAGGGTAGTGATTATAGAAGGTGAGGGTATTGTATCACATTAGTTGGTAATGCACATCTGTCTAAACGGTATTCATGCTGCACCAGTACAGTAATCAATGTTTTCTTAAATGTTTTACTCAACAACAACCCGCTCACAAAAATGATAAAAATAAATAAATCAATAAAAAAAAATCATTATTTTTGAAATTCACCCACCAAATTGAATTGAATTGCTGTGGAGCAATTATTACAAACCCATTCAATATAAACACTAAAAACTGAACAAACGCAATCTGGAGCTAAAGGATTTTTTTTCAGTTGTTGCAATAAAGCATGATTAAAAAGGAAAATTTAATTTTTTATTCTATTTTTTTTTTTAAATCTGTATTTGTGTGTTCAATGTATTCTATTCTTTTTAATATGTATGTAAAAAGGTCTGCAATGTTACAGTCCATGCCACAGGAGCTCATCTGTCCCACGGGAAATACTGTGCCTGAAACGCTTTGTTGGCAGTCCAGGCTTTTTATCAGTGACTTATCTACATTACAATGTAAAACATTTGAATAAAGCCTACCCTGAGGTTAGTGCATTGTGCTACAGTCAGAGAATAAAAGCTGCCTTCTGCTACACCTCCTTTGATTAATAAGAGTAGACTCCAATGGAGACTGTCGGACAGAAAGGTTGGAAAATTCTAAAGAAATAAAGGAACACAGGAAATAGTTCAGGCACGCAACAAAAGTGACATTTTGCATTCAAACACACCCCGCTACATGGGTCGTTCCAATTACACCTTCCATTTTATTAATCTGTTTAAAGGAGTAAACAGTACCTACCTCTGGCAATAGATGCACAATTGACAAACTCTTTCTACATCCACCTCTCTGGGCTTTAACTCCCTGGATCAAAACAGGAGAGTTTGATTGTTGCAGGGAAAACAACTTTAGCACATCAGTTCAACCTGTTCACACGCTCTCATGCAGCTGAATCCCATCAACATTATATTCCATATATTGCATAGGCTCCCTCCACAGAAAACGATGAAGTGTGCAAACTCTCCTTTGTATGGCAATCCAGTAATAACTTGAGAATCTGAATCTTGTTTATGCTCTTGTGTAGCGGCGGCAGGACTCAGGATATGTAAAATACAAATCACGGTGAAAAATGTAAGGACCATTATTAGTCAGTGATGAGAGTAAGCATCAAAGTATGCCATACATCCCTGGGAAAAAAATAAATAAAAAAGGGGAAACAGGTATTCACAATATAATAGATACAATAAACACACGAGGTAAAAAACACAAACCCAAAAAACAAATGGAGGCATAGTAGATTAAAACGGCAGGAAATAACAGATACAGGTGTATATTTTCTTTTTTTTTTATTATTAGTAAAATCATTCATAAACCCAGTGAAACAAAAGAGAAGCTTTTCAACTTACATGTATGCATATGAAATTTACCGAAAAACAAAAATAGCCTCTTTTTATGATTTTAATTATAACAATAACCTGCTTCCGAGGGTCCGGCTTAAACACAGGTCTGCTCTGATATAAGTACGTTGAAGTCCATGAGCCCCTCACACCCAGAGCTGAGGACAGCATAAATTTGTATGTTACGGGAACCGTAATATGCAACTGGCCACTAAATTGACAGACCATGGCTTTGCAAAAACTGAAACTGGGCTAATGAACAAATTAAAGCACCTTAGGAAGAAGTTCTTATGTGGCAAACAACCACAACGGCAGCGGTGGCAGAGGAAGACTCCACTGTTCATATTGTGATTGTGCTAATGATTTTGGGAGGGGGGGGGGACTAAATCTGTTTCCTATTCAGAGTAGCATTGATCCAGCACCTGCTCCATCTTTGCACCCGCCGCATCTCTTCAGGTATTGATGAAGCCAGCGAGGCCAACCAGACAGACAGCGGGGGCGTCATGTTACGCAGTACCTTTCCCCATTCTTCCTCCCCTCTCTCAGCTCAGCTCGAGGCTCTGGGGCGGCAGTAACGGCCCCTACATTCACGCAACGTGCGACACGAGTTCTTGGTCAAGGGAAAGTAGTTGGGTCTAATGTAAAAACATCTAAAAAGATTAAAATGATTGTGTGTCTCTTAAGTTGTAATATCCAGATATGTAAATAGATAAGCCAGTGTTCCTGAGCATGTGTGCTCCTGATTGGTGGAGTTTCAGGCTTATGGATTCATGCATTCATCTTTTGTAGCTTGATTATTGTAACAGCATCTTTACAGGTTTACCTAAAAAGACAGTGAGACCACTGCAGCTCATTCAGAACTCTGCTGCTCGAGTCCTCACAGACCTAAAAAGTGGACCACATCAGTCCAGCTCAGAGGTCTTTAAACTGGCTGCCTGTCCGTCAAAAGATAGACTTTAAAGTTCTGATGCGTGTCTATAAACCTCATCAGTGACCTCCAGACCCCTCAGGTCAACTGGATCTGGTTTCTTATCAGTTCCCAGTCAGAACCAGACATGGAGAAGCTGTGTTCAGCATATGCTCCACATGTCTGGAACAAATTCCCAGAAAACCTCAGATCAGCTGAAACACTCAGTTTATTTAAATCCAGGTTGAAGACTCACCTGTCCTCAGCTGCATTTGAATAAAGCTCCAAATCTGCACTGGTACTTTTGAGTTTGAAAACTACTGTTTTGATCTGTTCTTTTTTTCTTTCTTTTTTAAATCGTGATTTTTATTTCTAGTCACTCTGGTCTGAGACTGAAATGAGTACACAGAATGTACTGATCGCCGTAAAGGACCTTAAATCACCTTGTTGTTGAATTGTGCTATATAAATAAACTTACCTTGCTTTATGCTTGGACCACACATGCGTGTTGGAAAGGCTGTAGTGATGAAATGGGAGTCCACATCCTATGTTTAATGTTGTCTTTCCTTTTTAAATGGCTTTTTCATCCTTCCCTCAGACTGTGTCTTCTGCGTTCAGAAAGTTTATATTACTGTCCTCAAAATAATGTCCTTTATCCTTGTGAAGGACTCGCAGGAATCCATTTGCTTTCTGCTCACGTTTGTTTTTTTGATTTTCCTAGACTTTGATGACTGTGAATAAACGCCAGCATGAAGGTTTAAAAAAAAAAAAAGTAGTATAAACTGAAAACAAAGAAGAAAAAAAGTATAATATGCAGTTGTTTATTTGAGGATTGAAGCTGAATTTGAGATGTTACGATTGCTAGTTGTACCCAAGCATCCCCCCCTCTTTTTTTGGGGCCATTTGTGCGTCTTCCATCTCCTTCAGGAAGATATCTGGCTCTTTACATGCCAAAACTTTCACCATTTCACCAGGCTCTTCATGGACATCGGTATTTAGAGTATTGGCACTGAAAAAATTATGCAAAAAATGGCTTGTGTGAACCACTTGGCAAGTTTTTTTGGATGAATTGAATTGAATTGTCTTTTATTGTCATTATACATTGTACAAGGAAATTGTAGAGCTTCTCCTGTGCTCAGTGCAAAACAATTAAAGTAAAAACAACAAGCAGATATGCAAAATAGTAATGTAAGAATAAAAAGTATAAAGACTTTAAAAATGTACGGTAACTGTACCTTTTGTATCTTGTATTTATTCAGGATGTTGATGATGATTCTTTTGGAAAGACATTTTATCTCAGTAATATTACTGAGATAATGATAATAATAATATTATTATTAATATTATGATATTGTGGAAATAACTAGAAACATTGCTGTAAAACTATGATCTTATGTTAGATAAGATCATAGTTACTGATCCTGTTACTGCTCATTACAGTTGATCAGATCTGGCAGATAAATTCAACTCATCCTGGCCAGCACAAAAATATAACAAAGTTAGTCGCTAATACTAAGGTGGATTGTGAAAACAACTCTAAATCAGCAGCAGTGTCAATGTCTAAGTTCTGGATACATAAATAGTCATCATTTTTATTGTGTATTAAGCACATGTTGCACTGATGTTGTTATGCTCTAGAGGGGCCCCAAAACAATTTTACAATGTTGCTTCAAGGCATTAGTTTCTCTGAAATGTACTTGGATGGAAGTTAGTATGGATAATACCAACATAAAGATGATGGATGGATGGATGGATGGATGGATGGATGGATGGATGGATGGATGGATGGATGGATGGATGGATGGATGGATGGATGGATGGATGGATGGATGGATGGGCTTCAAGCCATTAGTTTCTCTGAAATGTTTCATTCTTAAATTAGAGGTAATCCCTGTAAATTGCACTTAAAACGAAAAGACAAGGAAAATCAGATTACTGGTTATTTTTTCCCCAATAACATCAAGAGGAGAAAGCTGCCGAAGGCAGCATCCTAATTGGATTCATATTCATATACTAATCATATAAACAAAATGTGCCATGGAGAAATGTGACCTCACACGCACGTGTCATATTTCTGCCTCTTTTACATCTTGTGAGGGCCATACGCTGAAGGGAAAACAAGAATTGGAGAAAAGGAGTTGAACGCTTTTGGCTGGTGGCAGGGTTGCTATGGTAACAGGGGGGCGAGGTCACCCGGCTGCTGCAGCGCCAGCATAGGGACTTATTATGCCACCTCCCATCTATCTCTGTATGTCTCTGTGTTGCTTTCACTACGGCTCGGTGCCCCACTTTTTTTCCATTGTTTGAGCTCTGCATTATTGGTGGGCGGTGGGGGGAGTTGTGGAAGGAAGGGCCAATGTTTAGCTAGACGACAAGGCCGATAAATTAAAAGAACCAGCCTGAAGGCATTTGGCACAAGTTTCTGACATCCATCCATCTGTCAACAAGCAAGCAATGAGGATCAATCAGCTCAAACACGCGCCATCTGAGATTGTAGTTTTGAATGTACCCCCCCTGAACTGTGAATGAGATTCTTCTAGTAGTCTGAGTGGCCTTAAGCAGTGACATCTTGCTGTTTTCTTGAGCTTATTCAGCATTGATTGCTTAGCTTTTTGTTTAAAGACCCTTTGACTTTGAGTGTTCATGCCATCTTGATAGTATTTTAAGCTTTTGTCAAGAAAAATCTACATCCCAGTATTGTGACAATAGGGCACAGCAAAAGGCATGTGTTGTCTAACTTGTAAAATATTAAGGCACCATTTGCTCCGCTCATGCATATAGTTCCTCAGGGAAGGGACAATGTCTGTGACAATCCAGATCAGATAGTACGAAGCTGTAGAGTTGGATATCCTTCATCTTATGAATTAGATTAGGATTCATTATCCAAACCCATATAATCTTATATGAGCACATAACAAACAAAAACACGTTTGTGGTATCCTGGCATATTCAATTAAATCCAAACTACTACATTAAAATACAGTTTAATTTAAAAGTGTCTTTAATTCTGTAACTCTGCTGGTTTTATTTGGGAGAATTAAAGGAAAAAAGCAGGATTTCAAAATCTTCGAAAGTTAAACCTTTGATTTGCCTGTGTGATGGCTGTTGTTATTATTAACCAGCATTTTTAACTGTTCATCATTAAAGCTGGTCCTGGGTGAGATTTAAAGTAGTCTGTAAAACTTTACAATGGACTTGGCAACTGGGCCAAGAAAAAGCTTCCTCTTTCATACAGAAGAAAAAAGATTAGCTGGTGTACTACAATATGAGAAATATTTAAAACAAGTAAACTGTTTGCTTGTTTCATCCTTTTTTTCTTTTTTTTTCTCAGATATGTCGTCCTAAAACTGTGATTTTACATAATGGTGTCATGAGAAATATATTTTGTTGAATGCGGTGAGAACTGACTTAAGAAGCCTTTCCTCTGAGGGGGAGACTTTGCAGTGGCGGTGCTTTTATTACCGGCCTCCCAAAGTTCAAAGTAAAAAGTGACAAAATAAATAAAATGAAATAAAAAAAACTACCTTTAAGATAAATGAGAAAAACAAAAGAAATCTAAGTAATAAAAATCAGAAACAAGTTCTTCAGTACCTCGAAATGAAATTTAAAAAAGAAACATCACATAAACTTTAGTCCGCATCTCACTGTTCAGTACCTTCTGCGTACTCATCTCAGTCTCAGAGCAGACTGACCAGAGCAGGACTTCTTTTTTTTTTTTTTTTACATGTCTGCATATATATATATATTAATAATAATAAAATCATTTATTTAATAGGCAATCATCATTTATATTGTGACATATCCGAGCAAAGATAAATAAATAAACTGCATGCAGCTCACATGACAGGGCACTGTCATACTGTACTTCTCCCTACTTCCACATTGGGACAAACTGGGACCAGAATGAAGCGCACGCTATGTGTGGCAAGTGATGCGCAAATGTATGCGTTATTAAACTGCAGTGTGACCAAGTGTGCACAGAACCGAGAGGAAATGGGTGAAAGTGGGCAAGTTTTCATAACTTTAAATGTACACATGTGTGGGTGTGGGTGTGGGTGCTGTCTGTCGTGTTGCATCTCCAGTGGAGTGGGGGAGTGTGCTGCTGAGTTAGGGATGGGCCGCTCCATCACAACACACTTCCTTCCAGCTGCCTGTGTACATGTCATAGTGCTCCTGCTGATCATAAAGCCATGCAGGCAAATGTAGATTTCCTGTAGAATAGTACATGATTATGTCATAAGCCCTTAATTACATGTATCTTCTACCTGTTGTTGTTCATAGCAATGACCTATTGTGCTATGCAAAAATTCAGTTTACCAAAAGGAAAAAAAAAACTTTATTGTCTTTGCAGTTCACAAAGTTAAAAATAAAATTGAAGTTATACTTCTGTCTTTGATAACATGTGATTGGCAGTATCATTAACTGATGAAGGAATGCTGGCTGTAGTTTATGTGAAAACATTTCACCTTTTATTTTGTCTGTGTTACAGCCAGAGAACCTGCTCTTGGCCAGCAAGATGAAGGGAGCAGCTGTGAAGCTTGCAGATTTCGGTCTAGCCATCGAGGTTCAAGGGGACCAACAGGCATGGTTTGGTAAGAACTTATTTGCCTTCATGTTTTGATACATAAAGGGCTGTCTCAGAAAAGCTTAAGAAAACTCAAATATCCTATCTCAAAAAATTTGAATATTCTGGGAATATTAATCTTAAACTGTAAGCCATAATCAGCAATATTAAAATAATAAAAGGCTTGCAATATTTCAGTTGATTTGTAATGAATCCAGAATGTATGACATTTTTGTTTTTTTTAAATTGCATTACAGAAAATAAAGAACTTTATCACAATATTCTAATTTTCTGAGACAGTCCTGTATAAGTTGAAAGTTGCAAGAAGATGCACTATTTTTACATGACTGTACAGCGGCTGTCAGCATTCGTGTGTTGACATTATTACTGTGAATATTACATTTACATAAAAAACACTGCTAAATACTATATAACAAACTTGTAAAGGCATTATTTTAAAATAAAAGCAGCATAATAAGAGGACAATGAGACATGATAAGGTTTTTTTTTTCAGCTATCACTATGATATTGTTGATTTAATATCATAATCAAATACGGCTTGTGTTTGTATTCCGACAGGTTTTGCTGGAACTCCGGGATATCTGTCTCCAGAAGTGTTGAGAAAGGACCCGTACGGCAAGCCAGTGGATATATGGGCATGTGGTCAGTTACGCCGCTTTTAGACCGCAGAAACACACACCCTTTTTTTTTATTCTTATAGTCAAGTTTTATTTCAGTTTTCATTTTCACCAGGTTTTAAATAGATTTCATGCCTACCCTTTTGATAATTTATGTTACTCTGGTGACCATCTTATGAAACTCGACCACAGCAAGTAATCCACTGCACTGAGATACCATCAGACATTTGCATCCTCCTATCTCACAGTTCCTGAATTGTTGAGTTTCTTCATTATGTATATAATTGTCCTATGATATCTTATCATTGTAAACTGGTGCTAAATTGGTTATAAACTAGTCAGCTTATCTTTATTGGCCCGAACATTTAGCCCTGAGTGGGCTACAAGCCAAAATTCAACAGTACTGTTGTGTATTTATTCTACTACCTTCATACTGTCATCTGTATTCATGCGTCAAAAGCCATATTTAACATGCTTTTATATAAATCTCCATGTTCACTGTATTGATTTTGTGTGTAGGTGTGATCCTGTACATCTTGTTGGTGGGCTACCCTCCCTTCTGGGATGAGGACCAACACAAACTGTACCAGCAAATCAAAGCTGGTGCATATGATGTAAGTTCTCCTCATATTCTAGTATTGCTCTACCTTCCTCTCTCTGTCTCTCCCCCTCGCTGTGCATGTGAGCTGTATTTGGGTGTATGCAGCACAAAATGCTTCACGTCACACCATCAGCTTTGTAAAAGTCACTTTAAGTCAGGCAAATTTACTTCATAGTCCATAGTGTGGTCAGGAGTCTATACGTGGTGTTTTTCTTTAATGTTGAAAACTGACTGGATTCTGTGTTTTTCCGCCGTGTCTCAGCTTAACGTCCCTCTGCAACCTCACTTAGCTTTCGTCAAAAAACAGTCCTGAGTCATATTTTGAGTCGAACAGAGTGGAGAGCTGCTTGGAAATGTGCCACAGCACATCTACGGACATTAACTTGAGTGGCTCCAGAGTATCCAAGGGTTAGACACAGTCACCCGTACAATCCAGACAAAACTTTTTGATGTTGCTAAACTCATCTGTACTTAGCAAGTGTAATATTTGTATCCTGACAGGAATTGAATGCGTATAAACCCTTGGTGGATGGTGAAATAGCGCAGAATTGATAACATACTGCAATCCTAGAGCTTAGAGCTGCAGTTGAACTCTGTAAGTCAACTACATTACATGATAGGGGTGTGCCAACAAATAGTTTCACATAAGAATTGCGATTCTCATTAACTACGATTCAGAATTGATATAAAATGTCCCAAAATCAATTTGAAATAATAAAAAATGGTAAAAGATTTAATATACCCTAATATATGGGTAGGTTAGCTGACAGCCCCTTACATATGACCAACGAAGAACTCTTTTTTTATCAGCAACTGGTGTTTTTGTCACAACCTGCTGAGGAAAAAGCAGTTTAAATATTTTGACCCATTTATTTCCTATTCTGTGCTAAACAGAGTTTAAAGAATGTGTTTCTTCGAGCTCATGACAGACCAAGACACTGAAAATGCCATAAAGAGTAGAGTTAAAAATACAGATACACATTGTATTTTTTCATTGTCTATTTACCTCATAAAAGAAATGATTATCTGTTTTTAAATAATTTTGTAATTTAAGTAATTTGGTGTCAAATAATAACTGCAGTCACAGCAAGTGAATGCAAACCTTTTTTTTGTGTGTGTATTCCTTTACAGTTATTTCAGTTGTAGTCTGACTCTCAGTTGTTGCCATAAACAGGACACCATTATTTACTCATGTTACCTCTGCAAACAGCTAGGGTTTTGTTTAGTTTCGTTGGCTGACTTGAGTGCCGCTGCAGCTTGCTGGTGTTACAACTGACAACTCATGGCAGCTCCACACCCACCTGCTTGCCTATGACACCACTCATGTGAACTGCATATGCATGAAACAAGTGCACATAAGTACCAAAGAAATTAGCAAGAGGTCTAGTTGATTGGTAGAAAAACAAATGATTTCCATTGCCAAGAGTAAAATAATTACACATGCTTTTTTTCACACACCCAGCCTGCACAGATGACAGATGTTTTTCAAACGGATTTCACAACAGTTCTGTAATAATCATAATAACCAGTAGAACAAAAATTCTTCTTGAAATGATCACCTACTCAGCCTTCAAAATCCATAAATTCTGTTAGAGCTCCATGTATGTTCATGAATTATGATTTTTAAAACATCATCTTGATTTCATCATAATAAGGAAATCACTTCAAGTCTCATAATGCAACATTCCCTGAATAAATTTGTGTAACTTATTTAGAAATGTATTTTTTGTTTTATTATTGCTTGATGCCTATTATTATATGATGTTATTGCTGTATCAAGAAGTAATGCCTTAGAGAGCAATATGTATGTATGTCTGCCTATTGATCATGAATTGAAATACCAAATATATTTGCAAGCAATAAAAATGGAGACTTATGTGGCCTTTTGTAATTTTACAGCACATGAATAATAAAGATCAAGTTTAAACCAAGCCTCCAAACTAACACTAATATTCAAAATGATCTTTTCACCGAATTGATCTGAACAGGTTTTTTTCAAAAGAAAGAACATAAATAAACGACTGTTACTAAGACAGGGCCCAGTTAGCAAAATATGAGTGAATCAACATTGCAATATGGTTAGGCAGAAATTTTCAAATTAAAATTTTTAATATGGCTGACTGAGTACTCAGCGATAAATTGTACATCTGCATCCAATTATATGTTTTCTTTAAGCCTGACTTTCAGCTGCTGTGTAGTTTGAGCTGCAATTAGAAGAGTGCTCATCCTTGAATGACATTTATTGATGTGCAGATACTCTTGTTACAACTTTTACACTGTTTGACTCTCTTCGCAAATACAGCTTCATAGATTCTTTCATAAATCTGGTCCAACACTTTTTAATAGCATCAGCTTAAATATTGTTCCTGGCATTTTTTGAGTTACATTTTCCCTTGATTTCTACTTTCTCTTCTATCCTCTTAGCATCTTTACAGATGGAGGGATTTTTGGGCTTCACAGAGTGTGATAATCCTTAAATACCACTCTCATATGCTATGATGTTAGTAATCCATATTGCTAACTTAATATTAATGGCAAGTCCATAAGGCATGTTAAAGCGCTTTATAAATAAAGTTTTGATTGATTGATTGATTGAATTAACGCTAGAGGATGAGGCTAGACAATTGAATATCTTGTGGATATGCATATATGTGGGGTTCAGTAACTTGTACATGTTTAACCTGCTTTTAACAGTGATAGCTAAACATGCACATTCTTAATATGTCTTTTTATCCACCTCTTTCTATCAGTTTCCTTCTCCAGAGTGGGACACTGTGACCCCTGAGGCCAAGAATCTGATCAATCAAATGTTAACGATTAACCCTGCCAAAAGAATCACGGCTGACCAGGCCCTCAAGCATCCCTGGGTCTGCGTAAGTCACACTCGTCCTCTTTGGGTTTCATCTTTCCCAGCATATCAAATAATAGCACAGCTGCTCATACGAAAGCACACAATGTTTTCTGTCAAGTTTATTAAGCAGTCATACATTAACTGCTAAGGGAGCTTTCATTTTGTTATGATTTGTATTTTTCACTGATAATTCACTACATCTCTAGGTTTGTATTTAGACAATCTTATCTCATGGGTTTGATTTCAACCTTAAAAAGCCACTTCTAGAAATGTTAGCTTAGGATAGCTGCCTTCAAAGACTCCAGGGTATTAAAAGTAAATTTCAGCACTTTATAGAAGATTAAAACGTCAAATTCCTGATGAAAGAATATACTTTTGTTGTTTATTCCTGTGGTATTTTGGTGAAAGCACGTCACAGGCTTTTCATTAAGACTTCAGGGAATTGTGCCAGCTTTTGGGAAGCGGGCATAATATTCAGTCTCACTTGACATTGTAATTCTCCAAGATACAAATCTAACAGTTTAATGTTGTAGCCGCCAATGAAAGAGAATATTCTATCACCTTGTGACTATAATTCTGATTAAGATCTATAATACATATGAGCCCTAAGGAGATGATGTCGTTGCACCTTATCATCAGGGACATAGCTATCAATACTCACAATCTCCATGTTTTAAACAAGAGATAAACAGTATTTTCAAAGGCAATCTGTTATTTCATTTCTGAGTCTGGTGTTTATTGTTATGCTGAAAGTTGTGCTTTCTTATCGCATTAAAAGGACTCTACTATAAAAGCTCTGTTTATTTATTATGTTTACTTTCCACATTCAGCAACGCTCCACTGTGGCCTCCATGATGCACCGTCAAGAGACTGTGGAATGTCTGCGCAAGTTCAACGCCAGAAGGAAACTAAAAGTAAGTGTTACCAGAGTTAAACAGACCCAGATGATTTCACAACACGCACAAACGTAACGTAGATCTTTGTCGTGTCTTTAGGGAGCCATTCTCACAACGATGCTGGTGTCCAGGAACTTTTCAGGTGAGCTTTATTCATCACTTTGAAATTGCGTATGCCGGAAGGTTCATCACCATATAATGATCTCGGGTCTCGTACACACCAAAGTCTTCACATCAGTGCCGTTCTGCTCCCGTACCTCCTGTCAGCAGTCTACTTCCTGTAATGGCACAGTTTATATTTTGCACTTCAGGGATTTGGTTTTTTTTTTTTTTATCACCGTAAGCAGTTCTATGACTGAAAACACAGAGCACTTTTGTTTGAACACGCAATTTGCAGGCTTGATGGAGGCCTAGCAAGCTAATGTGTTAATGCTATTGGCTCTGTGTTTACATGCTTTCATGTCAGCAAAGTAGCTCCAGTGGATTAACGTCAAGCAATTTGTGCAGGTCAAGACTGATGTAGTCTGTAGAAAGCAGGCGGGCCACACCTTTGAAGTGCTTTCCACATTACTCTAGGCTTTTTCCCAAAGTGGTTTTCCCATCTACTGCTTCACCTCAGCGTAAAAAGGAGTTGGGTATCACAGAACATCGTTTTTTTCAGTTAAAATGCAATTAATAGTGAGTAGCTCTTTGTCGTGCACATTTGATCCAAATGCATGATGTGGCTAATTACCATTTAAAAAAAAAAAAAAAAAAAAAAAAAAAAAAAAGTGATAGAGAGCTTTAGTCGGGCTTAGGTGAGGCTCTTCTCCCAACCTCAGCACCAAACTGAATCCCTCTCTGTCCCAATAGTGGGACGGCAGCATACCAGCCCTGCCGCTACCACCAGCACGGCCTCAATGGCACAGGAAGGTATGTTTTCAAGAGGGGGCGTTGGAGTCGGGCACTGCCAACTTTGTACTCAAGCTGTCGGCATGTGGCCTGGGCTGCTTGAACTCCCCCTCTTCCCCACCTGCTGCCCGAACACTGATGGACCACTTCGAAAATACTCATGATTGCACTGTGGCATCACACAGAGACACACACACACACTGAGCTATAAATAGAAACTGCTGTTGGAGCTCGGCTCTTGACCTTTCAGTACTGCTGCAATGCTCGGTGCTCTAATGAGCACATCACTTCTACAAGTCTGGCCATTTAATTTCCTCTGTTAAATTCAGCAGTGGGTTAAGTGGCACCCAGCATGACCGTCTGACCTTTTTGCAACTACCACAGCTGCCACTCAGAAAAGCTGTGTTTACACATCTCTGGATTAAACCAGTGTTGCAGGTCTTTGTCTCTACAGCAAGACTATATTAGCCTTTAATATGACAAATATAAACAATAATCTTAGCCTTCAATCCACATAACACTCCCAGTTGCACCTCTTTGAACTGGTTTTCATCCATGGAAATGATGCCCAGTCGATGCCTGCCTATGCTCGTTGCAACCTCTCCCTCCGCATGGTTCTGGTGTTAAGAGCCAGCCAAGCATGTTTATGAGCGTTCGGTACAGTTTGGCGACCTGCATGGGAAGCTGGATAAACAGAATGCACAGTCTCCTGTGTCAACCATTTTTCTTTGTCTCCTGCCTGCTTTGTTGTTTTTGTGTGATCAGACAAACCCACAAAAAGCCTCAAGGTGTCTGTGTGCTTTAAACACGGTGCTTGTATAATCGTCAGTCGGCATCTGAAACTCTGAAACTCCAACTTCTGAGACAGGAGGGGATAATGTGTGTCATTATCTGAAACTGACTCCTGTACAAAAAAGAAACAGAATTGATGACACTGATCTGCGCTGGTGGGGTTTGTCAGGGCCATCTTACACTGAATGTGGTAAAGTATCTTTTGTAAAAATGTAATTATTTTTCCATACATGAGCTGACGTGGTCTTCACACAGGTTTTATTGTCATGTGATTTCAGGACGATTGTATTTCTAAACTGACACTGGGGTCACAGCTATGCAATGATGGGAAGAAGAGTTCATCTGAAAGTAGATAAAATAATCTATAAAAAAGAAATATAAAGTCAAATGACAAAATAAACAATTAAATACATTTTACTTTTGCAATTTTCTTCATGTAATATCTTTGAATATTTATTATATGGTAATTTACAGGTTATTTTTGGTTTGTTCTAAAATAAGTTTCTTTAGTATCCTTTCATTTTTACTTTTCCTCTGAAATCTTTTTAAACATGTTTATCTTTATAACATCTTCATGGCTTCAATTAACTTCTGTTTGGGTCATAGAACTTGCTTTTACGCAAGAAAAATGTCTTCATATTTTTGCCTTGTAGTTGTAACATAGGTAAAGATTTACAAACTGTTTTTATTTCTCACCTCAGGGTTCTTGAAAAGCAGAATTTAGTGAATATTGGTGTGAAATATATATTATATATGAGATAACCTCATACGCATAATAAAGTTTATAAATGGTTGCAGTCAACTCTGCTGAAACCCAACTGGCTCACAGTTAAAATTAGAATCAAAGAAGAGACAAAACAGAAAACATTTGGTTTAAAAAAAAAAAGGAAAATAAAGGAATGAATTAGTAAAAAAAATGTTTTATCTAATAATGAGACTAATTATAACTAAGTTTTTAAATGTAATATAAAAGAAAGTAATATACTAGACTACAGTATAAGGAATGATGGCTTGTTAACTGATGATGATAATAGTTTTATTTATTAAAAATAACATTCTTCTTATGAGATATAAAGGTGTACTTCATTATATTTTTGTAAAAATGACATTAATAGTGTTTATTTCACTATTTCAGGGATTATAAATCATCAATTTAAAGTTTCTATTTGGACATTTTTTTTATTTTAATACAATCACCTGACTCTTATTAATGCTCATTTGTATAATTGATCAGGTTGTTTTGTTGCTGTTGACAGAATTCATGCTTGTATAATTAATGCAAACAAAGACTCGTGGTGACACCCACCCTGTCCTTCTAATCACTGATGGGATCAGTGTGGCAGGCTTTTACCTTTATTTTGGAGGGTGGGGATTCGGTCCAGCTATGAGCAGGTGATTTAAGTTCAGTCAGATCCAGGAGTTTTAGGAAACCTGAACCTTTCAAATCCGAGTCAGCAACTTTGCTTGTTACTACATTCAGACAATATGGTTTGATATGCAGATATGTCTTAGCTGAATTTCCCATCATCATGGAATCCCACTGCAAAATCTCTACATTCGCAAGGGTGAATATGTACACACAGTGTTGAGGGATAGATGATGGTTGTGGATCTGTACAGATGGCATCCTGAACCTAAAGGTGTCTGCTCGGTGTGGTGACTGTTAGGAATGCGTTCCTCTGCAGTGTTTAAGAAAAAGACTTTGAAGTGAATGCTGCATGCCCGATTTGTTGAGCCACAGCTACTGCATGAAGCCATCACCTCAGCGAAAATGTTGTCAGAATGTTTTAATCTGCAGTAAAATCCTGATAGCTCATTCCTGTAGTTCTATTCTTTGTTTTCAGTTCAGATTTTAAGATGCAGATATTAAATTCATGATTGTTTTCTTGCCTTCTCCATTGCCCTCCTTTCCTCTTTATAAATGGAAGGTAAGGGTGAATCATGGGAACATGGCTCACATTAGTCGTATTAAAGAATGTATGTTACATTTTAATTTCATATGCGTATATGTGCATTTGTGTGTTTTATTACCAGTTAAGTTCCCTTTCGAATGTGTATTTGTGTAATTTTAGTATAAGTCAGTTTACAATGTGTCAGTGTCATTTAACATGAATTTGATTTTGATAAAGTAGCTCATGTCACTCACTCATTTATCTCATTCTTTAGTGTATTCAATCATGCGTTCATGTTTGGTCACTTACAGTAGAGGAAGGAGAATCGCCTGCAGACCAAACACGGACACAGATCTGTTTGTTGCTGTTAATGCTCGGGGTTTTCACTGCTTTTCAGTATGAAGGGTAATTTTACTCAAAAGTAAATGGGAAAAGAACTTAGATATTTGAGTGAGACGATAAAATTGGTAAAAATGAAAGCAGTTTTAAATATAAATTGGATAAATAATGATCACTCCACAAGAAAAGTGAAATTAGAAAACCTTCAGGATACAGTTCCTGATCCCATATTGCTGTTATAGTCCTTGTCAGTCAAAATCGCGCAGGTAAATATAAAATGTTGACTGATATACAGTATTGACCAATATTACTTGCCTCTGAATGATTTTTACATTCTCTAATCATGTCTAATAATTTTGATTTCAAGCTTTTCTCTGTATCCGATCTTTATTTACTTAGTCCGTCAGAAAATCTGATTTTTGGTGGAATTATCCTTCATACAACAATACTGACGTTAGTGTTATTACTGTAACCATGTTGAGTTTGTCCTGCTATCTGAATGACTTCAGCTACTTTACTATTTGATGGAAAACTGCAGCTAAAACTATCTCTCTCTCTTTCTCCTTTCAGCGTGCAAAACCTTACTAAACAAAAAGTCGGACGGTGTTAAGGTAAGTTTGCTGTTTGTCCCGGGTTTTATACTGTGTATATATATCTGTTATTTTCTTTTGGTCTGTCAGCCTAACTACCCTTTGATAACATGCACATCTGTGATACTATAACAGTAGGTAAAATCAGTGCTTAACATCGTTATTTAGGTCATTTAAATATTCAAATTTCAGTGACCTAGGGGTAAATATTGAACTTAAAGTGAAGTAGTTCTGAGAACATCTAAATGTGTTGGCCACAGATTTGAAGGTAAAGTAAGTGACATAATAGCAATGAGCTTCTAAAACTGTTTTGATCGGCCGTCGGCGTCAGTGCATGCAGTGAAGTGCCGTGATCGGCAGGGGCCTCAACAAAATAACATACATTGACTCAGACAATATCGAAACTCTCGCCCCCTAACCTCAAAACATGAAGCAAATTAACTCCACAACAACTGATTTGCTAGTTATTGAAAAATGAACTCCTCAAAATTCAATTCTCAAGTGAATGTCTTTTCTTTCTGCAGCCTTTCCTAGTATTACGTTCTCTCATCTTTGCTCCTGTTTGTGTTCTGTTTTCCTGGGATCAACCTGTGCAGCTTCACGTTTTTGCTCTTTTGATTAGTTCCTTGTTTCCAGATGACTCTTTATTTTATTCCTCCTCCTCTCCATTGCTATCTGTCAGAAAAGGAAGTCCAGCTCGAGTGTTTGTTTGATGGTGAGATCGGTCGTTTTGTTTTTGTTCTTTTTTTTGTTTTGTTTACCTGTGTACTTCTCTCTGGCCTTCCCCGTTTCCTTTTTTGGGGGGTCGGGGGGGGCAGAGGTCCTTTAGGCAGTATTTTTGTAGGATTTCCCGACTTCATAACGTCCTTTACCATAAGCATCACCAAAACCACTTCAGCTCAAAATACACTCACCCGTATCATCAAAATCTGGTCTGTTCACGTTATCCCTGATCATCACTGGAAAAAAAGATCTGTTAATCACCACAAACATCAGTTGACAATCATTACCCCATGTTTAGTTATTGTATTTTCATTGCATGTCATTACTTTTCATCTTATCGGATTCGTCTTTCTTTTTCTTTTCTGTAAATAAACGGCTGTCTTGGTCTCCTGCAGACAATTTCTTTTCTATCGAGCTTCAGCTCAAAAGAAAGACACCTCAAACTGGCCCAAGTTACGATGCCTAACCTTGCAGATCTGTTTTACTGAAACATCAGTAAAGTGTATATAGCCAGTAGATAACATGCCCTTTATCAATGTAAACTAGCCCGGACCCACTTTGCTGAAAACTTTCCAAATCTGACAAATCCCGCCTTAATGTTTTTCCTACAGAAATCGTGAGCTAATTTATTTTCTTTCAAATGAAAATAAAAAAATCCAGACTAAAGGCTGAAGAGAAAGTCTGCATGTTCACACCTCACCGATAACTGTTGCCTCCAGTATAATCTTGAGGTCTGATAAGCAGCAGACTTCTGATGTTCTGGTTGCAACAAAACAGCATCACATAAGTGAGAAAGCAAAAAATGTGATCATTCCTTGGATGAGTTGAGATCCAAAAACACTAAATCCTGTAGTTCCAGTAATGCAGCCGGTAATCGATTTTCATTCCAGGCTCTAATTTGTTTTCATGAAAGTGCGGAAAATAAAAGTGACACTGATGTTACTTGTTTAACTACATTATATTTTGTTACTCTAGCTTTGTGAGTTAGTTCAAAAAAAAATAAAGAAGAAAAAAATACTATTTATAAAAAAAAAAAAAAAAAACTATGCAGATAACAGTTAACTTTTTGTTGCAGCCCTAAATGAAAGTGTTGTTGGTGTAGGTTTATTTATTTTTCCTGACAAACCAAAATTTCTGTTTTTTATTTCAATCTGTCTGAACAATAAACACCTTTTCTCAACATTGGAGTTTTTTAAGCTGTTGCAATAATGCTGCTGTAGTTTAGAGATGTTAGTATCGTCTCTGCAACAGCTGAAAAACATACAGTCCACATGTCTACACACACACACACACACACACACACACACACACACACACACACACACACACCACTCGTCATAGTTAAATAAAGGGCCTTCATCAAGGCCTTTCACTGCATGTGCCGACCTGGACCTGATAATCTCTTATAAACGTCTTTTTTCCAAGTTGTTTACATATATCTTGCTGCTGCCAGATGAGCCACCAACTGCTCAAGCTTGTTTTAGATACAAATTTATAATTTTGCTTGTTGCCCCGGCGCAGATGCTGATTTACATATTTTAAAACGCTTGAGGGACCCAGAAAACCACCAACCTTAAAACATGTTCTGTAGTTTTTCTTCTTTATGTGCCCTAATGTAGACAAACTGTCAGAATGTTTGTTTGTAATACTGTTTTATTATGGAAGGAGAAAGAGAAATTTAAGTTAAATGTTCTGACAGTCACGATGACTAAAATTGTTGTTAGTAGTTTGAACACTACATGCATAGTCAACACACGCAGTAAAATAACAAGCTGCTGTTTAAAATGCACAAGGTGGTGCGATGCGGAAAACTGAAACAGATACTCTGTTGGGATTTAACTCCCCACACATTTGTATCGCTCTAAACCATGATCACTTACTTTGAAATGAATATTTTTATAGGCTCTCTAATAGTATTTTCCATCTGCGACACTCTCAGGAGTGTTTTTGATTTGGTAGAAGTCACTCCATGATGTGTTTCTTTGCCCCAGTCACAGGGAAACAACAGTAAAAACAGTGTAGTAAGCAGCAGCACCAAAGACAGCAGCATATCCTCCTCAGCACCAATGGTACCATGTCTGTTTAGTTTCTCTCATCGCTTTTCATGGTGTCTTCTCATTGTATTTTTAATGTTTAGTTATGTTTGCTCATGTTTTTGTCACACCCCACATTAAGTCTTCTGTCGTGTCTGTCACCCTCTGCCTTTTTTGCTTATGTTCTGAACACAACTTGTGATGTCGGCGGTGAATTTGTGGCCAGATTTAAAATTGAGTGCCTCTCATGGCTTGTGTTTTACCCATAACTCCTTGCAAACACACTGACGGGTAGACAGATTGCTTTAATTTTGTGGCACAACAGCAGACACAATCAAGTTCTGCTCAGCCTCATCCTGGTGTGTGTTAAACTGTGTCACCAGTGCTTTATTGATGGGTTTTTACAGTTAGTGTTTATTGGGTTTGAGTGGATTGAAAAATGCAAGAACTTCATCAAAACATTGTATTTTATTTGTGATTAGGACTTCTGGGTAAAACAGGAGCATGATAGGATGAGTGACGAATCATAACTCCACGAGGATGCAGCCCCCATGTACATATATTGTAATTTGGAAGAATGAAACGTGTCAAGAAAAAGTCAGTTTGATGAAAGTTGGTCTCTTTTTAAATGACGTGGCTAGTTGCATTTAAACTTAATAAAACTAAACCAGACAGTCAAGCCATGTCACTGAAATCCTAGATTTAAAATCATCTGAGTGTTTGGACATTCAGTCAGTGTTTTTAAATGTTTACTTCCTCAGCTTGTGCACCAAACATCCCTCTCATGGCCTGCTCGTGCTCAGATGCATAAATACCAGCAGACATACGTTTGACATATGTCATACATATGTTTGACTGTTCATTTGAAATCCTGCACATGAGCTCAACAAATCATCACGGCAGCAGAGTATCTGCATCGCCTCCCCACCTTAAAAAAACAAATCAGCAACACACTCATCCATGGTGAGCCTATAGGTCACAAGGGCCCAACGAGAACCAACTTCCACACTAAAACAACTGTTGTACTATTTTGGTACATATGATTTTTGCAGATTAAACAATGAAAATGTTGCATTTTTAGTGGTGAGCTTTTGAACTGCAACTACAGTTCAACTGAGTTCACAACTGTCCCATTATAGTCTCTCCATTGTTTGTAGTCCTGACTTAAAATATAAAAAAACCCCATGTATTTATTTATTTGTAATATGACATTGTCGGAGGGGCTGCATGTTCTCCGGTTACTTCAAGTGCTGATAAAGATCAGGTGTGTGTGAGACAAATCTAGTAGAACATTAGTTTATTTCCCATCCTGGGCAGTACTTGCTGTGGCTCACTGTCTCTCTGGGTTCAAGGCTGAGGAGGAGAGATTGTTTACACCAACAAACAGCAGTTTATCAGTAAAGCCAAAAATATTTGTAATGTGGCATCTTCAAATTAATAATAGCCAGAATACTGATTGTGATTATATGTTGAAATTGGAAATACTCCCAAGTGACAGGATGCATATCCATCTGTGCATCTGTACTGAATGTAACTAGTGCCAAACCCTCCTCCTCAGTCCCGGTGTCGGCCAGTATGTGTTTAGCTGTTCGTAGTTGTTTTTGTGCATTTTGGAGATCCTGATAAGACTGAGCGTCTCGACCTCTACAGCCGTGTGTCGTACCCTGTGTGCTTTGTTGTGGTGCGCGCACATTAGTGGGTTTATGTGCGTCTCTGTCATCATGGACCGTGTTGCTGGTCCGTGGCATCACTTGCTGGTGCCCCCCTCATCCATCCCCTCACTGCATGGTAAAGTGTGTCCTACCTCCCCCCAGGAAGCCCAGACAACTGTTGTACACAACCCAGCTGACGGCACCAAGGTAAGCCGCTCCAACAGAAGCCACCAGCCACTACAGATTCAGACTAAATGACTAAAAACTTACAGTGAATCAGAGGACTTTTAAAAGCTTTTTAAGGATTTTGAATATAATTCGCAGGTCAGTGTATTTTACAGCACTTAAGGAGTGGAATTATATATTTAAAAATACTGTTTCTAGTTTCATATGCCAAGCTTGAACTTGGCTTAAGTATAAAATCAGAAATCTTTCTTGGACATTTACGCCAGATTTTGACTTGCAGAGTCTCAGAAACTCCCTTAACCATGAATCCAGGCAGATTTCAGAATTATATAAAAGAAAAAATAAACCTGAATGACTTGTCTTCAACATTGGCACTGATCAAGTCAGTGAAATTGACTTTAAGGAGTATAAAAAAGAATCATAAAATGCTCCACAGTGGGTTGCAAGACATCAAAAACGAATCATGAAACATCATTTCTGCCAAAGTCTACCTGACCAGACCCAAACTTGCACACTGCTTGCTCTGTCCCACTGATTCATGAGAGGCATCATCAGTTTGCAAGATTTGTTGTTTTTGTTCTTCACACTAACCTCGCTTTGCCACATGGGTGTGCTTCCTCATGAAGAGGTTACACACGTAAATGCAGTCTCACACACTTTCCACTTAGATTTAACAACTCTACTTCAGACAGCTCTCAGACATTGCTATTTCTTTGCTTCGTCTCAATGGCGTCCTGGCTGGTTTGTGCTCCTGGCGGGGGGGGTCATCCACCACTCCATCAGTTCGACTCCATGTCTCTGTGGACAATGTGTCCAGCTTCAACAGTTTCTCACTTAGAAGTGGACAAAAGGATTTTTTTCTCTTTTCCTCCTTTGTCAATTTTTCCTCCTTCAACCCTTTCGTCTTCTCTTTCCATCCATATCTTTTTTTTCTGAACCCTTTCTGTTTGACAGGGCTCCACAGAGAGCTGTAATAATGCAGAAGAGGAGGACATGAAAGGTAGGAAAGGTACTTATCCAATTCTCACCTCTTCTGCATGCTTCTTTGGGCTCACTTTATATATCTTGTCCAGATCAGATGGATAAAAGATGAAAACATTTTTTTTTCTAAATTTATCATTAATGCATGCCTGCTGGGTAGACATTTTAGAAAAATATCAGCTGCTATCCCGCTACAAAAAGAGATTTGGTGTAGACAGTAGAGGATTGGAGGTCCAGCGTGTCAGGAAACAGCATCTACAGGACTGTCTCAGAAAATTAGAATATTGTGATAAAGTCCTTTTTTTTATGTAATGCAATTTAAAAAAAAAAAAAAAAAAATGTCATACATTCTGGATTCATTACAAATCAACTGAAATATTGCAAGCCTTTTATTATTTTAATATTACTGATTATGGCTTACAGTTTAAGATTAAGATTCCCAGAATATTCTAATTTTTTGAGATAGGATATTTGAGCTTTCTTAAGCTGTAAGCCATGATCCGTAATATTAAAATAATAAAAGGCTTGCAATATTTCAGTTGATTTGTAATGAATCCAGAATGTATGACATTTTTACATTACAGAAAATAAAGGACTTTATCACAATATTCAAATTTTCTGAGACAGTCCTGTAATGTAAATGATATACTGTGCGCGCATGAGGGAAAAATAACACATGAACATGTTTTAATGTTTGGTATCCTCAGTGCCAAAACTTCTGTTATACCTGGTGAGAAGGAATGGATGCATTTCAAAGGGGTAAAAGTTCCCAGCCGTTTGTTTTGGGTTGAAAGAACAACCTCTCCAGACTCCATCAGTGCGTCTGTATCTGTGTTCTCTCTGTGTTGTGATGATGGCAGCAGCCGTCGGTGAGTCTGCTAGCAGAGAGAGTGCAGGGTTAGGACATGGCAGCTCTCCTGTGGAACAGCTCCAGATCTGCTCTCGAGCCACCTGTAAGTCAGCAGGAGTTTCTCTGATCGTCTTACTGCTCATCTTACTGCAAACAACAGTCCTTCAAAAACAACTTTACCTCACAAGAGCTTCCTCTGCCCTCGTCTGCTGCCATCTACTGGCATCTTGAATGACTTCAGTTTACGGCTCCCTTTCCTACTCTTGAGTCAACTGTCTTTCAAACACAGCTGTAATGTGCTTCATGAATAGTAAATGAGCTTGTGTTGATCAATGCTGTGAGGCTGAGCATCATTTTACTGGACTGACTGTACCTGGCCGTCCCTGTAGCTCAGAGCTCCCGCCCTGAACCACATTCCTCTGAGTTCCTCCAGCAGGCTGGAGCAACCTGCAGCAGAGTGAGTGGGAGGGAGCCTCTACACACTTGTGTCAAGTGTGTAGAGGCTCCTGAAGCAGCTCCGTTTGGTTTGTTGGTTGTGTGGCTCGTTGGAACTTTCTCTGCCTCTTGTTGGCAGAATATTCGAGCTAGACTTTACAGATGAACATGCAACTGCCAAGTCAGATCTGCATGTACTGTAGCTGCATCTATGAAGTCAGGTGTGTGCTCATCTCTTCTGCTTCACTGTCCTAAGCACAAACTAAAGGTCGGAGCGTAAATGGGTTTGTGTTTCCTTCATGCAACCTACCACATTTTCTTCATATTTATTTCTTAATACGTTTTGAGATGGTGCACCACTTCCTGCAAGATTTGGTGTTCTGATACATAATAATTGGAGTTGTTTATTTGCGTTGGCTTCTGTTAAAGTCTGCCGATTTGAGAGTTTATTTATAGAGATATCAGGGTTGAGTTAAACGTACACTCTCTTTAGTGGTACGTGACGCGTTTTGTACAGGTTGACCTCCAATTCAATTTTAAACACAAGGGGGAATTAATTTGAACAATACAGTGAAAGTCAGGCAGGAAGTCGAGATGGAGCATGTGGTGTGGGATGTGCATGTTTGATCTCCAGGTGATTCTTGCCACTTTGTGACTTTTTCTGTCGCCTCTTTTCCCTCCTGCTTTCAGCGCGTAAACAAGAGATAATAAAGATGACCGAGCAGCTGATTGAAGCCATCAACAATGGGGATTTTGAGGCTTACACGTAAGTTTATGAATAGAATTTCCTTTCAACCAAGTCATCTTCAAAATCTCCTGTACAAGTCAACAAAAGCACAAAGCAGCAGTTTATTTATTTACTTGCGTACATGAAATTGAGGGTTTATTGGGGTTTATTTATTCAGTGCATTTGTCCCTCAGCTTTTAGTCTTCCATTCATCACATCAGGATTATTTATAATTGCTTTTTCTTCCGACAGGAGAATCTGTGACCCTGGACTGACTTCTTTTGAGCCAGAAGCTCTTGGAAACCTGGTGGAGGGAATGGACTTCCACAAGTTCTACTTTGACAATCGTAAGACGCTCAGTTTGGTAGATTTATTACACATTGCACTGTTCAATGCTGGGAGGCTGATCACTTTGAATCTACAGGCATGTTAAAACTGATACTGGTCAGTTCAATATGTCACATTTACCTATTAGTACTGATTATCGGGGGAGATGCAAATTAATCTGTAGCCCATTTTACATTTGCAGATACCCCACGTTTAAAGCGTGTATCTAGCGTGTCACCTTTCTTGTCTCCTTTTTACATTGACCGTCGTGGCAGAGATTTGTTGATCACGTAACCTGATTACAACCCACCCGGGGAGGTTGTTTTTTCTTAATAATTTCCGATTGTTATTATTTTATAAAAAAACGGAAACAGCAGATGAGAGTAACAGCAGCAGTAGGAGGTTAAAGGTGGAATCTATATTTGCAAGATAAGTAAGTGGGGAGATGAGCAGATCCAGGGCTACTCAGCCTCAGAGCTGAGGACGCCATAAACTGGCGTATGTCCGAACCATAAAGGATAAAGGTCCATTATTTGAACAAGTAGCCACAAAAACGACAAACCGGGGGCAAGAACAAAAATCCGGCCCAAAAACGCTCATCCCGATGTTCAATCTTCCTCGTTTTGAAAATTACCCGTCTGACGGCGTATAAATCTTGGGAATAAAGGGATAATACGTGATTCTACACACCCACACAGGTTATGTTGTGTTACACGGATAACTCCTCCCGGGGTGGCAAATAACACGCCATGCGTTTATATTACCCAACATCATCCAGCGATAATAGTGGGATCCAATCTAAAAACACCACATGTGGTAAAGAGGCTCTGCTTTTGGAAAAGCAGTCAGCTCCACAGAAACGGATTACACATGTGTGGATTGATCTTAAAGCAATGACAGAAATATTGGTTTATTACAAGCAGCAGGCTCTAGTGCAGGGATGTCAGACTCATAATAGGTAGAGGGCCGCATTCCTTCAAATGAGACCTTAAGGGGGACGGATAAATTTTTTTTACATCAATCAAATACCAATATAACTCAAGTCAACATAATTGCATGTTGGGTACATGAAAACACTGGTAACACAATGTAAAATTACAAATGTAGTAGAGAAAAAAAAATAGCCTACCAAAGAATTTTTTTTTCCTAATCATACTACTCTACTCTTAACAATAATTATGAGTCACTCACAGAGTTAACAAAAAATAATAATCTACCAAAGAAAAGATTTTTTTTATTATTCATACAACACTTTTTACAATATAAATCTGAGTCAGTCACTGAGCTAACAACTCATACAACACTTTTTAAAATTTAAATGAGTCACTTACAGTTAACAAAAATAGTCTCCTAAAGAAAACTTCCCCATCAAACAACTCTAAACAATTACAGATGTTGTTTGAATCTGAGTCACTCATTAATTATAAGTGTTATAAGTGCGAGGCGCCGCAGCTCAGTGCAACAGGTGAGCGCAATTTGGACTAATAACAGCTCGAGCCAGAAACAATGAGATGACACGAGTGCTGACAGAAAGACAAGATTATACAGGAATCACTAGGAATCACTGGAGAAAACGCGTGGGAAAGAGGAAAAAAGACCAAAGAGGCTACCGGTTTTTCACGCGTTTTCTCCCATGATTCCTAGTGATTCCTGTAATCTTGCCTTTCTGTCAGCACGCCATGAACAACTCGTGTCATCTCATTGTCTCTGGCGCGAGCTGTTATTAGTCCAATTGCGCTGAGCTGCGGCGCCTCGCTCGGACACGCGCATACACATGCACGTGCACCCGCTCGGAGACGCACCTCTCGGCAGATCAGGAGATTTATCTTTTTTTTTTTAATTTATAATTATTATTATTTTTTTTTACATAATTATTTTTCCCTTTCCACCGGCCGGATGAAGCCTGCTTGCGGGCCGAATCCGGCCCGCGGGCCGTATCCCTGACATCCCTGCTCTAGTGTGTTTTATATTGTAAAACTAAACGTTTCAACTTAAGTACATATTTCAGCATTTTCAATAAATATCACACAATTTTGGAAACGTATAAGAATTCCTGTATTAGTTTCACCAGGAGAAAATGTCAAGACTTAAGTGTGCATTTGTCCAAATGCAGTTCATGTGAGGTGATTACAGTTTTAAATGCACTTACTACCGTCAGAGCTGGTTGCCTGCACCTGAAATAATCACATACAGCTGGTTGTGTTTTGTTTTTATCTTCATAGTTCTGAGTAAAAACAGTAAACCAGTGCACACCACCATCCTCAACCCTCACGTTCATCTAATCGGGGAAGACGCCGCCTGCATCGCCTACATCCGCCTGACACAGTACATGGACGGCCAGGGCCGGCCGCGCTCCTGCCAGTCAGAGGAGACGCGTGTGTGGCATCGCCGCGAAGCCAAGTGGCTCAATGTGCATTTCCACTGTTCAGGAGCACCGGCTGCACCGCTGCAGTGAACCAACAACCCAGGCCCAGGTGAGGAAACATAGTCGTTGAAATATTACAGGTGGTAGTAAAATCTCTTCTTCAGACACCTTTGTTCATCTGGTGTCTTCATGCAGTTGAACTGCAGAGTTGTGGGGTCAGACGTCCCCAGACCGGGGCCTCATGTACAAAGAGTGGCTGGATTTCATTGTGAATCCTCACGTAGAAATTTTGCTAACGCAAAAAATATTAAGATTGTGTGTATTATGGTGTACGCAAACAGTTTTGTACATCTGTATCACAACCAACGTGAAATTGAACACGGATGCGGGAGCACAACACTGCTCCCTAAATATGAATATAATCATTACTATAACTATCCTTTAAAAACTCTTCATCCAAACAAGGAACTTGCAAAGACACGTGAAAAACCATCAACTGTCAGAAGTTGAGGTCTGGAAAAACTATTTATTTGGCGCCTTTTCGATTTAAGCTGTAAAAGATGTCATTGTTTCTTGCTTTGTGTTGTGTTTCCTTAAGAGTGGTGGGTTTATCGTGTTACAGGTTTGTGAACGTTTATGTTCAGCATTAGTGTACAGAGAAAAATAGAGAAAATTGGAGTGTTGCAGGGGTCAGACCGGCCTCCATCCAACTGGATATCAGACTCTGAAAGTTACCTAAACATCATTAAAAACTTTAGTCGCATCAATTCGCACCAGCAAAACGTTTAGTGTGATGTTAGTTTTATTCTAAAAAGACAACTTTAGAGAACCGGTTCTTCGCTGCAAAATTGTGTTTTAATGTTTGTCTGTTCAGACACAGTCATGGGATATTTTAAGGATCTGGCTTTCATCTCGAGTACTCGTCCCATACGGTCGTCATGGTTGCAGAGAGATGTCCGACCTGTCAGCAGCTCCAGCTGAAAGCATCATGTTGGTCTGAACCGGAGCAGCTGGTCCAGTTCAGGGCAGAGATCCAGAAGAATCCTCTTGGTACCTAAACCAGCAGGTGGTCCAGTCTTAGTCCTGGACCAGCAGGTCGGTGTGATCTGATGCAGCAGCAGGTTCCTCTAACGGAGCCAAGGCTGCCATCGGGATTTGCGGGTTCCATCGTTGTGCTCTTACCTTTATATGTTCATGTGGTTAATTGTGTGGTTGTTGCAGTTCTACTCACTTGTAACTTATCTGGTGATGTGTGGACTGTCGTTCTCCTTCGCGTGTGGTCATGAACTTATTGTTGATGTTACGTTTCCTTATATTCTAGACTTTGCTGCATCGCCACTGAGTGTTGCCGACGGACAAAACCTTACACTAAGGCCAGCCTTGATGTGTGTGTGAAGCACTGCAATTCCATGTCACTTTTTGAACATGCGACCGTGAGCGTAGAAAGTGGCGTTCGCACATTTTCTGTGTGCTGCACTCTTTGTACATGAGGCCTCAGGTTTAAATAACAACAACTGAGTCATAACTTTCCCCTGATCTTCTCATGAAAACTCAGACAGGAGGTAACCTGTCACAGTTCAGGATCTGTTCATCATGGTTTGGTAGTGCACAAGAAAAAAAACAAACTTTTCTCCAGGAAACATTGATTTCCATTACATACAATTACCTGACAGCAGTTTTACAGTTTTACGAGGAGCCATGTTTGGTGTTACATCCTATTAGAAGTGGGGCGTTTCCTGCCAGGGTTGGATGTGGTAGATCCAGGTGTTCATCATCCCACTACCCGGTTGAGAGTCATGCAGAACTAAGATGTGCTGCAGTTCCTCGACTGGCCGCTAGAGGGTGGTGAAAAAAGCCAGTCAGTCTTTGATTCCCAACATTTTCCCAGATTTTGAGCAGAAATAAACATATTTACAGCCTTTTTCAGAGAACCATTTTAATCTCAATTGTTTGATTTCACACCCATGACAACTCTAAGGCCGGTGAACCTTTTTGTACAACACCAGGAGAATTTCTACAAAGCAACACATTCATTTCTAACAAGTGAATGAGCGTCAGCTCAGCCACTGACTAGCAGTTATCCTCATCCTTAGCAAAGCAACCAGCGTCAGCTAGACGCAGCAGTTCATTTTTATCACTGCCCAGAATGTCGTTAAACTGTATATTCTGCTGTAAACGTCTGCTGGCAGATATATTGGTGGGGGATTTCCTGCAGGAGCTGGTCACCAAATCTTACTATAATTGACATAAGAGGGCATTTTCCCGTCGGCCTCCCGGGAAACATGGCTGCGCCCCATATGAAGAAAAAAAAAAGACTTAATGTGTCTTCAGAAACCAATTGGTCACAATAGATAGATAGATAGATAGATAGATAGATAGATAGATAGATAGATAGATAGATAGATAGATAGATAGATTTATTATAGTACCCTTGGGTAAATTTGGTTCACAGTGAGTGCTTCCTCATACAATCTAAAACCATACACTCAACAACACAGGATAATATAAAGTGACAACAGTGCTTTGGCTAAAAGAACAAAGAACAAGAAGGACGGCCCCAAGATAAGAATCAAGATAAGTTAAAACATCAGTAGATAAAAACACTTAAATATTAAAACCAAGCAAAAGGATAAAAAAATATAAAAAAAATAAAGTTATGTTGCAGTTCCCTCACTTATTAATGGCACTGATGGCTGCTTCTACAAAGCTATTTTTATTTTGTATTTCGTTTCGTTTTGCAAGCAGGTACCCGGAACCTCCGACCTGATGGAGCAGCCTAAACTCACATTTAAGAGGGTGGGAGTTGTCTTTTAAAATAGAGCCAGCTATCCTCTGTAACTGTTTAGAATACAGGGATTCTGGATGAAGCTGAGACTCACCAATCAGCTTGCTCGACCATTTCACGATTTGGTTTAAACACTTTTTGTTTTTAAGGGACACATTTCCAAACCATGAAGCAAGACAGAAAGATAAAACTGATTCTATAAAAGCACGATAAAACAAGATCAGCATGGTCCTGGCAATGTTAAAAGTGGACAGTTTTCTCAGACAAAACAGGCGCTGGCGTCTCTTTTTGTACACAGCTTGACAGTTTGCCTCAAAGTTCAGTTTGTTGTCGATGACAGTTCCCAGATATTTATATGTGCTGACACACTCCACTGCCTGACCTTTTAAAACTGTAACCTCTTGGTTGGGAGCACTGTTTTTGCGAAAGTCAATGATCATGTCTTTTGTTTTAGAAATATTCATTTGAAGAAAAGACTTACTGCACCAGTCAAGGAAATCTATGGATGATAATGGATGCTTCATCCATTGTTTTTTTTACAGTCTATGATTAGAGCCCATCAAAGGCTGGCTTGTGCCCCAGTGTCATCTGCATACCGCTTTTTAATTTCACACTCACCTACGCTGGTGGCAGTACAGTTGAAAATATTTATTGCCAGTTGGAACCGTTTGAGTTACATTGTAGTTTATCTTAAAAGGAAGATATCTCCAGGCTAAACATGAAAAAAAAAAAGCTTGAGGACTGTAGTGTGTGTTAATGTGGCCCGGATAGCTGCACAGATGTTTGTGTGAGTGTTACAGGGAGATCTCTCACCTCAGCTTCTTCTCCTCCAGGTTTGCCTGAACTCTTCTTGGAACATTACTCTCCGTGGTCGGAGTGGACCCTGGATCCTGGTTGGACAAGGCTGCTCGGGAAAACATAAAAGTGGAAAAAATATAATACAGTCTTTCAAAAAAAAGGATAAAGCAAATAAATAAAAGTATATATCAAAAGCTTGAGTGAATAAGCGACCAACACCAACCCAGTCCATCCCTAGATAGATGATGTTGGGGCCTTTCTGATGCCAGCCCCTTCTTGCAGATGGTGCATGCTCTTCTGATAGCAACAAGGGGTGACGCCGTCCTGGTCTTTTTCTCCCATGGCCTTTATTTGCCCGTGTTCGTTTTGTCTGCCGTGTGGAAAAGTATTAACATGTTAAAAACAATATATACACAACAGCTGAAAAGAAAGTACACTTCACACACAGCGAGTAGGACAGGAGCAGCAACAATATCTGGAAAAATGTGATTACTTTTTGTCTGGAGAGAGCATCTGAACGTATACTTTTATACAAGTATAGTTTATTTAACTGTTATACTAATGTGTGTGTGGGTTTATGGGAATGGGAACAACAAAAATCTACTTAGTATCAGAGTTGAACACCAACTTTCAGAGTCAGGCCTGAGCATCTGTAGACAATGATTTCAAGGGATTTAGATGTCACGTTATTGAAGGGACCTTTACTTTTGTCGTATTTAAGCGCTTTGTTTTATCTCCTGAAAAGGAATATTTTAAACATGTGTTGTTTTTTAATTAAAAGGGGATTGTATTTAACAGAATTGTGTATAAATAGATATTTATATAGGAAGAAAAGGGGAAACGTTTGTTTTTAAGGTGTGGGGTGGGAAAGCATGTGGTTTTTTTTCTTCTTTTTATTTTTTATTTCCCCCCTCCCTGCTGTGAGGACCAGTGTTGTAAATACAAACAGATGATACTCAGCCACAAAATGCATGCACACAGAAACTCAAGGTCCCTGTACTCCCCGTTCTCTGAGCTTTAGAGCGAACACCGAGGCTGGTCAGCTCATCCTGAAGTTGCAGAAGGCCTCCGTCTGCTCGGCCTGCCGTGTTTCACGTTAAACACAGAGTGGCGCCGTCAGCTAGAGTCTAGAGCTCCTCACTTGTCTGAAGTGATCTGTAAGCACGGATGCAGTATCACACCAACTTAGTTCCCTGTTTTTGTGCATTTTGAGGTGAAAGCATGATCTATTTAGACTGTCTAACGGCCTGTACTGTTTTTCTGCACAGACACTTAAGACTCGATGCTGTTCTGTTTGCTCTTCGGTGGGAGTGAACCTTTCTGCAACTTCAGGTTATGCTTGCCAAACTCCCTCCCGCCCACCGTACCTCTGCCCCTCTACTTCAAATCATTCCTGCCTCCGATAGTCTCATCGATGTGACCTTCACCGACAATCCCATGACGCTCTTAGCAACATCAAGCTGTGTGATGATGTCAACGTGCACCTGTCTCTTGTTCTGGTAGCGTTTTTAAAATGTTTGTGTCGTCTGTCTTGGCTTGCTCTACTTCTTTGTGAAGTCCCGTCGCTATAAAAAAGCATGTTAAAAGGGAATGCAGCTAAGGAATAGGACGAGGGGGGGTGGTGTCCCAAAATAGCATGATGGAAGGAGGGTTACGTCAGCTAGAGGGCTACGGGACCTTTATTGATGGCAATCAATGCATTTGGTCAATTATCACTTTCTGTTGTAAATGTTGTAGTTTTGAATGTTTAATACTTTTATCAGAGAAATATAAATGTTTGAAAGAAGTGCAGGCTGAGACTGCCACCATATTTTTTTTCTTGAAGCGACCCTCACTCACTCACGCACTGATGGATACACACAAATGCTGAAATCTTGACACACATTCACTGCCAGCTCACAAGCACATAAGATCACATGCATAGCTGTCGTTTCACGGTTTTGTAAAAACTTTGTGTGTGACGTCGTACCAGCCGAGGGGTGACGCTTGTCACGTGTCACGTCTGTTATGCTGCCCCATCCTAACTGATGCGCTACTTGCTGGTGGTCATCTAAAACAAAATAAAAACTGAAAAAAAAAGCACAGCAACTGCAGATTTTCACATCACATGTATTTCCACAGTCTAGCAGACGTTAAAAGAAAAGACAACGTGATTCATATTCTGTCCTCCTGTGTCAACCGCTTCTGCTCCTCTTCAAGTGCTGTGACATATCTGACATACCATGAAAACTGTGTCTCCCCCACTATTTGCACCACGATGACGCGTTGTATAACTAGTACTGAAACTATGTGACGTGTGTTTCTCTCTTTTTTTTTTATGGCTCTAAGTGTTTCTGTTTGTGGTGTGGGTGCTGGCCCAGTTGTGTGATGATGCCACCATTTTGACAAGGTTTTTTACATTGTAAGTGTTTCTCCACATAATCATGGACATGTTCTTGGAAGAAGTAACTATGATGCATTTCAACTGTAAAGCCTTTGTTACAAAGCAGGTTGAATGGGTTGGGGAAGTGTGCTGAACCTGAATGAAGGTGCGAGTGGCTCCGTTCACCTGACCAGATCGCCACGGTAACTCGCACTAAACCCACTAACGTCTCCAGAAAAGCCCAGTTTTGGATTTACGTCAGCTGTACAAAGCAACACCCTGTAGTTATTCCAGATAACACCCTGGATGGAAAAATGAGATTAAAAACAAAGTTTTTATTACCGATTGCTGATATGTAAACCAACTTGAAAAGGCTAATTAATTCTGGATAAATATTGGATTTTCAAAAATGCTGACAAGTCCAGCTTAATTTGGTCTAATTTAGCAACATTGTTTTAATATTCAATTATCAACCTTAAAATAGCTCAAACCGTAGGCTGCTAAATGCATCAACATCTAAGCCGGTTGAGCTGAAGACCTTCCATCCTCATAAAGATAAGGACTTGCACTTCCTATAAAAGTACTACTGATGAAGAAACAGTTTGGTCCTGGTTAATTAACATTTTTCAAACTGCTAGTGAATCCAAGACAACAGATTTAATTAGTCTATTACTAATGTTTCTCTAAGATTTGGTCAAAATTTGAGAATTCAAATATCATGATTATGTGCAGGTTTCACCTTATAAATGGCAGCAAACAGTGTTTTTGTTTTGTTTTTTTTTAAACAATGAATAGTATATTTTAACTTCCTAAACTGCACATTTGAGCTTGTCGGCACGCCTGTCTTAAAGTATATGCAGAAAGCGTTGCTTTCTGTAGTAATGAGTTGTATATCCTTTACTTCCTTCTTCTCAATCAGGTGTGTGTTGTGTAGATGAAGGGTTGAATGAGCCACACATTACCCTTGTTCATGTTTGAGCTTGCAGTCAAGGGAAAATGGTGAAAGATGATAAATTATTTAGTTTTAGATTTTGTAGAGCGCAAAGGAGGACTGTTGAACTTGTTTCGTAGTATGCTTGTCTGAACTGATCTGGTGGGAACAGACAATTTGCCACAGTATTTGAACGGTTGAGTCACTTTGCTCAAATAAAACAAAGCTAAAAGTTCACAGTACACAATAATTGTAATTTAATAATTGGAGCAGGAAGAGCGCAAGTGTACATGAGCCGCTCATCTCTTTTTATAGTTGCAAGAGATCAGAAGTCAAAAGTGTTTTGGTGTCTTAAAAATGAGTGCAGGCCTTTGTCACATACGGGGGCATGCTTGTCCAACTTTCAATGATTTACTGCCAGTTTATCTCATTAAAATTCAGTTAAAACTAGCATAAATGAGAAATATTTGAGTAAAGCTGCATATCAGAATTTTACTACTACAGTTCTAGCAACAAAGTAATATTTTCTCATGGGCTTATACCTGAAGTTGAGTGTTTTGTCAAGTATAATTTGTCCATCTGAGAGAACTGAGAAAGCGTGCAGCGCCGTAAATGTTTAGAAATGCAGCAATATGCAAAATTAAGACTAGTTCAAACACTTTGGCAAATGTCGAGTCTGGTCGGTTTAATTTGGGAGTGAAATGTTTAAAAAAAGAAGTTGTTGGAAGTATTTAAAGACCACAATCTTTGACAGCAACACTATATATGCAGTTTTACAAATGGAGGAAATATGCATGTTTACTTCTGTCTGGTAATTTTTCACCGTTTACTTGATAAAGAAATTGATATTCATTTGTTTGCATCCTTAAGGTTATGTAATGCCTAAGTTATCAAAAACAAGCAATGTAATACTGCAGTAAAATGCATAAAAGATTTACAAAAGCATTTGCTTTCTTTGTGGCCCTTTCAAGTAACGTTATTGAATTGCAACCTTACAAGGAGGAGCTACATGTCCAAACACAATTGGATGCTGTTTTTTTTGCATGATCATACAGATAATAAAAATCGTACATTAAAACTGTTTGTTTGGTTGTTATTCATGGCTTTATTATTGGAGACTTAAAATGTATTTAATTTCAACATTGTTTCTTTTTCTATAGTATAAAAGTCCATGTCTGGTTGTTAGCCTTTCCAGCAATATCTGACTCACCCTCTCGTGCTTTTAGTTTTATTTTCATACTCTTTTCTCATATTTATGTAACAAAGTTAGCAGACCTGGAAGCAGGAGAAAAAAAAGAATCAAGTGTCCTTACAGTAAGTGTTTCTCTATTGTACCACAGTTGCCTTGATGGACAGGGCAGGGATCTTGAAATACTTCTGCAGGGTAAAAAGAAACAAGGCACCCTCTAGAAAAAACCTTGCAGTTATACTCCAGGACTAAACGATTACATTTTTCTAACCAGTACAGGAACCTGCAGTAATCCAGCTAAGATTTCTTGAGGGTTGAGAACAATACAAGGCGATAGGATACAAACCAGTCACTTATAGTAACACACATCTAAGAAATATGAATGGGGAGACTCACCTTCAATAACTCACACAATGACGTAAAATAAGGCAGCAAGGTATAACATTGAGCAATGCACTACTTTTTATTTTTGCTATGATGGGAAATTTGTTAGAGTTTTGAGCTCTGCCTTTATTTTGCTATGATAGGATATTTGAGTTTACTGATAATTCATTTCAAAGTCTTGAGCTTTGCTCTTTTGTATTTGCTGTAACCAATGTAAGGTACCAGTAAAAGAGAGCGGTAGGTAGGTAGGTGTATGTATATATATATATATATATATATATATATATATGCCTGTACCGAAATAAATAACACCGAAGCAAAAAATGTATTCAAACATTTTTAATTGACAAATCGTTTTTATATAGAAACTTTATAGAACTACAATCTGGTCGAGGAGCGACTGCTCTGTTTATCTGAGGCATGATGGGAAATGTATGCTTCATCAAGTTAGTGATCATGGAGTTCAGTTGCTTCTGCAACCTGGTAAATGTGGGACTTCTCTGCCTCCTACCTGGTTCATGTGATCCTCCTTTTCCCCCTCACAAGGTGTTTGGTTCCCAGCATCGACTCCAGGATCATCTTCATCATGTACTGCATGCTGCTGTGGAATTGTTTGGATCACAAGATGCTTTTCTATCTAAAAGTTGAGGAATAAAACTTTCTTTTGATATGTTGAATTGAAGCCCCCTGGAAACGTGTTATAATAAAGGTTTAACGTCTTTAGTCACTCAGGGTAATTGGTAGTAAGTGGAAACACCTGTGCCAAGTGTCAAACTCCCAATTTATCAAAAATTATCAGTCTGCAAAACGGTAAAGCCATATCTGTTGATGAAATTAAATCATTTTAGACCCGGGTATGTTAGAATAACCATAAATACTTTTTAATGATAACAATGCTCCTGCATTAGCTCAGAGCCACCTGGCGGTTATTAGCGCCAGAAACCATAAAATACACCAAAAAATCCTATTGCTTTGTGGGTAATGTTTGCACTGGATAAATGACGTATCCAGCCTGCTTTCTTAACTTACTTAATCATAATGGCAGGTTACAAAAGATGTTTTACTCATCTTCGAATTTAAAAAGTTAACATACATTTATTTCCCTGTGTTCTTCATAAAAGGTTGAAAAAATAAAATTGAAACATAGTAAAATTGACAATTCTTGTAAGTGAAAGTACTCATACTGAACAACAGTTAAACTGTTAATATATTTCATCCTAAATTCAAGATTATATTTCAGTAGTTATCCAATGAGGAGCCGATTGAGTGCTTTAATTTGAAATCTGTAGAGAACACTTACATACAAAATCTATTGTATTGTGGCAGAGAAAATATAATACAAGGACACTAGTCATTTCTTTTCTAGAGTAAGACTAAGATCTAAACATGCAAAATAAAAAGACGACACTGTAGTGTTGATGAATTTTAATTACATCAAATTGACTCATGTAAAAGTGGAAAAGGAGAAAAAACACTGGGTCTTATCACCAATATGTTCAATACAACAGGAATCTGTACGTTTTCTAGTTAGCGGGCAGGTTACAGGTCACCTATACTCCAGTCAGACTTATAAACCATATCTTACAAAAGTGCCTTCTCAGAAGTAGTTATACGACAACGCACGGTGTGTTTACTGTTACTTCTACATCAGAACAGGAAACAATAAACTAAATGATCCAGAACTATTTGGCTGATAATGCATGTTGAAATATGATTTCAGTGAACAACAACAGTATGAGGTTTTTCTCCGGGGTGACATGAACCACAGCTGAACTCTTATAGGTGACCTGGAACAGTCCCGTCGTCAGTCTCACTAAGATCACACTCCCTTCACCCGTGATTGGCAGGCCACACACACCAATCACTGAGCAGTCATGGCTTTATGTCCATGTGCATCTGGCCTCTTGGCTATTCAAATTCCCCGTGAACATCAGCATCCACTTTGACTGGATCAAGGACGTAGAAAGACAGGCTGATTGATTGCTCCATGCAGATTGTGATTCCTCAGTCTGATGAAGTATCCAAAAGTAGTTTTGTGCTGACATGCTTTATGTTGTCTTTGTATGCTCTGCCTCTTTACAATTTGTTTTAACAACCATGGCATCAGGCAAAAGAAGAAGGTCCCTCCGACTCTGAAGTTGCGTAGATCCAAGGAGTCTTTAGTCTAGTTTAAGATTGCCATTTTGACTGTTGTGTGAACATTGGCACTTTGATCTCAGTCGCAGCGACTAGTGCACATTTAGCAGTCTTCCACACTGAAGCTCGTGTGGCGGTGCAATCTGCCACAGCACTTTTTAAGGGTTTAAAAAAAACAACAACCTGTCAATACAACATTTTTTAGTATTTTTATGTTTCCTTGATTCAAGGAAAGACAAAAACGAAAAGAAATGGAGAAGGAAGCAACTTATCTCCACGGAAGTATCCTGGGATGAATAAAAAAAGTCGAAACTGGGATATACAATCTTTTCTCACTGTTGACGGTCTCAGCAGATTAGCTCTACTCAGCTTCAGACACACAGCTCCAAGGCCACCTTTCTATCTGAATCCCACGCAAGCAAAAAGACAAAGGAAAGAATAAGAAAGAAGACACGTTAGAAGAGAGGAAGACAAACAGGACAATCAACGAGAGAAAGAAGAAGCCTGAAAGTCAAACTGCATCAACAACGATGTGACATGAGACAAAGGGAAGTAGTTAGCCTGGATCAACACTTAAGGGGGAAGGATTTCATTGCTACACCAAAGCCATGCAGCAGTAGCGCAGGGACCACGACTCACAAACACACCACACTCGCATATCATCGTCATCAACGGCAGGGGGAACACGATGGAGACTGCGTGCTGCTGGAGTTGCAGAGCCTCTCTTTTTGAGGAGGTCGGGGACAGAAATAGGCAACCTGGTAAGCGGGCCCATATGCCGAGCAGACCAGGTTCCCATCGGGGTCTGAGCGGCGTCTGGCACCGCAGGGACGGTGAGCGGGGCGGGGAGGGGGGGGGGGCAACAGCTGAGAGAAGCGGGGGAGGCAAGTGCACAGCAGGATGGAAGACATCTGTTACACCACATTTTAGGTTCCCATGGAGACAAGACTGGCCCGTAGTCCCACCCCCTTTCCCTCCCACTGGAGCAGCACTCACTCACCACACGCTCGCAGCATGGTAGCAGACAGACGAGGGTGGGAAGGGCAGGGCTTAGCAGCTTTGCTGCGGCTCCCCACTCCTGCTTTTAGACTTTCTGCCCTCCACATCTGTAGGACAAAGGCAATTTCTGTTACATCTGCACAGTGACAGGAACACTTTCATTCACGTTAAACCTTCATATATTGCGGAGAAAGATAAATACAATAAAGCAAGTTTAAAAATAGCCATTACAGGAAACAAAAGGAGAAATAAATAAGGATCGAAATGCAGTTTTACTAGGTTTGGCACAATAGTTAGTGCTTGTCTTTGATTTTAACTTACATTTCAAGTCTGTACAAGATGTGGCTAATCTGAAGCATGACATCAACTATGGTACAATGCAAGTGGTGCATCAGGAAGAACTTTGACAAAAAAACAACAACTTGCGATATTCCTCCTGTAGTTCAATAGCTACCAAAAGCTGCCTAAAACTAATATTTAATTTCCATGTTTATACTTTATTCCACGTCCATAACCATTTGATTGAGCCGTCAAAAAGATTAAACAAAAAAAACAAACATAATCCTTATGATCGTCTATGGGAATGAAGCATCATAATTTAGCCACCAGCTTCAGAGGTCAGTAAAGATCCATCAAGATCACAACCCACCAGCCACCCAGGAAATGCTCCACTTTATGTGAATAAATAAAAAGGGAGGTTAAAATGAACACACACAACAAAAACTGAAACTGTACACACCAGCCAAAGCAAAAACAAGATAAACAAGAATTATTTTGATCAAAGATCAAAATGAGAGTTTCAGGCCAGACGAGGGCAAAGCCATGCAGTGAACATTGCAACCAAGTTAAAAGTGAAACAAAACATCACAATAAAGTGGGAAATTAAATCTATTATCCGACACCCTGGAAGACTTCGGTTTGACAAAATGGCCTTAGTGAATCTCACCGTTGGCGTTATCTGACTTTACTAACATTCCCTTCAACCTGAAGTTATGGCCGTCTGTGCAATTCAATTCTTCAATTTTAAAAGTAAGACTTAAATATACCCCTGTTGCAGAGCCCACTCAAACAGGGCTCTGTTTTTTTCTCAAAAATAGGTTTATTACCAAAACTTCTTAAGAAATACTGAAGTGCTTTTTTACTTTGAATGAAAAATTTAGTTTTAAGGGAAAATATATATTTCAATATTATTCTAAAAGAGATGATTAAATGGACACCAGCATTTATGATCCCTTAATAGCTAAAATAAAAACAGTCTGGTGTTTCTGTACACTGCTCATTACAAAACATTTCAGTAATGCAGTCAAATAAAAATATATATATAAAAACAAAAAAGCATTGCGTTATTTGCCAGAACACACCAATTCAATGAACATTAATTGCTCACTGTCTGAACAATTACATTTGTGTGATCCCTAAAGTTGTTAGTGAACGGCAGATGGTCCGTCACAGTGCAATAGGATGTGCTGAATTATATAACAATTTCAGTGCTTCCTGCATCTATTTAATATTTCCTCTTTACTAGTCCCCTGCTTTTCATTGGATGTGAAAAAATATTAACAAAAAACAGGCAAATGCATTTCTAAATCATAGCTGTGCCCTTAGTTTGAAAATAAAGCTGCACTGTCTTGTAAAAAAAAAATAAAACAATAATAATAATAATAATAGAAATGGTCACAATCTGGAGTGCTGTATAGCAGATAATAGTGTAGTCAGTAAAACAATCTGATGAGGAAAACATAACATGTCAAAGACTGTTGGACGGAGGAGAATTCATCAAAGTCCCAACCCAATAACAGAAAACTCAAAAACATAAGTCACCATTTAGTACAATGCAAAAAAAAAAAAGATCAAAACACAACTCAATAGATCTGATTAAGGAAAAAAAAAAAAAAGCATGCAGAAAAGAAAGATTTGCCCCTTGTCCGTTCTTTCACTCGCCGCTTTAGTCTAATCAAAGTCAGCAAGCTGGGACCCCGTGTGTGAATCACACGCAGCCGTACTCATACCACAGAGACTGGTTATCCTCTGGGCCCGGCGCCTGCTCTGAATCATTCTGACCGGGCTCAACACCATCATTCTGCTCTTTCTGGCCATCGGGCTGGCTCTGAGAGCTCTGGCTCTGATCGTGGTTGAGAACGGGAGGGCCGGGAGTCTTATTTGTAACGGGGGGCCCACTGATATTGCTTACAAGGGTTGGGTTCAGAGACAAGAACGGGAGGCCGTTTCCTGCTGACTCACTAAAGATGGAGTCCATGAACACGGACTCTACAGTGAAGGAGGGGCCGAGAAAGGACTCCAGGGTGGAGAGGTCGGACTCGTCCAAGCTATGGCTGGGTAAACTGAGTGACTTGGGCAGAGGGGAGGTAACGGGTCCTTTAGGGTGGGCTGTGTTGGGGTGGTACTCACTGGGTGTGGGCTGGGAGTTTACTCCAGCCTCGGGAGGAGCAGGAGAGGAATCAACCGACACTGGCTGTCTCTGATCCTTGGACAGCATGTCGTGGATGCTGGTGCGCCGCGTGGTGCCCTCGGCGGTGGAGATGACGCTGCTGGCCCGGGGCAGCGTGGCGGAGGCCGAGTCCAGGCGTTCGGAGACTGACATCGCTTTGCCCTGTAAGGACAAACTGGAGCGGAGCGAAACCGAGCCTTTCACCCGGGTGCTCTCAGCCTTTCGCAGGGTTGGCCGCCCTGGTTGTCCGGAAGACCTCAGGGCCCGGTCGGAGCCGGATGGGGCTGCTTTCCCACTGGATGAGCGTAAAATGCCCCGGCTCTTGGTGGAGGCGCGGCCTTTCGGGGCATGCTCAGCAGAGGTGGAGAGGCGAGGAGAGTCTACGGTGAGGTTCTCCTGACTGCCGGACTGCCCAAAACACAGTAAATACACTATTCAATAAAATCTTATTTATATAGCGTCTTTTACAACAAAGGTTGTCTCTAGGCGCTTTCCAGAGACCCAGAACATGATCCCCAGAGCAATTATTACATAAACAAACAGTGGCAGGTAAAAAACTCCTAGTGGCAAACGTTATTTTTGGGAGACATAATGTTCGAAGCATGGAATGTAAAAGACAAAAAACTGCTGACTATACTGTTGGCAGCCAGTAAGAAATGTGTTACAAGGAAATGGTTAAAAGTGGAACCCCCCACTATCGACGACTGGATTGGGATCATCTACGAGATCTATGTTATGGAGAAGATCTCTTCCTCCCTCAAGGTTGAGAAAGAAAACTTTTATAAGATCTGGTCCAAATGGACTGAGTATGTGAAACCAATCACATCTGACTTCATGTGAACTATTTTTTTATGTGATGTAATGATTGTAAACATGGGTGCGCTCCCTGGTTTTGTTTTTTTCTTATTTTTCTGTTATTGTTTTTGATTACTGTTCATAAAAAAATGCCTGGAGGACAGTGGGGACAAAATCATTTAAGTTAAAGATTGAATGTAAAATGTGTAAGATGGAATATTGTCGTTCTACATAAAGAAAACAACTCCTAGTGGCAGAAAAACCTCAAACCAAACTATCAAAAACCTAGTTGAAATAATGGAATCCTTTGCCATTAAAGTATTTTTAATCTTCACACAAGACACCTTTAAGAACTGATTATGTGTAATACCTAGTTCATCATCACAGCACCACCAGACTTACTGGTCTCTACCCAAGTTTTGCTGATTAAATCTGTAATATGCTGTAGTCATAGTTTAAGTTTACCAGTCCTCACCTCTGCAGGATCAATCCCCTCGTCCAGGAACTGCTGTAAGGAAAGCACCTCGCTGGGGGACCCCATCTTCCTGGTCTGAGCCTGTCCGGGGGGGCCTGCGGGGCCGGCCGGCTCCAGGGACCGGCGCAGCTGCAGGGGGCTCTGGTGGGAGGAGCGGGAGGAGCAGGGCTGCTGCACGGGGCTGCTGCCGCTGCTCGACCACACCTCCTGGTCCAGGCTCAGGCTGAACTCTCCACTACTCTCGCTGTGAGGCCGGCTCAGGCTGCCGTTCAAAGTGCCTGTGGGAGGAAGTGGTGATTAGTGGTTGAAAAAAGAAATTGTAGGTCTTTATTGTTGGCCATGGGTCACCGGCAGGAACTGCACTGGTGCTTACGTTTCTATACAAGTTCAGATTGTGTAACAGGAAAGTTTGTCCACCCATCAATGATTATTTTAAAATTACACGGCAGAAAATACACACTTGTGCCCACTGGACTATCCTTCAGCAAAGAAAAATAAATAAAAGATTCTATTTTCATATTGAAGAGAAAGTAATAACCCTTAACTTTTAAAATCAGGATAAGTCGACGTGATCAGACCACATAACAGAAGGTTTGAGTGAAGGCATGAAAGAAAAGAAATCAACAAAAGAGGAAGAACAGAGTGGTTAGTGGATAGGATTAGAGGTGGAGGAAAAGGAAGAGCATACCTTTGCCCTCCAGAGGAGAAGTGAGGTGCGAGTTATTGTTACTATTGCTACTGATGGTCCTGTTGCTATGGAGACTGGTGGGTCTGGAAACTGGGTAGGGGCATAAGAGGGAATAGGAACACACATTCACGGTGAAGAGTTTTACAGATTTGCATTATCCACACCAACAATCACTAGCACAAGGAGTAGCACGCAAGTGCATGTGAAGAGTGTGACAGAGCTTCCTGCTGGGGCAGCAGATGGCCCGTGCCAGGGTGAGGGACAGGAAGGGCGGCTCAGTGCCAGACTGCTGCAGCAATATGTCCATTTAATAAACAAAGAAACGACTGATGGAGAGGGCAGGGACACCAAAATACAAAAGGGGAAACTGGAGAAGGGGAAACTGATAAAACTGGTATTGAATGACAACAGAGTGCGAGTCAGTAATAAAAGAAGAACAAAGATGATGTGGAAGAACTGAAGGACGGCAAACAGTAGACGAGAGATGACAGTGTGACCTTGTTCTTTTTTGTGTCCACAGAGATAGACTGGAAACCAGTGACTGTGAAATTGTTTCAGACTAGTTTTCAGGACGTGAGTGACATGAGATTAGAAATGAAAGCCACTCCCAAAAAAATGAATTAATACTTTAGGTGTAATATCCAGAACACCAGCCCATCACTTGTGGCCCAAAGTGATTGTGGTTGCACAGTAACTGTCACTTACTGCAGATGCTACAGGGCACTCGGCACATAGTGCCGATGTCGACGGGAGGAGGAGACAATGCAAATACACAGCTATACCCCAGCAGCTCTGGTAAGATACACACATATACATAATGCAATACACCCACTTGGGGACATGGAGCATGTTAAAGGGACATCGCACTACTTATTACTGCTGCTTAGAGTATGCACAAGCATAGTTTTATCCTTGTTTGAACTCTAGATATACATGTGAACTAAACATAACAGCAAGGCAGACAAAAGCTAATAAATCAATAAATATCTAAGTACCATTACGAGACCTGAGAGCTGTAATATCTGGACGGTGAGTGGGCCTGGATGTCCATTTCCTGCAGCCATTACAGGCATGAACTTGGAAATGAGTCACAGTGATGCATTTCCTTTTATAAGTGCATTCTGAACTCATCAGCGAGGAAGAATCCAGGCTGGGCACCAGACCAAAGTTCAATAAAAACACATTTAACTGAATTAAGAGCAAAGGGACGTTGAGGGCTGGGTCATGATATATATTTTGTCTGGAGGGTGTTTACGTTTTGTGTCAGACTAAAAGGTTAGAACAGATGCATTTTTTCTTAATGTATTTTCTTTATAACAAAAAAACAACACAACCACGTGCAAGTACCAATGTGCAAGTAATGTGATGGCTTTTAACAACTAGGTCATCAACATTTACCAGCACAGACATGATGAATCACTGCCTGCTGGATAACTTCCTAAAACCTGAATTAGAGGCAATCCTACTTTCATCTGAGGCGGATGTTTCTCTCGTTTAAAAACTGCTTCTGATCAGTAGAACAAGCTTAATAGAAGTGGAGGAACACACATCAGAGATTAGCAGCAGATCTGCTGAGGACATGACCTGCTCAGTCTTTTCATTTCCTTGCTTTTCAAGTGCCATTAAAATGTCCTGCCAGTGCAGATGCTGGTGCAGCGACACCCCATTTTTCATATGGGTTCAGGTCTTACCTTGATTCTTGGGTTCTTCTGGGTGGCCGGTGACATCCTCACAAGAGGCAGTTGCTGTGGAAATGCAAAGGAAAATTATGTTCAACCAAAAACAACAGACAATTTATATAAAAGCCAAGAAACTCTAAAACTGTAGACATTAATTATACACGTTAACTTCTTTACCTTTGGCCTGAAGCCGGTGCTTGGCCCTGCTGTGGCCCGAGGTGGGCAGCGTCAGAACAGCACAGTCAATGGCATTGGTGGAAAAGGCGAGTTCCTTCATGCGCTGACCGCGGCGCCGGCTGCTGGCCATCATGCCAGGTTCTCCGGCTTCAGGACCATCTAGATTTTCTGTGCTGCCTGTCCACTGTACCCCGGGAATGCCCGCCACTGCCATGGTCTGCAGCAAATCATTCATGGCTACAAAGGGAAGGAAATGAGGAAATACACTAAAATTTGATATTTTATCTTACGTAGGGCTCTGTATTTATTACTTTTGCTTTGGTAATTAAATTTTGTATGAATTAATCCAGTATTGAAGAATAACAATACAACTGGCAGCCAATAAATAACTGCCAATATGAATGGTTATCCATACTAGAAAGGATGCTAAAGCTGGTATTTTATCACCAGTGGGCCCATATAAAGAAATAAGTCATCAAAGATGGGTTGAATTTTTGCTGAAATTATTAATTATTAAACTATGACATGAACAACCTCTTGGTTTTTGGTTAAAGTGGTCTTATTAAATAGAGTAAAATCCAAATGTGTGTCTCTATTAACAAATTGGATCCAAAAATATGGAAAATAAAAAAGAGGTTTAAAAATTCCAACATTTTCCCTTCAGAACAGAAGTTATTCTCCAATACTGGTTCACAAGGCTTTCATTCGGTAGCCTTTAAAAGTTTAAGGCTCACCATTGATATACTGTACAAAGAAAGATGGCAATATTTTTGGAGAGATCCTGAATACATCAACTAGATCTTACTCAGCATCTAGTAATTTCATCTTGTTGAACAAAAATGAGATTTCATTGAGAACTCAAATCCCTTGCAGGCATACAGACATTAAAATAACCTGAAGCAAAGTGCATAAAAAAAATGGTCATCATGGCTCATCTTCACCACATACTTTTGTACATCACTGTCTTCATGCACGTCGTGTTAATGAGCCAAATACCAATGATAAGAGAGGCGAGAAGGCATGCAGCAGCAGTACACAACAGATCAGAGCGAGGCAAATCCATGTCAGCAGAATAGGATCTGAAATGCAGCACGCTGACGGAGCAAGAGAGTGAGACGGAGCGCGAGACAGAAAGAATCAAGGCTCCATTTCAGGTCCTCCATGGTGAATGCAAGTGTTGATCAAGCAATTGGTGGTTATTTTTGTGTCATGCTTTAATCAGAGCAAACACACCACAAGCGCATGAAAGGCAAACCCTCAGTCTCTCCCACTATCTCACCTGAACAGGCAACCTCACACGCAAACAGAAAAAGCCTTTCATTCAGAATTCCCAAAATGAAATCACAGAGCACAAGATGAAGCTGCCCAGTAAGCGATTCATGTCGTGATGAAACTGAAATTTAAGCTTTGGTCTAGAGATGCAAAACAAGACGGCATGACTCTGCAAGAGATGTCAACTGGAAGAGAAAGGCCCGACTGTCATTGCAGTTTAAATCTTAAATTTTAGTTTGTACATCTTGCTCTCAGACAACGCTAGCGAAGTTTGCATTATTCATTGAACTGAGAATGGTGAGTACAAAGAGCGGATGGCTTTTAAGGTACAGTATACTACAGGAGAGCGGAGACAAAAGACGCACAGGGGAGGAAGTGGTGGAGGCGAGAGTGCTACTAGAAAAGGGTTAAGGAAAAGTCACTGAAGTCACCAGATGCAGTATGGGGGTTAAAACTAAGGCAAAAACTGTTTAACTTGATAACAGCACTTCACATCAAACTACAACCTAAATATTAGAGCTGCTGTGACAGAGATGTAAAGTACCAGACTGTCACGACCCCACACCGTCACCACCCTGACAGTGACTGCTCCTTTCTCTTAGCACGACAAAACGAGGGAGAGGAAGGCTAGTTTGGCGGCTAACGGAGGTCTTACACATGGAGCGCCGGTAGATGGCCTTGGCCTTGTCTTTGTCCTTGGATCTGTTCCTCATGAAAGGCAACCTTTTTATAGCTGTCAGAGCACAGCCAGAGACAGACAGACAGGGAGGGAGAGCGACAGAACAAGCCCGAGGGAGGTGGAGGAGAAGGAAGGGAGAAAATAAAAGAAAAAAGGAGGGCAGAACAGACAGATGCGGTTAACGTTTGCACAATCGGAGTCGGGGAAAAATGTACAGAGAAAGAGCTCAGCCCGGTGGACCACAGACAGTGTAAAAGACTCTCTACAACGTATGGCATTAAAATTGATGGTTCAAATTCCTGGAAAGCTTGTTGGATAGATTGTCAAGTATGTAGTGTTTTAATCTCTAAAAACACTATCCCATCTAAAAAAAAATAAAAAAAAGTAATCCCGTATACAACAGTGAGGGTAAAAAAAACCCAACATCTTTCTTTTGTGAAGTTCAACAATCAAATAATTTTTGGTTGATTGTTATTTGATTGTAAGGCATTTTAGTCAACTTTGTTATTTTTTAAATGTACTGGACATATAAATCTGATCTTTTAGAAAAATAAAGCACATTTCCATAACTATTGTTTCCCAAAAAACAAATAGTATTCAGCCCTAAAGTTTTAGAAGCACTGTTTAAAAAAAAGTTAGATAATTTGACGAGTTGTAAATGAAAACATTGATAAATGCTTTTAGGCAGACTGAGTTTCATTGGCTTATTAAAAAAATGTGAATAATACTTTCGAGGGCAGACTCCTGTGTACAAAAACAAATGAGGGTGGGGTTGGGATGGGGGTGAGGGGGAGTGTTACCCAAATACACACTCACGCACCTTCCAGCAGACAATTGCCACAAACATTCCTGAGTTAATGGTCCTGACATCTACAAATGACATTACAAGCTGAACTGAAGCATTACATAGAAGAGGCAACAACACAACAGTCCACACGTGACCACACTTGGATGAGACACGGACGACAAATATTAAAGGGTGCAATCAGGAGAGTGAAAGGGGGAGGTTAACGGCTTCAGCAAAGGCTGCAGTGTTTCCAAAAGTCACAGAGAATAAAAAACAACTGTAAAAGGGTTCACTTGACTGAGTTATGTTTATAGTGTAGTTGTAATTATATATTGTCACCATGGTCGTTAGAAATCATGCTTTATTTGTGTTATAGGACTGAATCAAAATTAACACTTTGATCTTGTATACAAGCTTGTTAAACTGATTTGCTTCTTGATTTCACACAGTGTTTCATTCATATTTCACGTTGTAGCAGATGTAATGAAATTCTTGTTTAATGAAGCTGATTGGTTGTTAAGATACCGCTGAATAAGAACGACCTGTGATGACAAAATAAGCCACAGAGCATTGCACCTTTTAATAACTATGAAGCTATGATAGAGTGTGGTTTGACTTTACTTACAGGTGAACTGCACAGAGCAGCAGTTTAACATGTCAGCTCCAAGCTTAGACATGTCAAAGTAGATTAACAGTGAATCAGACCTGAATATAGTTGTTTTCAATATATGAAGCGCATGATGTGACTTGATTCAGCTTGAAACCTTGTCCAAATAAATGCACTGCGAAGAAACAACATTTTTTTCCCCTGACCTTTTTAAACCTCAAACTCTTCTTGGAAGAACAAACAATTATGTCACCCCTGACTTTGCAAATCTAATGATTGGCTCCTGGAAGATACTGGGTTTTTCTTTTATACTTGACATAAAACATAATGGCCCCACAAAGAACCTTTGTATCTTAATTCTTTACACTGATGGTAACAGATAAACTAGTGAGTCAAACCTGTTTTAAATGTGCTGTAGAAATAAACCTGAATTGACAATTTACATCATTTAAAAGAGAAAAATAAAGTAGTGCAATAGTTGGTAAGGAGTAAGTTGGACTGTTCCTTATAAATGGCTCTGGGTAGTAGAATAAAAAATAACAACTCAAGGCTGTGATAATGTCCATCATGAATGATGGGAGACGGTAAAACAAGGCAGCTGAAATCAAGTGCACTTCGTGTCGTTTTTTTTTTCTTCCTTTTTCCTCCAGGTCTGAGATGAAGAGTCACTAGTCATTCTGTGCAGCTCAGCTGTAACCTCTCTAAGTCTAGTACAGCGACACAGACAATGGACTCACAAAAACATGCCCCAAGAGACATGAGAGTCGGTTCAAGAGCCCCGCCCACCCTCCCCATCCGCAGCATACCATTGGAGGAACCCTGTACTTGGGCATGGGACTGCTGCCCTCTCCTCCCTTTGCAGAGAGATAAAGAAGCAAATGAGCAGTTAGGTAAGGGAAGACCCATCCTACCACTAACACACACTGTGCAAACACAAAGAAGAAGTGTGTTTCTGACCATCTGCATACAAGAAGGCAGGTTTATGTTTCAGGGAAGAATGATCTACAGGACACTGATTTTACATGAAGCAGAAGTTAAATCACTGCTTCCTTTAGTGAATATTACTGCAAATCATGGGTTCTCATCTTTATGGGTGTGTGTTTTGTACTCACTGCTGCTCCTCTTCTGTGTGAGCCCGTCATCTAGCGAGTTGGAGCCAGAGCCTATGGATGAACTATCCTGGCTGTCCTGAGGAAGTGTCAAAAACGCATCTCCATACTCTGAACGAGATGGAGTCATTGTGAGGGAACGCATCCTCTCTCGACTCTTTGGCTTGATCAGCTTCTTCATCTTCAGTGTGATCCAGTTACCACGCCTTTACACAAATTGGACAGGAGGAAGAGAGCATTCAAAAATCTTTGCATAATGGGATTAATGTGAAGGTTGAATGCATTCTAACTGATTTGTTCCATGTGTTTTAGAAAAGACCGCCATATCTTCCCTCAGATGATATCCATGTGAACGATGCTGCAGTATACGGCTGTTTAACCCTCTGCATAATATGAATATTTGATGAATCTCTACGAGTCTGCTAGGTTTTCAACACGAAAAACAGATTCCACTGGAGCTATGGAGATATTTACTGCCTTGGTCGTGCTATTTAAACAAAATAAACGTATGTGTATTGTCTCTTTAATTGCGTAACAAATGTGACTAGTTGATCCAATTAGCTGAATTAGCATTTTACCTGCGTGGAGGTGAAGGGTCGTAAAATTTGTATTGGTCCATGATCTTCTCCTCCAGTTTCTCCTTTTGTCTTCTCAGCTCATTCAGCTTGTCTCTATAGTTTGCACAAAGAGGAAAAACAACCAACAGAACTGAGTAAAACAGGCATGAATGTTCCACATATAATTTCTGCCAAGATTAATTTGTCAGAATAAATATGGACATGGACATATTCAGACAGCGCATTTGTGATAACTTAAGAAAACATCCATATTCATGGCGTTACATGTATTGTCTTTGCTCTACATGGAACAGGTCCTTGCTCTCCATCGTCTGCTCCAGAAGTGTGCGATTTTGTAGCATCAGGGTCTGGATTTGGTCCAACAAGTGACGGTTCTCCTCCTCCAAGTTTCCCTTCAGCTGGCTCAACAGCTAACACAACACAGCGACATTAAAGAAACGTCCAGACACGCGACTCAACAAACGAGATTAATTAAAAATAAACCAAACAGATGGTTTTAGAAGACACCTCATCAAATACAATTAAAAGACAGACAAAAGATAGTTATTTAAAAAAGTGGCCAATAATAAACCATTTAGAAGAGAAGTCCCCTCACCTCACACTGGTTGGTGAGCTTGGTGGAGGTGATGTCCAGCTGCTGATATTGTTCCTTTAGTTTGGAGAACTCAGCCTCCAGCTTGGTCTGCTCCAGCTTGGCACTGTTCAACTGAGTCTTTACATTCTTATGGTCCAGCTGGAGATTCTCATTGTCTTTCAGCAGCTGACGATAGGTAGTGTTCAGTCTGAACAGAGAGCACGGAGAATCCACATACAACAATAAGTCATAACATAACCACAAGCCTAACAAGTATCCTCCAAAGTAGTAATGACAGGAATGCCAGCAACCCTTAGGGCTTTGTGGATTGCAGGTGGGGTCTCTGTGGATTGGGCTTGCGTCTCACAAATGCCACAAGATTGTTTTCAGAATACAGTGATCTAACCTTTCATTTTCCTCTTTGAGGAGTTTACACTGGTCAGCTGTCGCTTGATGGGTCTGGTTCTCAAGGGCCATCTTTTCCTGTTGTTCTTTCAGATTTTTCTCCAGCTCATCCAGTTCCCCCTTTCTTTGCAAGAGCTGTTTGTACCTGCGTGCATAAACAAACATACATATAACTAACAAGACTGAATGCAGAGACAAAGAGATCTAGAGTTCCGTCTCATTACTCAGCATGGTGCTGGTTGTGATGGGTTCGCATCGCTCTTGTAAGAAAGTAAATACTATACTGCCCCTAACCAATGACTCACTTGTCCTCCAAGTCCTTGTGCTGCTGCTCCAGGCTCTTGTGGGACGTCTTCAGGCCACGATGCTTCCCAATCAGGCCTTCGTACTCAACAGCCTGTCTCTCATGGAGCGCAGCCAACTTCTCGTGATCTCGGAGCAGCAACTCATAAGTTGCTCTCAGCTCTTCCTTCTCTTTCAGTGCTCCCTCTCTCTCTCCCTCTATGCTGCTCTGCTGAGTTTGCAGCTGGGCATTTTGGGCCATGAGGGACGCACCCTGTGAACTCAGGGTGGAGTTCTCCACCTACAGGTGAGGACAAAGGCAGCGTAATAAAGATAAATATCAAGATTGATGTGAGAATATTGGAGAATTGTATGTGCAAGAAAAAAAATGTTATCAGCTTCTTAAGTCAAATCAAAGGCAAAATAGAAGTAGTTGCAGATTTGAGCAATAGGGGGCAGTGTGTCTCTATTCACTCTGCTCTCATGAACCTTAACCTTCATGTTCCCTTAACGGTCACATCAGTTTCCCAGTCTAAGCCCTCCATCATCACAACTAGATGCGTTTCTTCACACTCATCACTTCACACTTTACTAATGTGATGATAGTCTGCCCCTTTGGAGAGAAATGTATTTTTCTTCCTGCTGCGCGCACACACACGCCTACAGTGTGTACTGCATATACACAGGCTACTTTGCAAGGCAAGTTCTTTTGTTATAAACACATTTCATGTACAGGGCAATTCAAAGTGCTTTACATACACCATACAGCAAGAAGCAAAATAAATAAATAAATGTTTAAAAGTAAAAAGTAAATTAGGGCAGATAATTGCACCACATTAAAGTTCCATTGCAGCCTTGGCAGAGTATCAAGGCAGCAAGTGGTAGATTTTAAATGACATATGATGTCATTGGGGTTTTTAGGAGGGATTGAAGTGTGTCCCAGAGTCTCCTCCGAGTGGATACTGAGATGACACATATCCTGCACAGGCATGGGAGCGCTAACTGTCCAATTTTTTCCGGTAAAGAAAGTGGCAAACTCATCACAGGCATGCTTGGATACAAGATCAGTGGCTACTGACGCAGGAGGATTAGCTAGCCTGACTACAGTAGTGAACAAGACACGTGCATTATTGCCGTTTATAGCAATGACATCAGAAGAAAATGATTGCCTTGCCTTTCTCAGCTCTGAATTATAAGAATTCAGTCTCTATAGATCTCATAGTGAACCCGTAGCTTTGTTTTTCACCTCCTGCTTTTGGCTTTTCAACACATTCTTTTTCAGCTTTTACCACTGTGGAATTTTTCCATGGCGATTTCTTTATAGTAGTGATCACTTTCACCTTGGTGGGAGCAATTACATCAATAATGTTTGTCATTTTACCATTGAAAATACCCACAAGCTCATTTACCGTAAGCCAGGGAGAGGGTGAAGAAGAGAAAACTTGAACAAATTAAGCATCAGTTAAATAATAAAAAACTAAGCAGCTATATATTATAGCTAGCAGCTATAATATGGCCAGTATAAAGCCTCCCGTCCACAAAAGCAGTTTTAAAAACCAAGTTTTCAAACACGGCAGGTCTAAAACCACACCAGGAAACCAAGCAGCCTGGCCGGGTGACTGTACAAAGCCATCAATATAGAGAGGAGGCTGGATGACAACAGTTTGTGTTTAAAATACAGCGTCTACAAGCTCATGCTGCATTTATTCTAGAAGGGATACACGTCTGTGGCTAAATAAGCGGATGATGACAGTTAAAGCTTTACAGAATGTGCCACCATTTGGTAATTTATAATCCATCAGTGGAAAAAAAACACATGAAATATATTTCTCTTCAAAGCTGCTGTGATAGAGCTATTATACCGGCTGTGATGGAAGACTGGTTTGTCAAGTGCCATTTTCAAGATCAAGCATTAACTTTGAAGAGTTAATGCTTGATCCTACTTCAAAGCATAGATCCAAGAAACTATTAATCCTTAAAAAATAAACCCAAAGAAATGTAACATTTTTACATTGATGAAAAACCACTTCATTATCTGCTTCCAAAGCCTGTTGCAGACAGATATTTTGCATGTTTTAGCAAAATACAGCTGTGTTAGTTGAATGATATTGAACTGATTTCCTTAATTTTTCAAGCTGCATGGAATCCCCCCCTAAAGCAAGCATTCATCTCACTGTGATGGAATTACCTGCAACTTGGCATTCTGCGTCTGTAGAGTTGTGTTGTTCTCCTGTAATGAAGCAGTCTGCCTGTGCAGGGCGACTATCTGAGCCTGCAAGTTGGAGCTTTGGGTTTCCAGCTGTTTGAGTTGGCTCCTCAGTGCCACCTTCTCTGCCTGCAGTGTGGCATTCTAGGAAAAATAATAAGACATCATGCCGACAGTCAAAACTGATGTAGGACAATCACGTAAGCAACCTTGCATATTCATCTTCAACTTACATTTCTTTCCACCTCGATGAGTCTGTCTTTGACTTTCAGCAGTTCCCTGGTCGTTTCATGGCTCTCTTTCTCCCATTTACTCACAGTCTGAGGGCCTTCTCCTCCTTTAGGGGGGGAGCTCTGCACCATCCTCTCCTCCTCCTCTCTCTGACGGAGTGCCTCATAGTTTTTCTTCACCTGGGTGGCGACCAATAAGTTAAATGTGTGGGCGCATTTGCTGCTCCCTCAGTAAAAATAAAATCAACTCCGACAAACAGTAAACATGTAAATCCAAGATGGAAAACAGTGAGATGGTGCTGAAGGTCTGAGTGGATAAATGCAAATGAAAAGCATCAACAAGAGCTGAGTTCATGCCTCAGATTATTCTGATAACATTTATATTTCAGAGTGCAACTGCGTGCTTAAAGGAAAGCTGATGACATCCCTCCCACTCCACCTTTCAGACTCCTGCCATCTCATGAATAGATAACTGGTAATGAAAATGTAGGGTCAGTGAATCAATAATGTATCAGACTGAGGAAGCCCTGAGCGTTCCCCCCTGTTTTTGACTGCAGAAGGGATTTTAGACGAGCTGTTCCACCACACAAAAGTCAGTGGTTTGACATTTGGAGGAAAGGTCAGCATCTGAGGTTTGTGCTTGAGCTAAAAACATGGAAAAGAAAACTTTTTTTTTTTCTTTTTAACTTTCATACTACGATCTGGGTTTGTTGTGTTACTAACCGTCTTCAACTCCTGGCGAAGTTGCTGGTTGAGATTGGAGGACTCCTGCAGTCTGGCCTCTAGAGCAGCAATTTTTTCCTCTTTAATCTCCAGAGATGATTTCAGAGTCGACTCGAGTTTGGTTTCTAGCAGCCTAAACCTAAGTCAGACATTTGTAGAGTGAAAAAAGATACTGTTCAGAAAAAAGACCTACAGTCATCTTGGTATGGGTTCTGGCTCTGAAATACAAAAAAATGATCAAAACAACAGCACATAGTCTAAAATGGGCCAAATGTCTTATGTACAATTTTAAAATGTCTTGATCACATTTTGACTAAAACTATAATATCCTTCAAATTATTATTGAACCGAAATGCAGTTAATGATGCCTGTATGCCTGTAGTGTTTAGTGTGCAATAATACCTGTCATCCGAGCTCTCATCATGAAGAAGTCTCTCTTTGTTCAGTCCAATCTTCTCCAGCTCATGAGTCAGTTTCTCTAGATCATTATTCATCTGCTGAGTACGCAGCTTCTCACTCACAAGTTCCTGAACACACAATTATTTGGACAGGATAATTATCATTCACAAAACATCTACAATCTTTAAAGGGTAGATTAAAAGAAAATACCCAAAACTGAAGGGTTTTAGTTTCTGAAGTATTGATTGTGAATTGAACACACACACACACACACACACACACACCCACAAAGCCTATTCTTAATACTTGATATAAAGATGTTGCCCTGTCAACCAAAAGGCTCCTTCAGTCCTAATTGATTTGTCCTTCTTGTGAGTCACATACTGACTCACATGAAACTTGAACTAGTTTAAGGTTGCCATGACCCTTTATGACTGATAAATCTACATCAGCATATCATCCTAGCAAGTTTATCCAATGGTGAGGGCATGCAATGATCAGAGAAACTGCAAAAAGAATTAAAAAAAATCCTCTGCACCTCAACCCCTGCAAGCTTCAGTTAGCACTTTAAATATCAGATTTCATAACAGAATCAGAAAAATATTGAATTTTTCCACTGTGACTGGTCTGATATTATAGCGGTTAGAGGGAAAGCCTCCAACAATCTGACTAGAGGAAGTCAGTTATATCAGGGTTGGTGTAGGTGAACCTGTGGATGGATCATTAACAGTTTGAAGAGGATTTGCAACAGTCTTTTGTACAGACAAAACAAAAATGGAGATGATTAGCAATAATTCACAGCACATCTGATGAAAACCAAACAAGGAAAATCAGCATAATTTCTAACCCCTGACAACACATTTCAGCCACAGGACTTAGGCCACTTTCATACTAAGCAACTTTCAGTCAGCTGATTTTTCAGACTACAAGACAAGCCGTCTCGTAACCAGGGGTCTTGTAGTCTTGTTGTTCATACAGTGTGACGGATCTGCGACACAGGGTCACAATCCTACAGTGACTCCGTCACCCAACTTGTCTCCAAGCAATGTTTCTTCAACAAAACATCCAGGAAATGCGACCACGAGCAAACCACGAGTTATTAGAAATTAACCAAAGGGGAAAAAAAATAAATAAAATAGGAGTGCTATGTGTGAAATGATTTGGAAGCATAGGACATGGGTAAATGATTAATTAGCACACAGCAGCAGTGACTGTCTGTGCCACATAAAGAGTTTGTTTACAGGATCTACCCCTTTGCTTCTTGGATTTTCCCTTCCAGATTCTTTTCCTCCGAGTGACCACACTCCATGCCTTGTTCTCTCACTGGCTGCAGCTCAAATGTGGAGTTGGCCAACAGCTCTAGATATTTTACAGGTTACACTTATCAAGTCTTTCACTTGTCCGCATATAATGACTGAGTGTCAACCAACGACTGACCGCCAGTTTCCTCCCCACTGCAGTCTGCAAGCTTGGGGACTGCCAAGTCAAGTCGGGTTATAACAGTGCAGTGAAAAAGACATGACATCTTCTGTAAAAACAACTATTCCAGAGTCAAATGTGAGTGCAGCTAAAGGTTGGCTGGAATTCAACCATGCAATAGGACAATGATCACATCACAGAAACCATCATATCAGCACATCTATAGCAGAAAGGCTTAAAAAACGGAAGACTCAAGCTGTTGCGAAGGACAAGTCAAAGTGTAGACATCTACCGGTACATCATTAAACTGAAAAACAAGACACTTCTGCTCCAGGACATGATCTTAAGCTATGCATAAACAAATGCCTGCAAGCCTGAATGAGCTGAAGCTATGCTGAAACATTCCAGGAAATGACAGAGGACACACTTTAATTTTCAAATGACATTGACAACATATGCTGAATGTTAAGATGTTTTGGAATATTTTATTATTGTGTACACTGAAACAGGTCTGTTTACCTCTCTGAGAGTCATCAGGGTCTTCTTATCGATATTGGCCAGTTTGGCCAGCTCCTTATTCTCTTTCTCCAGGTCTTTGACTCTCGTGCAGGAGTCTCTGAAGAAGATCATTTCCTTGCCCATGGTTCGGTTCTCTTTCTCTAATGCAGAGATTCGTTGGTTGCCGTCATCCAGCTTGGAGTCACGGATCTCAGCTTGCTGCCTCAGCCGCTTGTTCTCCTTCTCCAACAGCTTTTTGTCTTTCTCTAGCTGAGAGGTTTCCTGCTCTAGAGTTTTGTTCTAGGGAGGACAGCACGTAATTGAGTGCACTTGTATCAAATACAATTTGATGGATTTATATTTGGTCTAAATTGCTTGCACAAAGTTTAGCTAGAAGTGGAAAGAAATTATATCAATAGCAAAAAAATCAATTTGACAAGGCTTATGGGAAAACCCATCTACTTGATAAAATGATCAGCAGCAAGTGAGAACCCCCTCAGGAGGATCCTTGCGTGTGTTGCTTATTTAATGTTACAGGCCCTTCACAAACTACCTTAAAAGAAATAACTGTTGGGGCTCATTATGAAAATAGTTAAGAACATTTTCAAATGCTTTCAAGTCCATCCAAATATTTTCTTTTAAGATGGAACAATTCCAAGATTTTAATATTATATGTTGTCTCTACAATTTACCTCCTGCTCAAGCTGCTCGAGACGTTTACTGGAGATCTTCAGCTCCTCCAGATTACGTTGGAGAGTCTGATTCTCGGTTTCCATCTCTTGCAGCTCAGCCTCCAAATGCTGAATCTTCTTGCTGCTATTCTCCAACGCCTTCTGTAAACGCTGGTTCTCTGTATCTAGGCCTTGGTAGCTCACCTGGGACGGGAAAAACCAGATTAGGACATTCAAATCATCCATGAACTAGTTATGCTGCTCCCAAAGCCATGATATTCCAGATGCCTTGTACCTTATCAGTAAAAGAAATATGGTTATTATAATATCAATTATGGTTTCAATCCTTTATTAAAAGGCATAAGATGTGCCTTCTCTGGACCAGGTAACATAAACACAACAGGTGCTCACTTAAACTACAAGCAGGTCATAATAGCCTTTTATTTTGGAAAACTATTTATTGCCACACATGGCAGCATTTTAGTTGAGTCTCACAGTTGGGTGGACGCAAACACCTGCTGCATGTCTGGTATTACCTCTAATCTCTCAGTCTTCTTAGACGAGGCTTTGAGTAGCTCTAGGCTGCGCTTCAGCTGACTCCTCTCACTCTCCAGCTCCCTGTTTTCGGCTTCCAGCTGAGTGGCCTTGGCCCCCGCTGACCGGAGACTCTCAGCTGAGCGCCGAAGCTCAAAGTTTTCCTGCTCCAGCTGGGAAGTCTCCTTTTCCAAAGCCTCCAGCTGGAAGGCCATAGTCTTCAGACCATCCAGCTTCTTCTTGAGACGACGGGCCTCTGCCTCTAGGTCATTGTTCTCTTTCTCCAAAGACAACACCTGGTACACGGAAACAAGGAACAAATTAATGTGATACAGAAACGCATAAACAGAGGCATGAACATAAAAATAAAGGGCAGGTAGGAAAACAAGACCAACTGACCTTTTCGCAAGTAATTCCAAGACTGGCTACTTTCTTCTGCAGGCTTTCATTTTCTCTTTCCAGCTTTTGTACCTGAATCTCAATTTCCTCTGCTCTCTCACCTTTCTCCTTCATCACTTCAAGCTCCTTACCTATTCAAAAAGAAAATGGATAGCTTTTGCAAACAACCAGAAAACTATTTTTTGAATACCAAGTCTGAAAAACTAAAGTATTGTGAAAATGGAAGTTCCTCAATTAGACTGAGATAGAAAAATAAACCCACAAGAATTTACTGCAAAGGTCTAAACACATTTTGGAACGTCACTCACGTAGATGCTTCCTTTCAAACTCCATCTTATTCAGTTTGGCCGTTGTCTCACAGATTGACTCGTGAAGAACACGATTCTCTTTCTCCACATCCTTGACCCGAGCCTCAGCTCCAACCTGGCAGCGCTGACGAAGGGATGACACAGTTTGGCTCAGGTGCTTGTTCTCCTGCTCCAGACCCTTCAGCTGACAGCAGTTTAAGAGAAGCAGTTTAATTTTCCTTGCAGACTTGTATATCAAGACATCAATGAAAAGATTAACAATTAAAACAGTGAAGACCACACAAGGATGCAGCAGAATGCTATACAGCAACAGCAGTGAAATCTCAAATGTTTACGACCACACTGATAGGCAGACCTAAAGTAATCAGAGTTGAGTGTTTTGTTTTCGTTCCCTTTGAAGCTAATCAAAGCCGGATTTAACAAATCAGACAGTAAAACTAATCATAGGTGCCAGATTTGGGTCCCTGCCGACAAACAGCCAGAGCCCGGGTCACATGCTGCCAGAAATCTGAGCGGTAAATAAAACAGTGGCAGTTCAACTAAATAGATCTATCAGCCGAATGAAAATTGCACAAATACTGCTGTCAATAAAACTTAATAGGCATTAAAGACTTAAATAAAATGTATATACAATAGAACAATACAATTTTTTTAAGCTTCTTGGAAAAATAATCTGTGTAGTACATGAATGCTCATTTCTCTAAATAATTAAAGTCAAAGTAAAGAAAAAGTATACATCAGGAGTATTTCACATTTAAGTCAGTTCTAACACTAGGCTAAAATAAAGGTTATTCAAAGTTGTGAGGTTCATTTGGGATAGAATCATGAAGCAGAATGTGTAACGTTGGGAGTCAGTAAGTGTGATTGTACCTGTCTTTCTGAGTTTTCTCTGAGTGTTTCCAGAGTCTGTTCTAGTAAAGCCTTCTCCTTCATCAGGTCCGTACTGAGTGATTCAGCGCTGCGGAGCGACTCTCTGTCCGATGACAATGCAACCTCTAGTTGCTCCAACTGTAACAAAGATTAAAAGTTTAAAATGACGTTTTAATATTTTGACTGGTGTTTGTGGCTCAGTTATCAATTATTCTTTTCTTGACAAGTGTGAATTCCTTTTCTTTAGTTGCAGACATGGTGAAATGTATATGAACTTGCAGAATCATCTTATTTTATTCAGAAAGATTCAGTCAAACCGAAGCCCTCGCTAATCCTTAATACAGAAGTTATTTCTAATGTTTCCACCTTCACACAAACAAATGAGGCCATTTCTGTGCTAAAAGCCACACAGCCACTGCTTTCCCATTTCAATGTGCTTTAGCTTACTCAGAAGTAAATGTCTCATCCTTTGTGGGAAATGAACACAGTTCCATGCTTTTTGTTCAGAGGGTAAAGAAAGAGTCTTATGTTTCTGAAAATAGCTGAGAGACTTCTCTTAGCAAGGGGCATTCGAGTGTCAAGACGGGGAGAGAAAGGCAGTGCAGGGCTGCCTGGATTTACAGCTTTGCTTTCATCCTTTTATCCCCCCTTTCCTCCCGCTCTTTTTTCCCATTTTAGGTTTTCATTGTCGCTGTGTGAAAAGGTCTAGAGTCAAGTGATAGGGTGATTTATTATGGAGGAGTGGTGGGGCAATATACTAATGGGATGGCGAAAGACGAAGGGGACAGAATTAGATGAGTCTTTGAAAAGATCACGTAAGTTAATTCAGTGTACAGAGAAGATGATGTGATTACAATTTCAGTAATTTTGTTTTGGTCATTACTGGAGACATGAGCTTCATTGAATCACAACTTATAGGATTACATTATTAGTCAGACTTCACAGATGTTATGCACGATGCAAAACTTTCAGTTGATACAAAGAAAGTTAAAATTATCAGTAAATCCAATTTTTGGATTAGACTAATAATAAAAACTATAAATAATTGAAACTTGATTTACAAAATAAAACAAATAAATAAAATGTAAAAGTTATTTAAAAAAAAAAAAAAAAAAAAAAAAAAAAAAACACCAATTCTTTCAACAACACAGAAATATACAAAAAGACCAAAACTCACTTTCTGGTTCAGTTTCTGTTTTTCGTTGTTGACTTTGGCCAGTTTTGCAATGGTGTCCTGACTGGCTGCTCCTCTGAGCTCCTCCACCGTCTTCAGCAGGGCCTGATTGTCTTTCTCCAGTTTCAGTAGGCGACTCGAGGTCAACTCATTCACCTCCTCACCCAGAGATTTCTGGGGGACTGAACCAATGGTAGTAACATATTAATTCTCCATAACTCTATGATGAAATTTTCAAAGTTTAAAAGCTGCTAAAGCATGCTTTTGTTTGCAAAAAAAAAACAAAAAACACCCACACAAAGAGTTTAATTAGATCCTTAACAAGTTAAACCTCTTAACAGCTCTTATTAGCCAAACAACCAGCTTATCTTTCAGAAGCCTCTGAAAATTAATTACAGCACAGGCCTTAACCAGGTGGAAAGAAAACCTAGTGTAAGCTGGGAAATGCAGATGGAAACAGACAGCCTGGTCTGTCAACTGCCTGAAGCCTTCAACCTGGTTCATTTACTGTAGCTGACCATCAGCTGTTTGAGATTTCAATGTAGCGATCTATTCTTAGTTTTTCTTCCATCCCTGTGTTTTCCTTCTTTTTAAGTACCATTCTATGCTCTTCTTCTTACCCTCAGTGTGCTCGGGTGTCTTTGCCAGCTGCTCCAGTTCCCAGCCCAGATGCAGGGACTCATCCATGCTCTGCTTCTGGGCCATTTCCAAAACAAGATTCTCTTCCAAAAGTTCCTCCATACGCTTACGATCTAGGTCCCTCTCCTAGACACAAGACATGGGGGGGTTTGTTCATTTACGGTTGACAACACGTGACATTACTCTGCATGTTGGCATAATTCCACCATCTTACCATCTCCAGGTCATGCATCTTGGATTTAAGCTGCAGATTCTCTTTCTCCAGGAGGTGAAGTTTATCAGATCGTGTCCTGCTAGCATCCAGCTGCTCCTCCAGCATAGACTTTGTCTCCAGCAGAATCTGATTGTCCTCTTTCAGCTCCTACAGAAACCACAACATCAGAGAAAACGAGTCAAAACAAAAGCAGATAAACCTCTTGTAGAATAAAATTACCATTGTTGCTGTTAAAATGTACAATAACCATGCCCACATGTTCTTAAATGCAGAATATGCTTGGATCAACTTGGTAGAACAAGTTTGTTTTTTCTACACAAATTAGGCCACCTGTACATAGAGATTTGGCAGTATGGACATAAGCTGCTGATCTTATTGGCCACATACGGCTTTGCTTGTTTTAAGTATGGACATATTGGGGGGGTGTGACTGTGGATGAAGATGGTTTTCAATCTAGTGTTCTGTACCTCAATTCTGGCCTTGTAAAACTCAATATCGTGAAGTCTCTCCTTGTATCGGCTGAGATCACTCTCCAGTTTGTCGACACGTATGGCTTTCTCTCTGAGTGCGTCCAGCTCATCACGGTAGGCCCGGGCCGACCGAGCGTCTGACAGCAGCTGATAGTTCTGCAAGTATGCATAGCCACATAGAGAGGGGAAAAGTTAGAGATACTTATCACATGAACAAAGAGAGTTGCATCAAAACAATCATTATCTTTGAACAGAGAACAATGAAAAGGCTCATCTGTCCCCCCCCCCCCCCCAAACAAAAATCTCTTCACATTCTCCATTTTCAAAAATAAACACAAATGCCCTAAGTTCATCCATCCTGTTTATAACAGTCCACCAGTGAAATCACTGCCCACTCCAAATCACTCCAAATCAAAAGCAACATGGAGCTGGGGTAAGCCTAAAAATAGCACTAAAACCTTTAATGAGATAAGTCACTTTCTAGCTCTTTAAAGTCTGGCAACACTACAGAATAAGATACTTAGAAAGAGCAGAGTTGCAGGTGGGGGGATGAAGTCATCTAAAATGTCTGAGGGTTTCTGAGACCTCTGCCTTACATCTTGCTGTAGTCTTTTTAGCTCCACTTCAATGTTCTCCAGCTCTTGCCTTGTGTCCAGAAGCTGCTCACTTTTTTCCTCTCTGCCAAAACAGGAGGAAAGATAGGAAATAAGGATAAAAAAATAAATTAAAGAAGGCATACTGTAAGTCAAGAAATGACAGTGGTTTTTTGTATTAAAAGATTAAGGAAACAATTTATTTGCCATTGTGACGAGCATCAACGTCTACATTGAAAATTAAGTACAAAGCTTTTATGTGTGTAAAGGCATGTTTTCCAACTATAAACAAGGACGCGCCTTAAATCATCATTTAATGGTGATCACCCAAAAATTTCAATGAAGTTGCATTAACAGAATTAGCCTGAATATTACTTCTTAAACCAACCTGAATGACAATATGTTATTCACCTCAGCATTCTGAGAACTCATTTGGCCAAGGCTTAAGTAATGCTAACTAAGCTCAGGTTTTTAATAATTTATTAAAGATTAAACAGTTAATTTTTTGATGGATCAAGATAATATTTCACACAAGAGGCATCTTCAATAGGATTCTGGGGTGTACAGGGATAAAACTATGCATTTGTGCTTAGTGATTAGTTTCATAGTGATCATTGTTTTATCCATTTTGTTACACAATCTTTACAATTACCAACAACAAAAATCCAATGAAACATAAAAATATCCTATGTAAATTAGACAAAAATACTTTCATATTGATAAACAGAACAATTCAACCCCTCAAAGACTACTGACATTTCCTGTTTCTACTCAGGATGAAGGGTTTCAGTCTCAAGTAAATGTTTTTATATACTATACCAACCCTTGCAGAAACTTGCAGTTTGTTAATAATCTGTAAAGCACTTGAAAAGACATTCAATTTGTTTGTAACATGCTACCTCAAGTTCAACCAATTTATTTTCCTCAACTCTGAGGAAAGGACTGCAAGAAATCTTGAATTAAATCTACATTTTTTCCCCCACTATGACTACCAGGATTTTTTTCTGTTATCTACCCTTCGGTTTTTTCTATTACCCACAGCAGCATGGCATTTGCCGTTAAATAAGCGACCATGTCTGTGCAAATTCTCCAAGTTCCTTTCATAGAAAGAGAATGTGTCACACTGATTCGAAAGGAAACTACTACATTCCTGATATGCTCTTCTGTGTGCATGAGTTTGCATGAAACCGCTTCACTGAACATCTGATGGCCCGTTTGATTATAGCTCTCTGGAGTCTCTTAGAGCATCCAAATACTTGCCATCCTATTCTTTTTTACCTACTCATTCAACTCCCACTTCCTATTCCAGTTACAGTATTTGGAAAGTTGACCAATATCTCCGGTTATTTTATTCTTCTTCCTGTTTTATTTATGTCATGCATTTATCTATCCTTTATCTGAAACTCCTCTCCCTCCTTCTTTAACTTACCACTGGGAAAACCACAAACACTTATCAACTCCAGCTTGGCAGATTTGTTTTTTTGAGCAAACATTATGTATTCGGTTGGTCTATTTTTGCCAATTCAACACATCAAATTTCTTCATAAAATTATTTTCTTTCACCAGAAGAGAGTGAATGGTAATACTTCTAATATTCTGCCCTACAATAAGCATAATCACCATTAAATTATTCAAATGAGTAACAATGAATCAGTTATAATTAGCGTGTATTTTTGTATTAAATGCAGTAATTTTCAAACAGTCACTCTCTAAAATTCTAAAAAAAAAAATCTGATAATGAATTTTCCAACCGTTTCTCCTTTTGGTCAGTTAAAATTCTGCTTTGTACCCTTAAAAAAGAACCATGTATCTTAATACTAATAAGCCGAACTGTGAGTATATAAAAACCTCAAACTATCAAATCTCACTTTGAATCAACAAATATTAAATAGTTATGTGACAGGAATAAACCCAGTGTGTGCTTAGCAGGGAAAAAAATAAAATGAAAAAATAACCCTCACTCACACGCACATTGAAGACAGTGTTGCGTTAATGGAAACATTAACAACAGTGCACCATACCCCCCAGCTATGACCTGCTGTCCCTCAGACACAAACACATATGCACACTAGACCACACACATCCACATCTGGATGCAGAGGCAGTATTTGAGCATGAGCCCACGGTCACAACAAAACCACTCCCCCTCTGCATTGCAGAATAGAAAGCAGTCATGTGATCAGATAATATAAACAGAAAAGACTTGAGGCTTTTTTGGTCATTGTCAGCTTCATCACATGACAACATTCAATCACAGATGTCACAGCACAAAGTAAACATCATAGCAACCAGCAAAGACAATGCATTTTCATTAAAGTTATTGTTTAGTAGCCCTATTCAAGTCCAGTGATGAAATAATTTAGGTTAAGTAATTGTGAAGTAGGGGTGGGCACTGAAAATTCTTGACAGTTTTTAAGTTTAAGGTCACTAAGGGTTAAATGCTTTTCACTCTTTTTATGTGACCAAGCAACACAGTCCATTCTGTATGAAGACTAGAGCCAAAAAACAAAGTCATGATTTAGACCTTCACTTCACACAGACTATTGTTTTGACAAAGGAAACAAAAACGTGTGCTGCTAAATTCAGGGACAGGAAGATGCAGCATTCTGTGGGACAAAACACCAAGCAGAGCTTTTTCCTAACAAGTAAAAAAACATTGCTTGAATAAACGATTTTCCACACTTAAATTATTTTCCATTTTCACATCGTTTCTCTACAAATGACATGTGGATAGAAAGATAGACAATATTTATGAGCTATCAATTTTTTAATGTGTCACACAGTTTTAAAATCAGATGCCAGTTTAGGAAACTGTGTCTGCTGACGTAGAACCACATGTGATCTGATCCAGCACAGACCGCCATTGAGCTTTAGCTAATTATTACTTCAACAAAAACACAGTGGTAAAAATTAACCTGTCTGGACTAAACAGTTCCCATAGAAAGCATTTGAAGGACACCCGCTTCACACCACTAGCTACTCTGTTGAATCCCTTTGCAAAAAGCCCCAACCTGAAAAGAGACTGTAGGATTTTAAGGAACTTTAAAAGGGGAAGTTCAATTATTCACAAATATAATTGAGCAGACCTTTTTAAAGCCTGTTACAACAGTTTTTTTGTCAGACATTTATCAATATGTTGAAGCCTTGTTCATAGTGATTTAAAAGTTCTGCATTTGATGAAACAAATGTTTCAATTAAGATTAATAAATCTCTTCAGAAGGAAATGTCTAGCATACAATATTTATTTATTTTTGTTTCTATTTCAAAAAAAGAACAAAAAACAATTAATAGTACTTCCACACAAAGACCAGCAACTGTGGCACAAAAATAATTCAGGGCCACCTTCAATAGTCTGAGAGAATGGCAGTTATATCAAATAAATAAGTTCTGGGGAAGGAAAACATGCACTTTTGAAAACAAAGGCTGGATCTTATCTCGTATTCTAGATAATGTCCAGATAAACTTTATTTTGACCTCAGACTGAACAAGACTCAAATTCCCTTCACAGTTAAGATCAAACATGCTACTGTAAGCAGAGCTGCAAAGATATGAAAATGGGACCAACAAAAGCAAACTTTGGCTTTACTTGTATAGGTCTATTACAAGCTCCACTTTCTTTCCAATTTCTGTGTGTCTTGCCTAATTTAAGTGATTGCTGATCTAACTGCTCCCCGGGCACCGGAAGAATGGCAGCCCACTGCTCCGAGTACAAAGCAGAGGACTATTTTCGACGCGTTTCGTGAGATATATACCAAGAAAAAAAGACTATTATCATTATAAAAGCTGCAGCACTCACAGTTCCTGTCGAAGGCGCCTGATTTTGGCCTTGGCATCAGCCAACTCCACAGAGAGGTGCTGTCTGCTTTCAGTCCTCCTCAAACTAGGGGAGTCTCCAGGGGACTGGGTCACACAGGGAGCAAGCGGAGACAGTTGGACACAGTCTCTCTCCTGGGTTAGCTCCACGATACTCTTTATGGAAGCAGAGGGAAGAAGGAAAAAAGATGGTAAGCTACTGTAGAAAAAAAAGACAACTGTTGGATTGAACTATTTGAGATGGATGAGGCTGTGATTGAAGGATGCGACTAGAGTAGATGTAACAGGAAAGAAAAGAGAACATCCATAGACCAGCAAAGCAGTCCCACCACCCATCACACAGAATGCAGCCATTATGATCAAAAGGTCCATGGAGTCCCCTTCACAGCCTATTTTAAACTAGTGCCCTCTACAGGAAATGGGATTTTAATTGAGAGCGGCTGGACTCCTCAATGATAATCTGGAGGCTATTAGATATCCCCCATACTCACAAATACTCTCAACACATGCACACACAGCCCAATACACACACACACACACACACACACAATCCCAAAATCTGTAATGACAATCTGCACCCCAAGGGTGGGAAATTCATTTAATGACGTATATAGTCTAAGTAAAACACACACACAATCACACACCCTCCATCCATGACGGTTAACAGTTTCAAGCCTTCCTTCCTGAGGCTGCTCGCTTGTGGTAAAAGCGATAAAAGAAAAGGTTTCCACATAAACCTGCTAAAAATGGCTCACTATTTTCATTAGAAAATCTACCCCTAAAAACATGGATAACTTATGGATATAAAAAAAAAAAAAAAAAAAAAAAAAATTTAATTGTGGTACCTCCAGCTGTATGTCTCTTTCATCCACCAGCCGTTTGAGGTGGAAAGCCAAGTTTCTTGACAAGCTGTCCAGATCCTCTGGAGGCATTTCCCCACTTTCAAACCACTGCAGGTCCATCACATTCTCCTGGTTATGAGTCACCTATAATTCAGTACAATTATGTGATTAATAATATTCTGCGGCAAAAGCATACAGTGAACTATTCAACACTATTACTATGCAACAGTTTTATTTACTATGGTTATTAAATACCTCTTGGATGTGAGATGCTATGGCGGCTTTGGTATCAAAATCAAGAGTCTGGATACGCTCAATGTAATCTTCCTTTTTCTCACACTGCAAGTAGAAGAAACAGGAAGCATAAGTTCAAGAAAAAAAAATCTATGCATCTTCAACAACATGAAGGGAAGTAAGAAGATTTGGGATCTTAAAAGGGTTAGGAAGTTCGGGGTCAAGAGGAGTTCAGTAGACCAACACTCCACTCACAAAGTAAAAGCTGATCTGATAAAGAGGTTTCCGGGACGCAGAAGCACCATGTAAAAATGTAGTCACGTGTTCACATGAAAGATTACATTTTGGGTCAGACAAAAAAAATCTTTCCCTCTTGCAGGCAAAAGGTAATATTTCATTATAACTGAAAATTTCAACGATGCAAGCTCACTTTCACTGTAAGGTGTTTCAAAGTCACTTGTGGATGCTACTGTGATTTAAGACTTGATGGAAACATACTATTAGGTTGGAATTAACTGCATAAGCACAGCTCAAGTGCTTTTGGAAAACAGAGAATGTCATGTTTGAAACACTACAAGAACAGATGTTTTGCCACAAGACATAACAAGTTATATAATGTATCATACACAATTTAACTATAGACTATATTGCAGTAATGGCAGTAACTAACACAGTTGGAGAAAAAATGTATAAATAGATATGAAAAAAAAATGCTATGTGGTAGTCATAAAAAGTGAACATATGAAAAAGTCTGTACAATTTGACACAAGATTACACAGCATGTTTATGTATTGCATACAATACATATGTATTGACCTTTTGAATCCTGAACTACAGACACAATCGGAAAGGATAATTATCAACTTTCATAAACATGCTTTTGTTGGATGAAACCTGAATTACTTATGTAGTTGACGGTGTTCTTACCTGGACAGCACAGCCTAGTACCAGCAGCAACAGTTTCCTCATCTCCTCCAGACCTTGTTCTAAAGAAAAACACCATCATCACCACAGAAAAACCACTAAACACGTCAACATTAAAACACAAAAAATTCTTACGAATGACCTGAGTCTCGTTTCCACTTTGACTTGTTTGGCATTCACTTAAATTATAGGATTCATGACTTATGAAAGGTGAATAAATCCTTGTTTAATTTTTTCTTAATAGCAGTGGTAATACTTTCCCCTCAGGCACCACTACAAGCCGATTATTATATTCAGGGGAAATGACTCAGATGGCACCATTCCAATGCAGATTTACGAAGCATTTTGTGACAAGATGCAGTAATTTTCATTTTACAGCTATAAAAATATGTAGGGCTCGCCTCTGCTTGGTAGATGGGGTTTCACTCGTCAAAAAAAAAAAAACATTTATTCAGTTGGAATCTAGATTTAGTAAGTTTTAGTTGTCATACAGGCTTTTTCAGGCAGAAATACATTTTTCATCTTTTACACATTCACTTCAACTTTTCTGAATTCTGAGTTTGTTACAGTTTCCCCTTATAAAGTCATTCCCTCACTACTAGACAGTTTTAAGCAATCTAGCCGACAAACCTCCACAACTGTTTTGCATGTTGTGACATAATCAAGAAGTTTGTCATGTACACAGCAGTTTACATTGTGCAATGAAATTCTAGTTTTGCGACTTCCCTTCACACAGCTCAAATTAAAAATTAAAATTAAATCTTTACCATATGCTTATAAAAAAAAAGTGCAATCCTGTACAGTATTAAACAAGTATAAAAAATGGATGAATGGATGGATAAGCATAAAAAAAAGCTTACTATAGTATAGAAAACAAAATATATTAAAAACGAGTATACCATGTACAAAAAGGATGGGGTTGCATAGATGCATAAAACAGTTAACAGTTACTTATCAGAAAGTGCTAAAAGCAACGAACAGCTGTCTGCCTGTTCAACAGGCCTGGGATCATATGGGGGGTTGGGGGATGAAAAACAGCAAACTAGGTGATGTGTGTTACACTGAGTGATATAGTACAGGAAATGTTTGTGCATCTATGTGTGCACTAGCACACGGTGTGTTCTGTGTGTCTGTGTGTGATAAGCTAGCTGATTAAAGGCAGGGGGTGGCACTGTCCAGTCCTAATGATTGTAAATCCAGATTAGTGACAGCATATTTTCTGTAGGGGCTGGCCTGTCTGTCTCCCAGTTGAAATTGGCCAATCAGAGCAGGGGAATGGCCATAAACAAACGTATACAAATATAGATATACTTTTTACTTTAGAAAATGGTTTCAATTGTATAAACTCTCAACTTTCAGAAAATCAGACAACCAAATTTATGGATGCCTTCATTTACAGAGTGCCCTATATTGAGGAACCATCCATCTATTTCACTGACTCAACAACAATCAATTTGCTTCTCTTCTTCCTCCTGAGTCAACAGACCCACCCACATCAATTTGTTACAGAGAACCAGACATAACATGTGGTCAAAATGTGACAAGGTTAATTATAACAGGTTTCCATCTCAGGCTTTTTTGTTTTGTTTACTTAATTTGTCACTGCATATAAAAAGCACAGTGCAACTATAAAAAACATTCAACAGAAGCCCAATTTAAAGCACCACCATCTTCCCAATACTCAAATAATTACTGTATCTCATTTTCCATGATATCCAGTGTTTCATGGCAAAACTGTGAATAACTGTTTATACAAGTTTGCAACAACATTACAAATGTATGGTTTTAAAAGGATACTACAACTAAGGACCTAAAATTGAGAATTACTAATGATTTAGAAAACATTTAAAAATCAACCAAGAACATGAATTATCTTACATGTGTATGCCATGTCAGTTTTTCACAGTAAATTCTGATAAGTCAGATGCTGGAGCAAGATACAGTACGGCTGAATCAATCATTCATCAGCACCCGCATTCATCGTATAAAATGAAATGCATAAGAAAAGTGGAAATGAGCAATTGAGGGACTACGAGGTTGGTGGCAGATAAAACTTAATTCTCTGGGCTGCAGGGCTTTATAATAGTCTATTAGAGCCAAGGGAACCTATTCCACGCAAGGAAGGGATTTAGCTCAGCAAATCTACTGAGCATTCTAGGAAAGATAAAGAACCTCATAGGATAAATAATTTATATGGCTTGAGCCGAAGAACGAGACAGAAATGGTGAGGGGAAGAGATGAAAAGAAAAATCCACAAAAGAGGGATATAACCACTAAGGGATAAGCAACAAACACAAGGGAAGAATTTAGAAAACACAGAAACGCAGTGACAGAGCAGCTGAAGGAAAGCAAAGATGCAATGTTGAAAGAAGAAATCTGGCTCCAAGGAAGCAGCAAGGCGGCACCACCCTTGTCTCTTCTAGACTCATCTTTTCTCCATCCTTCTTCCTCCAATATCATACACTTAATTTATTTATTTTATATGACAAAACACCACCCCCCTTCCTTCCTTCCCTACTTTAACATTGTTCAAAAGGATCTCCATCCCTAGTATAAATATCTGAATTGACAAATCTTGGCTTCCCTTTTCACATCCTTTCCTTCCTCCCTGCTTTATAGGGTTGGCAGGAAACAAAGGGTCAGAAGGACGGTGACTAACTCTTCACCCCACAATGCCATTGTTATTCTGTGTATGAGGATGTGAGTGAGTATTAAGGAAATACATTATGTGTTTGTGTATGTTCTGCAATGCTCTTTCCTGTCATGACCAATAAAGTCATTCAGGAGCTGATGCGTGTTGTGCCTGTATCAAAACCAGTGCATGTGATCTGACATTACACTACAATAGATGCAAAATATTCAATCCATCCATCACCCATAAAACATGAAAGAGTGGACTGAATCTCTGAGAATGCTGCAAGTCATTGTGGGGGGCGTCAACAACAGCCCGAAGCTCATATCAGTGTCACAGACAGCAGTTCACATGATCCAGACCGCCTTTATGCAACCAGCATAGAGGTCTTAAGATAAAATAGGAATTTTTGTCCATTTGTGTATTTCTGTCTCTTCTGTCATTCCGGAACATTACTCACCGCAGAAAACAGACTGCACAAAGTTCTGACACATTCACCATAAACACTATTGTAAAACTAGCAACTATGCCCCAGAGGTTACTCTGTCAGCTGCCGGTTGCCAACAGCTGTCTCGTCTGTTGCAACTGTCAGATGTTAATCAGTAAGTAAATCAGTTCAGTCATGTATTCTTGTCATTATTTATATAAAGTAATAAATCAGCTCTAACAGCAAACCCTATTTTGAAGTAAATGTAGATAATAAACCAAATATCAGCCAGATGATCTAACAAAGAAGGTCGTCTGTGCCTCTGATGCATACATACAGTCATACTGACTAAACACCACTTGCATACACAAGACTGCATGTACACCTCATCATGCGTGTGTAAGCAAGGCGGACTAGACTGGCTCAGAGCCTGAGGGGGTACTACAGTGCATTCCCACTGTTCACTGTTGTGAAGACACCCCTCCCCCATCCTCCAACTAAACGCACATGTGCATGCACACACAAGCAGAGTTGTCCCGGCTCCCAAATGGAAGCATAATAAAAGCCACATGGGCGATGACTTTCAGCTGGCAGCCACACTCCTCGTTCACCACTGGTCTGGCGGGCTGACTGACTGATTATCTGACAAGCTACAAGGGTAAAGGGCAAAACAGACCACGAGGGATGCTCTCTAATGCTTTCTGTCCACCAGCCTGGGGTTGCCATGTACAGTTTTCTACCCTCTGCCAACTTTAACATTGACTCTTGCTGGGTTTAAAGGCGGTAAATGTGAAAGATAGATCTTAAGATCATTCCTATTGTTAGATTGTAATGGGTTGGTATTTCACAAAAAAATGTCCTTGTTGATTTCAAAATAACTAGTAATTATGAAAACCAGCATTGAATGTGACCAATAACCCACAAAGAAAAGGTTGTGAAAGAGTTCTGAAACACGGAGCGCATACAAATGTTTGTCTATTCCCTGCTGCCTGTATTGTTCGTTTATTTACCTTTCATGGTTGTGTGGGTGACTGCAAATTGAAGTGAATCCATTGAAAAGCGAGGAAAACCCCAAATGACAGCAATGGTAATGGTGAAAGTGTGAAAAAGCCAGCAATGGGAGGACAGGGATTAAGGGCCTTTGCTTAAACAGGACAACGTCCATCTAGGTCTATGAGCTGAGCAGGGAAGCAAATGCATTTAAAGAGATGATGAGCATGTGATGTACACAAAGGCTATGAACCTTTTCACTGACAATACTGATCCATGTGGACTGGTAAATATTTTCATCACATAACTCTTTTTATCCAATAACCTTCAATATTGTGACCTTCAATAATCACCTGCTATGGGGTTTATAGTCCTCAGGGGTTTAATATTTGAATATCAAATAGCACTTGGGGCTGCATAGGTCAAGTGGCTCAAAAATGTTTTCATGACACTTAAACCCATGATACCGTCCCTCTCTTGCTTTAACAGCGCTCAGACATATCAAATCACATGTCTGGGATCAGTAGGTCACAATTTAGCTGCAAAATGGTTAAATTAATTTAACACTATAGGTAATAGAGCTGCCCAGATTTTGCCTGCAGCAGCATCCCTTTGATGAACATGAGGATTTATTAAGTACACGTTTAGTCTAACAGTTAGTCTTTGAAAACCAACCCAGTAATTTTCCCAGTTCCTACCACTGCATGCTTATCTCCAATTTAAGCATTTCACTCAAATTAGACTCGGTGGATAACTGTTTAATGTTAGCTTGTGCAATATTGTGGTCAAATCTTTCCACACCGTTACTTACCAGAAAGAGGATTTCGACCCAGCACCAACACATTTGGTAAAGCCATCATCACCAGCTGCTGGAGACTCTCCTGCCACACAAAGAATAAATGAAGTTGGTCAGGAAGGCATAATACGTTTAATACTCGAATGGAGTTACGGACATTATAATTGAAGCAGCACAATATACAGAACCACAGCTAATGCGAGTAATGTTGGATTTTGTCAGTAGTTCAATATAAAAAAAAACATTCACTTTTGCAAAGAAGGTCAATAAGCTTCAATAAAAACACTAATAGTAAAATTGACCTGAGAGATCACAGCAAATGTAATTTTGTTAGAGTGGATGGTTAGAAGTGTTATTGCAAGAAAACCAATAGCAGCAATCGCTAGACAAAATCTGCAATATAAATGAACTCAATATAAAACCATAAGCTACAATTTCCGGTTGTCGTGCAAACAAGTGCAGATATGTGTATGCACAAACTGAAACAATGAACAGAAATAAGCAGGCCTTAATTAGTATTGATGTCTTGCTTTAGGTCATAACTCAGAGGAATAGGAATTAAAAACAAACAAAAAATAGCAACAGAAAGTTTTCTCTTTGCATAAATATGGCCTAATGTTTGCCAGTATGTATCTCAATTGGTTTAAAAATAGCATCTCATCTGTAATGATTAACAATATGCTAAAAGCAATACATTAAAAAGTGTTCATGGAGTATATTAATTGGTCATAATGACTCTACAAACTGTCTGGTCATGATGACTAAAAATATTTTGGCAAAGCATTTCAAACCAAAACCAAAGCAGAGCTGAGATGGACGGCTGCTTTCTTTAAGCTGAAAGGACATGGCGGTCCGCTAACTTAAATATTTCATGTTTACTTAATGGCTGAAAGAAACTTGAACTCATCTGACCCAACATTTCAACTGCTTTGTGCAGGTGTCTGCTGAAGCTGTGGCAAAGAGGCTTATATAAAAGTGTGGGGTTCTGTGGATGTCCCCCTCACGCCATAACCATCTGGACCAGACATGTCGCATTACCTCATCATGAAGGGGATAAGAGGGCTGGAAATCTGACATTAGTGTATGGTTTTGCTTGGCCAGGAACAGAACCAACTATGTGCCCTGCTGACACACATTTTCCAAATAATGATCCAAGTAGTTGAATAAAAGTTTAGGTTCAAAAATACTATACTTTATATAACTTCAAAACCCTCATAAGTCTACTTCAAAAATTCAAGATGCACGGCCAAATTATGGCAATAATTTACAGCATCATGCCTGACATCTACTCACTCAACTAGTTTTAATATAAGTTTAAAAATAACTTTCTTTGATTTGAGGTTCTTCATAATCATTACAAAGTTCCCTAGTTCTTTCTTATAAACTTTAGATACTCCTTATCGAAGCAGCAGCAGAGTCGACTCCAAGCCTCTTAACTTATATCCACCCTTTCAACTTCTATCAACTGTTTGATTTAATGCACAGACATTAAGAGACAAGTTCCCCCAAAAAATAGTTTAGAACTAAGAGGATGACAAATGTACAAAGTGCATCCTACACATACACAAAGGAGCTTTTTATATTTAGAATATTTTAAAACCCACTTTATTCTCTGAAGACATCTACATTAAAAAAAAGAAGAAAAAAGATCTAACAACCCACTTAACAGCAAGAAAATTGCTCACTGACCCAGGATGAAGGTCAAAGAATGGATAGTGATTACAATTCATAGTAATTAGGTTAGGAGTGTGGCTTCCTCTCATTGGCAAAAAGATCAGTAACCCCAAAGCCTCTAAAATTTCTGTACAGATTTTAGTGTATAACATCTCATCCTTAACACACACGCAAAAAAAAATTCTTCCATACAACATCTTTGGATCATAAATAATACATACCCCTTGAATAATACTGAACATTTTGCATATCATAAATGCTTAACGAAAATATCTAGTGATAGGAAAACAGTCCCTGATAGTTGATGACTAAGGGAGTTCCTGACTGTAATCTTGACTAACATCAGGCAGGTTGTGACTAAAATGAGCAATACTGTCTGAGGACTAACGTGGGCTGACTCAACGAGTGTCCAACAGAATAATCGATGTAGTTAAGAGAACCACAGTTGAGAACTCACAAAAGCATTTTGTGCGCTTCCAGACATCTCACCATTAAGTCATAACAGCCTTGGTCAAAAATCAATCAGGAAACAAATATATTCATCAAGGAAAACTAGAAAGTTACTCTGAGGCTTTGGGTCAATTTACGTGTTCTATATTTTTCTATTACTATTCTGAGAAGAAAGAGAACAATACATTTGTCTGATTCATCTGTTGCTTTATATAATAGAACAATGAGAACAGGCCCTCAGGCCCACACTCTGCATGTATATTCATTTCAGAATTGTTTTTTTTTTTTTTCTTAATGCAGTTCAAAAGAAACATTTTTCTCTCTTTTTGATTAAAACAGCTCAACAGTGTACGATTTACTCTATACAGAAAAAGGCATGTAATTGCAATATTTTCCTGTTTCAGGCCACTTCATCTTGTCACGTAATCACCTCATTCTTTCGGTCACTACTCACAGCTCTGGACCATAGCTGAGGGTAGGAACGTAGACCGACTGGTAAATCAAGAGTTTCGCCTTTCGGCTCAGCTCCTTGGTTACCACGACGGATCATTACAGAGCTCGCATCACTGCAGACAGAGCACCAATCTGTCTATCGATCTCCCGCTCCATTCTTGCTTCACTCATGAACAAGACTCAGAGATACTCAGAGATACTCATCCACTTGGGGCAGTATCTGATTTCAGACCAGGAGAGGGCACTCCACCCTTTTCCAACTGAAGACCATGGTCTTGGATTTGGAGGTGCTGATTCTCATCCCAGCCGCTTCCCACTTGGCTGCGAACCGCTCCAGCAAGAGTTGAAGGTTTTGGCCTGATGAAGCCAACAGAACCACATCATCTGTAGAAAGCAGAGACCCAATTGTATAGATCTCCAAACCACACACCCTCCGCTGCCCGGCTGCACCTAAGGATTGGTGACAAAAGGGAAGGCTTGGCAGAGTCCAACCCCCACAGGAAACGAATCCGACTTACAGCCAACAACATGGACCAAGCTCCGACACCGGATATAGAAGGACCGGACAGCTCCTTTAAGGGATTCCGGCACCCAACAGGAGTCCCCAAGAGACACAGTTGAATGCCCACAGAGCACATGTGGACTGGATGGGTAAACTCCCGTGCACAATCCAGGACCCTGCTGAGGGTGTAGAGCTGCTCCACCATTTGCGGGCCAGGACGAAAACCACACTGAGCCTCCCCGATCCAAGGTTCGACTATCTGGCGGAGCCTCCTCTCCAGTACCCCTGAACAGACCTTAACCAGGGAGGCTGAGGAGTGTGATCCCTCTATAGAAGAAGGGGGGCATAAGGAGCACACCCTTCTGTCCCCTTTCTTAAGGCCGGAACACACCACCCCGACGACCGACCTTCTGCAGAAAAGCAGTTGGACTGAAAGTCAGCTGCATCTCCCGAGTCGGTCAAAAAAATACAAAAATACAAAAAATACAACCCGAAGCTGACTGGAGCGTTCGTTCGGCGCGTGGCATAATACAGCCCCATGACTGCAGACATCTTTCTGATGTCACCCAGAAAGAAAAGGAAAGAACAACAACCCGAAATGACGCATCGCTCTAGTCTAGAGTTTTGAACAGAGCTCGCTGTCATCCCGGCTTTTGAAGAAGAGGTGGGGACCACCACCCCGATAGCCAAAGCAAATGCACTGTCCCAGATTCAGAGCAAAGCATCTTAAATATGATACTAGTCCAATGGTATATTTTGCTGAGATATGTGGTAATAACATGCTTTGAGGCTTAGCTGTCAGCAAAAAACTGAACTACAGTGCCTTAGTATGTTTCTTGGATTAGCTGGCAATGGTTTAGCGCTCATAAATAAAACATGGTCAAAACTACAGGGATTATACTAGCCTCCATCACACTGAGGATGTCTTACCAATGCGTGATCTACAGACACACATGAACTCACTGTAAGCTTTCAAACAAAGCTTTTACTGCTTTACCAGGGAAACAAATGTGTGCAGACAATCAAAATATCAGTCTATCCAATATTCAATCTGAGGTCAACTTTATACATGTGGGGAATATGGAACAGCCATTTATTGAAATGAAAAAATAAATCTATATTTGAACATAGAAAAAGGGTCAGAGAAATAGTGGGAGGATAGAGAAAACAAATAAGAAATTAAAGTAAAGAGATGCGTCTCAATTCCATCACTTCTCACTCTAGACACGCAGGGCGGATCTACCTCCTCCCAAATCCTCATCCTTCATCTCCCCCATCCCCCTATCCTCACACTACATTGCTGTATTATTGATTCCAGCAGAATTCAAGCCTTCAACACCCGCTCTTCTTTCATCCCAGAGAGATATTTAGACAGACTGATTGAATGAAGTGCTGGTTAAAGAGGACCCTTTCCACAACTATTTCCAATGATATACAGTGGAAAATTTATGGTTCCACTGTGGATTATGTACATACTGTATGTATCAAATATCAATGACTTAACACTATATCCTGCTCTATTGTCTAAAGCTAAAAGTGATTGAATGGTCATTTGCTGACGAGAGATCACATTCTGCTGACCTACCATCCGCAGGCAGGGATTCGATGCCAACTCACGCAGATATACAATTAATCCAAATGAAATATAAGGCAAAAGCCAAGGTCTAAAAAATGTTACATTAAGCATGCATGGGGGTATGTAATGGAGAAAAATAGTGTTATGTGGACATATTCAGGTTGTATTTATGTCAGCAGAAAGATTGTAAGCCAGCTGGGGTTGTATCACATAGAAGCACTGCCACACTAGCCTTCTCTAACTGACACTCCTCCCAAAACTACTTTCCATCTCTCCACCCAAGCCCAAGTTCCGCTATGGGCGAAGCTTTAACAGGGGGCTAATTGTACAGCTACTGAGTGCAGGCTGAACCCTCAATCACACCCATTCTGCAGACGTGGAATGTTGCCATAGAAACAGGAAGACTGGTTTATTCTCACCAAGCGAGGGAGCACGGTGCTCATAGTACAGTAAATGTTTCGGACAAACAAGTTCTCCTTTCCTCTGCAGACTTTAATGCTGAAAAACAGCATAGATTATAAAACCTGAAAAAGGTGATTTACCACCAGCAATGGGAAGAAAAATGCTTCTGCCTTTTTCTCATGAGAACACACACGACCTCCAAACACTAAGTGAAAGCACTTAACACGATCTCAATCTACATCGCCATGAATTGAATCAATGCAAAGAAAGCTTCTCCTGCTGCTCAGAGCTGCAATAAAACCATAAGAACCACACTGCAGCTGAACGAGCAGGACTGACTCACCTTACCCACAGAACTGCTGCTTTTAAAGCAGAACAATAACCAACTGATTGTGAGCGTCTCTGTAAAATCTGGACCTCCTCTAAATACTTATTAACTAAGTCAACTTAATTATTGACTAAGTCAACTTAATCGTTTAATTCCGAGAATCAAAACAAGTTTCAACTTAACAATGAACCAAAAAAAAACTACATAATGCATTTTCAATTTGGAAAAAAAAAGGAAAATTTAAATATTTACCACCAAAATCTGATATGAAAAAGAAAGGAACATGTCTAAATGAGGTGGATTTTCATTACACTTTTTTTGCACAACAAAACAAAAACTGAATGGTCAACAAACATGGGGGGCTGTTTCCCATTAAACAGTATTTTTTTTGTTTTTTTTATGAGCGTAACTGTCATAGTTCTCTCTCTGTATCTCCGTAACTCTCTGTAGCTCATTGAGACTTCATTCAAGAAGAAGAAGGCAACGCATTCGAATGATTATTCAAAGAAAAAGCCCTTATGTAATGCAGTAGTGTATAATGATTAAGTTATAGCACAGCATACATCATATTAATGCCAAAAGCAGCTGGAAACCAGACTTTTATGACTCAAGATTAACTGTCTACATCACAACCAATGCTGCTGCCCAAAAAAGTGTTTCCATTACACTTTTGTGATAAAATACATTAAGACACATTTGAAAAACCACCTTATAAAAAGGTTTTTGCAATATTTGGCTTTTTGGGGGCAGGGAATTATGGTCGTTTCTATTACAGTGTTTTTGTATTTTTTGCGATATTTCAGTTTTGTGCAAATCTAGGGGTAATGGAAACGTGACTATGGATGGGTCTTACATGAGGAGGGGGGGGGGGACACCAGCAGCAGCAAATGTCTTTTGTTCTTTGCCATTATCAGCTAGAGAGCTTGTTAAAACAGAGCTTTGAGGCAGAACGAGTATATTAGTTGACCCTACTCCTCACCTCAAAAGGTAGAAGCAGTAGATCTAGGAAAGCCTGACCTCTTCATCATCATACCATCACCTCAGAATTCTACACCCATCGAAACCCTCACAAAGCCAAGTCATTTAAGTATTCATACCTGTATGTATTCTAGACAGTTTGTTGAATTTACTCAACTCTTAATTTGTCGTTTCTGCAAGAGCCCCCTAAAAAGAGAACGCACTGCATTTTCTGATTGAACACAATATGGAGACCTTCAAATTTTGAAGAAACAAATCTAAAGATTGCATCTCTCAGAACAGTAATAACACATGTTCTAGTGTTTTATAAATTTGTGAAAAAGCAGAACAGTGTGTTCAATTTCCCCATGTCACAGTTCTAAAAACTAAAAGTGACATATGGGAGCTTAATAGGCATCATTACTTCCAGAAATTCCACTTCCCTCACGTTTCATTACAGTAGGTACAGGTGCATGCACGCACACAAAGTAACTGCTTGCAGACTTTAATGGACATATAATATACAACTGTTTGACTTCTACTAAGAACAAAGAAAGAAAAAAAGGATCAAAAAAGAACCTTACACTCAAGACAAATATTTTGATATCACTATTAAGTTGATCTGGATGTGAAACGGAACAACATAAGAAAAAAAAAAGGGGATATTGGTGGCTTCAATTAAGTGCATGTTTTAGGCACTGTAATACTTTCCGTTTCAGATCAAGTGCTGTGTGAAGAAAATAGTAACACTACTCAAGGAACAAATGTGACCTGTATGTGTCATGAATCACTTCAAGTTAACAAACGGCTAACATTTACTTTAGCAGAGCTCCCTATATCTTACCTGGAGGAAAAAAAAGGAGTGAAAATGTAATTTTTCTCATGATCATTTCATTCACTCAAAGTAAATTAAATTTACCTCAAGGGATGCCTGTCTGTCTGTTTAAGCTGTCCAAAGCCTAGCTAGTAAACCGAAGCATGACCGCACACATTCAAGATCATCCTTTACAAAATTGATTTGACCATATCCAATGCTGAAAGGTGTGTCAAAACAAAACAAAAACAAGAGGCGAATTCAGAGTTCTTAAAAGACATGCTCTATGGAAGACAAAAAGCTGAATATTATGGGTAATGTCTTATCTCCATTTTTGACAGCAACAGTTGCAGACTGGTCTTGAATACCTGATTGTGATAGCAATTCAACCAAACTCCGGCGCAGTAACAGAATATATTTATAAGGCTTGAGATCAACAAGAAAAAGCAGCTCTCTAAAAGCCATAAATCTAGATACTTAATTTGACAAGTCCAGACACACAAAGGAAAAAAAATGATATTAAATATGATATGACTAAAAGGGATTAGAGACAACTACTGCTAATATTAGAAGTCATGGAGTAAGCCAGCCTTGACACCAAAAACTCCAGATTGCTTGTCCAGACTAAATACCAACAAAGATTAACATCTGAAACATGACAAATGTACATGCTGAACATTCATTTAACAGCAGTGGGGGATAAAAGAAAGAACGGGGCAAAGAAGAACTGTAACTTCTTAGCAGGCAATTCTTTAATACTAAACATAAATCCATAAAAATCTCTGGTGCAGAGATCCAAACAGAACTCCCAACATTAATGGCCAACCCACCCCAACGCAGAGATCAGAAAGGACACAAACACACAATAAGGCTAGTCCATTATTGAGGGAGAGGCAATCATAATCACTGTTATTTGGGTCAACACTGAAATCACGATTATGTATGTATAGATATGTTTTTTTTAACAATTATCCGCCAACCTTTAAAGCATTTTGTATTAATCATATGCAACAATGTTGAAAATTCCAGGGTTAAGTTAAAATTCAACTTGTTTTTAGCCAAACGTGCAATGCAAAATTATTCAAAATGAATAATTAAATGAACATTAAAAGAGGAAGGAATAACTCAACTAGAACAAGTGGAGTTTAAGCCTGAAGTGTATGTATGGTGTATCCGAACACGAGAATGAACGTGTAGCAAAATAATTGTTTTCCCCATTACATTGTTTTTATGACTTAAATGAGCAAAAACTTAAATCAATTAAAATTTGGGTAATTGCACATGTGATAATGGTTTCAGCAGAGAATAGAGAATGCTATTGTGAAACTTATAAAACTGATTTCACAACATCCAAATTAGTTAACAGGATATGGAGGGGGAAAAAAACTTGATAAAAATGAATATAAAAAATGTTCCCTCTTCTTTCAATTTGAAATTGAAAAGTTGCTTTGAATAGTACCATCTGCTAAATGACTAAACTTAACGACAGGTATAGCATTAATGACACCGCTAAATGCTCTGAACATGATTTTCATGAAACAGAAAAATGACTTGACGCTCTGGGAAAAGACAGTAAATGGCACAAAGGTTTTAGTTCATCTGGCTGAGGTCCCACGTTACATCCTGTCTAAGAATGTCAAGCCAAAGCTCCTAAATGAAAATGTTCCCACAATATATTTGGACCAACCATCAGAGCTATGAACTTGTATGTGGACAGAAAAAAGCAAGAAATGACTGAGAAACTGAAATAGTTCATGTCTGACTCAGTCGAGTTATTATCCCAACAGCAATGCAATAATTACATACATCCAAATATCCTCATACTACAGATAGAAAAAAAAAAAAATCACTCCCAACATTGCATCCATTTCTATACGTCATTGAAGATACCTTTAACAGATGCAGTTTACAGCTGGTTGACCTTGATTAGACGAACAGATTCATAAATCAAAAGGCTGTTGCCTGTCTAGACACTGATCTCCTCCTACACAATCTACTTTCCCAGAACAGGCTTTAAAACACAGGAGGTTCAAACCAATACAAAATGATTTGAAACTCAGTGAGCACTCTATAAAAACCATCATCATTAGATTTCTAAGACATTCTGCACACAAGCTCCTAAAGTTCAACAAAGGAAAAGCAAAGGAAAGCCCCACGAAAGGTCTTCAACTGTCTGCCCTCAACTCAGATGAGAAAAATATGTTTGCTCGACACCAGAAGATCCTTTGGGGAGTCAGAAAGAGCTCCAATTTAATGTGCTCCTTTCTTCAGTCTTCCTACAAGGTGTGCAATATAAACCCGTCATGGAAGAAACATCTGTCTAAACGAATGAACTGTTGCATTTCCTTAACTTCATGTGGGTGAATTTCTTTGCAATTTTCTTTGATGCTCCACTAAACCTAATAAACCTACATAAACCATTTCCCATTTTTACATACAGACATTCCCGCCTAAAACAAGGGGCATTCTTGGAGTTTGAATTCAAGATCAGAGAAAATTACTTCTCTTATTTAAAGCAAAAAATAAGTGAACTCAATGCCCCAATGAGGTCTGTGCCAGAGCAAAAATTGTTCAGAGTATAGCATGTAGGGGTGGGCAAAATATCGATATGGCATTATATTGGGATATTTTGCCGGCCGATTCGATATTGATGATCAAAATTTGAATATTGATTTTATTTTGTCAAATAAATTGTTTTAGACAGGTTGTAAATGGGCTTAAATAATATTGTTAGTTAATTTCATATTATGTAAATATGAAAAACATATGCAGCATGTAAAATTTGAATTACACTGTTTTGACTCAGTTTGTCCCATGAATTATTATAATCTGATGTACATTAGGGGTGCAACGATTCGTTGACGTTGTCGACAAAAATCAATAATCAAAATTGTCGACTATGAATTCCATTGTCGACAATTGTCGCCAGACGTGTTTTTCCAATAGAGTGAGGCATCTCACTTCAAAACAATCTCTGCCGAGAGTCGCGCATGCACAATAGCGTCTCTGCCGAGCGGTGGGGAGTAAAGCAAAATGATGGCATCCTGTACAGCAGCTGCGCGTAATAAAACTTCAAAAGTTTGGGAGCATTTTAGCCTCGAGGTTTGCAAAGCCTTGCTTATCACGGGAGCACGTCGGTAATGCACGAGCATTTGAAGAGAAAGCACGTCGGAGTGTTGAACGAAATGGACTCGCCTTGGTAAGATATTAAGCCTATTTTCATTTGTTAAATTAATTCGTTTCATTCTTTAACTTTGTTTATTTCATGTTATTTATTAGTATTATTTGAGACATTCACAGCCTACTCTCGTTGCTATAACCTCAATCATAATTGATGCGTGCGCGAAAGGCAAAAAAGCTTGTGTGATGATGACAATGATGGATTTACATCTGACTTTCGATCAGGTTCCTATGAACTGTCAATTATCCATCAAGCTCCACAATGATCATGTTAACATTAAATCAGATAGATTTGTCTGGGACATTTCTCTTGCGGGACGGGAGCAGACACAAAATCAATGCATCTCTATTATTGTGCGCCGTGCGGGCATAAATTCTCCGAGTTTTGCGGGAGCGCGCAGGAGTGGATATAAACAGTGCGGTGTGGGCGGTAATGGTCAGAAATTCAACGGGAGCCGACGGGAGCAGGATGAAGAAAACAGTCCCGCTATATCAGGGCTCTAGTACCCATCTTTCTTGTGTTTATTATAATTTGCCACATAATTAAAGCTACCTCATACTAAATTTTAAAAAATTACTAATTATCCGATTAGTCGACTAATCGTTTCAATAGTCGGTGACTAGTCGACCATTAAAATAGTCGTTAGTTGCAGCCCTAATGTACATGCGACTTGGATTTTAAGATGCTTAAAGCCTTACAGTTTTCAGCGAACCATATATAACATCACAATACGTCTAGAAATTTGGATATCGTATTGTGACTCGTATCTTGATGTGTATCGTGAGGTCCTTGGCAATACTCACCCCTATAAGCATGTAGTATTTTTTTTTTCCATATTTTTAGCACAGAAACCCTGAAGAGTTTGAAGGTTGAAGAGTTTAGCAAATTTGTAAAGCTTAAAATAAGTACACCATTTACACAGAAAACACACACACGACTATTTAAATCATGAGAATGTTATGTAATGAGTTTGGGTTTTTTTTCCCCTCATATCCTTTATTAGGTCATGTTTCGTTTTGTTTTTCCTTCTCGTCATCACCTGAGTAAATGAATGACACTGACAGGGATCAGGCGACTGTCATCATGCTGCCTTCTCAATTGAAGACAGGTGTGCTGTTCGTGGCTGATCGAGATCAGCACACTTGTGACCGGAGCCGGCAAGCACTCGTTTCGTGGTGGATTTGCCGTTCATTACTGATTGGGATTTGCGTGGATTACCCCATCAAAACATCGGAATATATCTAACATGGAGCTGAACTTCTATTACCTTTTGAGGTGCGTTTCCTCAGGTGGGTTGGGAGCCTCTCGCCAGATGCTTGAGCCATACAAACCTTTTCATTAGCTCTGGATAATCTCTTTTTGTTTGAACTGGTCGTGGCGCTGTGAGCTTTTGTCTACTTGACTTTGGGTTGATTGTGGGGTGTGGATTGCTCTGGGATGTCTGTGTTTGGTTTTGTGTTTTAAGTGTCGGGTCTGCAATGTCAGTGCTTTTAACACTGTCAATTAAGTTTATTAATACAATGACCTGCCTCACAAAACCTTTTTGGTGTGTGTGTTTTATGGGTTTGATTATTTAGTAAATTTTTTATATAGCTTTTTTTGTGTGTATGTAAATAAGTAAAAGCCTAAAACAGCAACTAACAATCACAATATTGATCCACCTTTGCCTGTAATAGTGTTGTGACACATCTCCTTTTATTCGATTGGATGAATTGTTACAAATGCAAGTATTATCCAACTAATACTGACAATCTACACTTAAATCACTTAGTGAGCTGAATTAAAGAGCCAAAGAAACACAAGATGTTTCACCAACTGCCCTGCGATTGTTGTGAAATGGCAACACTGACTTGACAGATGACAACACGCTTCATAGTCATGTTTTCATCACCCTCTGATCTACCAGCCAGACAACAAAATTAGAATGCTATTTAATACATGCACTCACCACTGGTAGACATGAATTTGTATGTAATCTTTAATATGCAAAATTTTGATGCAAAGCTTTATTTTATTGCTGTATTTGTTTCAGTTGCTAATCAAAAGGATAATCACATGTGTTTCAGCATCGGGCCGGAAAAATGTCCCAAAAGATTCTACTGAAAACTGTATTTTAAGTTGATACAACTCTGAAATTCCCTTTTTGAAAACATAGGCAATTACATTTCATCCAGAATCCCACGAGTAGTCATAGACACAGATAGGGAGTTACACGTGTGGGTCTCCATGAGATCAAGTCCGCAGACACGGGTTTGAACAATAATGTGACCAGAAGGTAAATTTTCGATGTACAGACAAACAATGATTTATCAAAACAGAGATGAACTATTTTCTTTTACTGATTTTCAATGTCCACCTCATTCAGAAACCACAAGTTGCACAGCAGAATTTACTTCATAGACCCAGTTATTTTTTAAATTAATTTCACTCCAGACATTTAATAGTGTATGAAACCAAAACTAAATTTTATGAGCTTGAATCATCATGTTAATCCATGATTAACTACAAAAAAAGCACATACTGAGAATTTCTTTTAAATCTGTGAATTGGTTATTGTGACCAGATAATGTAGTTAAGAAAACATCAGAAACCAGAGTCAAGAGTCAAAGATCTGAAACAGCAAGGCCTGAATAAAAATGCAACTAAATGAAAAAAAAAAATTGAAATATACTACTATGCAATGTTTGCAGGAAATTGTTATGGATAAAATCATACATTCTACTGAAAGAGTCACAAAAAGGCACCATGTAAATGTTCTTAGCCATTCTCATCATCTCATCTCCGGCTTTGCTGGTCACTGCTTAACCCTGAGTCACCACTGAAAGCAAATAATACTCCTAGCACTCTGAAGTAGTCTGTTGGAGCTTTTGTTGGCTTATGACAGCAAAAGGCTAAACAATACAATGATTACATTAGATAAACCAGGAGTGATTAACAGGATGTTCACAATCAAGGCAAGCCTGACTTCACAAAGCAGTTAATCCTTAACATTTTACCTTTGACTTCTAAGGAAGAATTGGTGAAGGAGCTGGGAAATTGTAAACATAGGTTGACAAATCGAATGTATAGGGACAAAACAAAAACCTGGAGGAACTGCTTATGATTAATCAAACAAATTTGAAGCCCAAAATATTGTGACATTCAATTAAAGGTTTCAGAAGGCCTTAAAATTAATTTATTCCCAATTTGGCCACGCTCATTTGACATTCAGGCAGTAAGTACTACTTTGAATAGGCCCTTTGAACGGGTAATCATGAAGAAACCGGCCACAAGCCTGAAGTTTGGGAAATATGTGTTTCAGTGCAACAACTCAGGCATAATACTCCTCAACTTACAGCTGTCTTCAACACTGGCACACTGTTAAAAAACAGCAACTCATTTCATTTAGATAGCACCAATTAACAGGGCTTGACCCTGAAAGATGTAATTATTGGGCAAGTGGAAAATGTTGTGCACTGAACATTTTTGATTCATGCAAGTGAAAAATCTGCTATTGCATTTATTTTTCCTTATTGAAAATTGTAGTGTCATAGTTGGTTGTCCACTCGAGTCCATGAAGCTACTTCCAAAAATCCATCTAACAGACTGCTCAAAACTTGTTGACCAGTGTGTCCCCCACACTATATGGTATTTACAAACTCAATCACACACCAGGATGTAATAATGAAAATAATGCTGGTTGGTTTTGATTAAAGAATGTTCCTCAAACTATCCAAGCTTTTAACAAGAGCCTGCTACAGGGGGCACATGTCATTTAAGAGCAGAAGTCTGAAAATAAGCTGGAGTTTAATGGATTTAATGGGTAAAGAAAAGCCATTAAAACTAATCAAACAAATAGATGCTGTAAAAAGCATACATGAAGCAGAGCAGTAAAGGAAATTCAGAGCTGCCTTGTATTTTTCCAGGATTTGCTACCATCAGGAGAATGACAAAAAACATTTTTTATTACTTTTCCAGCATCCTAAGAGGAAAGGAAAATTTCCCTGGGGTGGGAGTCATGGAGGAGGGGAAAGATATATCCACAAAATTAAAAGAGAAATTTGAGATAATTCTTAAGATCTTAAGGTAGGTATAAGTATATATTTTATTTTATATTTGCTTTGTGCCTGCTTGTGTTGAAGGGACCCCTGCTCTAACCTTCCCCTCTTTGGTCTCATTATATTTATGGGAGGTTACAGTTCTTTTCTTTTGGACCAAGCAACAACTAACTGATAAAAACGTAAAGGAACATGTTTGTAGAGATTCATGAGCTAGTATCACATTACGCAGAAAACGGCGACTGAACAAGAGATAAAAGGTTTACAGTTGTGACCGGGTCTTTTATCATCCTCACATCTCCAAAGTCAAGCCTGTCTTGCAGGCATACAAGTAATGCTACAAGATGTTACGTGTTCTGGCTCTGGGGCTCATGTAATAAACTAAATCCATGAGGGTGCCAGCCTCATTCTGAAGGACAGTCCTTAATGCCAGGAATAAAATATGAGAAGGAAATGGTAGAACAGCTGATGAACATAATTAAATAAATGAATAAATATAACATACATACACACACACCAGACACTGAGTGTAAGCATGACACACACTGCCGTATCAGTGTGTTACATTCCTGATGTCTCCATAAATTAACTGAGCTTCTTAACATCTGCACGAGGGCCAAGACACCACATCACACATATACACATCTGCAAATATATACTGGTTATACAGCAAAGTCTTTAAGAGGCATGTGCAGATTCAAATCACATGTGTAAGCCAAGTGCAGAGTTTTTTTAATTGTATTTTTCCACTGTAAGCTAAATGGTTAGACCATACCACGTCAGGCTTTAGAGATCATGGAAAGATGAACCCATTGTGACATTTGATCAACATGAGCAGATCTGCTTCATCTTTCCCAAGAAAAATTCTGTATACCATTTTATCCTTTCATCTCTGCATGAAGATGAAACTTTTGAATAATCAAAAAAGGAGTGATCTTACCTGATAGTAGGCTTTAATCTGCCTTATGAGAATAGTAAGGTTCTGGATGCGTAGGGTGGGGTCATTGTTCACTTTTTTGTTGGTCCTCTGCACAGTTGCTTTAGGATTTCTGTAACAGAAAATTGAATGAGTCATTAAATATTTACAATTAGAATCAAAGACAGGTGAAAGTGAAACATTTGGTCATTTATCTTCCTTTAAGGTAACAAAGGTAAAATCATATAGAGGGAACAACAGAAACTTAAAAAAAAAACAGATGAATAGAAACGTCACATTTCTAATGGCACCAGTGTTTCGGACCATGTCATTTCCAGGCTTCTAATCAAATGTTATGGTGACATATTTGAAAGTTTTTACATTTTTAAGCCGAACCAGAGCGGGATATTCTGGTAATTGTCTTTGAAAGTTTGATATTTTCTTCTGATATCTTTTAAACAATAGAAGTATTATATTATGGGCGTCCAGTATGAGAGGCATACCATAAACTCAACGGTACCTAACAATGCAAAATATTTGCTCCTCCGCGGTAACTTAGTTTAAAATTGAGAATACTAAAGTACATTTTATGTTACAAGTCTATAACTAGTGCCAACATAACTAAATCACAAATGGGAGGAGGGAAAAAAAAAACATACATTTTCTTGGCAATTTGCATCTGCCTTTACCTTTAATTTCAACTGTATGTCAGGCAACTTGATCAATACCCATTCATCATCATTTAGGAACTAATTATTGGTATTTTCTGACAGTGAACTTCTTTAACAATATGAATATTGCAGATAAAAAGGTGACCGAAATGAAAAGTTTAAGGTTAAACAGACAGTAAGCAAGACCTTTTCTACGCTTCCCGTTTCAACCCATTAGCTGATATGGTTTCACAGTAGTCAATGGACAAAAAAAAGAAAAGTCGAGTTTTAAGCCATGAAAATGCTCCGATTCCGAGTTTCTGAATTTCTGTGTTTGAAAAATTCTCACCTGCCAAAGGACATTTCAGCAAATTCTAGTTTAACTTTTTTGTTAAAACAAAATTTCATGGCATACATTTAATCATCATTTAGACTGAACATTCAAGTGTCCTCATGAGAAAGCATTGGTTATCGATTTTTAGATCATTTAACTAGAGCACAAGGGATGCTCAAAAGTCCCTACAGAAATTATTTCTAACCTCTTAAAGCCTCTCATTAAATGTTATATGTCAAAATACCACAAGATGCAACAAGCAAGTTATTGAATGATTATTCAGCCCGAATGCAAAACATATTTCTTTCAGTTTATTTCATCTAAGTGTATAGAACTGAAGAGTATTTTACTGCGTCTATACCTAATGCGCGCTGAAATGCTACGGCCAGCCCATTATGATCATTTGAATGATCCTTCAGCTTCCAGGAAATTACTCTCTAAAATTGGCTGTGGTATCGTCTATGAACTGCAGATTTGTAGAACCTTACTTCAACAACGTTAATGAACAGCTCTCTTTGTGGTATGTGCTTTAAACTTCAAAGCATATACATCCAATGACCTATATGTATGAGGGTCAATAGATAAGACCCTCCTCCACCCCGAGTAGGGGAAAAGGATCTTGGCTGCTTATAAGTGTGTGCACACATGCATTTAGCAATTTGTATGAGTGAAATCATGTACGCAGTTTAAAAAGGCATGGAATTGAACTCCTGAAATTGAGAATAGCCATATCAATAAAAGACTATAGCTATACCATAACAGCATGAAAGAAACATGTTTCTAATGTGTGTAGTATCGGCCGTTTTCTTTGGGAGAAAAGAGAAGAATTGCAATTTATTTTTTATTGTGAATATTCTGCCTTACTGATGCTTATAATCAAAGGGGACGGCTGGTTAAAAGGAATCTTCCTTATCAGGACAACATCCTGCAGATTTCTTCCGGCTGAGAATAGATATCAATATTACACTGACATGCATCACGCAAACTCTACAACATGTGAGGTTTGTTTGCCCTTTTGAAAACTAGTTTAGATAAACTTATGCTCTTGTTGGGCAATTGAATTTAGCTTATGTAGCCTGACCATAAAACCCTAAATCTTATAAAGCACAAAAACAAATGTTGAAGTGGGAGAAGAACTGCTTGTTTTGAATTAGAGATTCAGTAGGTGTTAATCAGTCTTTTGATGAGCCTTTGCCTCAATGCACGTATATGCACACAGTCATGCTAGCACAGGACAACACAGGGCTCATTTTATACCAATTTAAATTAATCATGCGACCTTTCCATTACAAACTTCACCCATCCACCACCCACACAGAGCCTCATTCAAGGGGTCTATTTAACCTATTAATTAAAAAGCACAGAGGAGACGTTAATCCTATCAGGAAGAGCAGGATAATGTAGTGAAAAAGGCTTGTAAAAGGAAAAAAAAAGGCAAGAAGAAGGTCCCATTCACGCAATCCATCATCATCGGCATTAACCGAGAACACTACAGCAAAAAAAACAAACACACACACAGCATTCTTTGATGCCACACATACAAGCACATACAAGACCAGCGCAACTGACACCCTTGTGGATTATCATGCAAATAAATAGTCTTAAAACAGTAACAGCTGCAGTTAAATAGATTAGAAAAAAAATAGATTAGAAACAGACAGACAAAGCCAGCTCAACAGCTAGCAAGACAGACAACTAGTCAGCAAGATGGCCAGACGGCCAGTCAATAAGTCAGTCCATTGGTGCTGTCGATTGGCACCGCAGCTTTAGAGCCTGAAGCCACATGGGCTTCCTCCTCCCATCTCCTGGCTTTGATTGGCCGACTGGGTTATGGAGTAGTGTTAACCTATATATGACAGGGCAAATTACACTCAGCGTGGTCAACCAGGCACATGTGAACGCACGCAAACAGAACACTGCCTACATGCGGGCACACAAAGAGGAAATGCAGGCTACATTTGGCCACGTGTTGGAGATGGTGCTCATAAGCTGTGCTGCACAAACACAGCAAGAGAAATGTGTGCATCGTCTCCATGTGAATGAAGTGATGAAAGCAGAAACAAGAAATTATTGACAGCTGTACTCATGTGGGAAGAGTCTGAATATAAGATGAACAATCTGAAATATGGGCTGCTCTTGGTCATCTTGGCATCTCCGTATTGGTCTCTTGTCTATAATTTGTTGGGGTTAAGACAGTAGTCATGGTTGACACTGACCTCCTTTGAGCGAAACAAAAGTAAAAATTCTCCATTATTGGACAGCAAACCACATAGTCCAATCAGCACAAGTTATTTTGGACTGTACTCCATGCCAACATGCATTATAATCTAGTTAAACTCTTGCACGAATCTTAGTCAATTTTTCAATTATTAAGCTAATTTACTTGTGTTGTAATCTTATAAATTAAATCAAGCAGTGTGCAATTCTTTCGCTACAGTACTAGAATCCTACTTTACTTAAAAGTACACTGCTCCAACTTCAAAGAAAGAGAAAATAAATACTAAATTATTTTTATATTTGGTGACTGACCCTTAATGTTAAACTGCAACTATTAAAACTCAAAAACTCACACTAGCGTTTTACAGCAAAAATCTTTCAGAGTAAAAGAGGATTATATCCCCTGAACCACTGAAAGGCTATAAACCGATGGAGGAAGTGTTGAGTTCGTATTAACTGTCAAGTGCAGCACAAGCAATTCAGTAAAGGAAACTGGAGCAGACAAAATGAATTTATAAAAAAGGTATACTAATAAATTAATTCAATAATCAATCAATACATCTAAATAAACAATGTTAAGTTATGATGGGCAGCAAATCTTTAAAACATCAAAGAAATGCTTTAAGAAGATATTGTCAATATGAGTGTGCATTGCTGGGCAGAAGAACTAAGATCTAGAGGAACTAAAGTCCTGCACTGGTCTCAGAGTTAAAAAAAAAAAAAAAAAAGTCAGGTTTTAAGGTTCAGAATGGCTCAGGTTGACAGTCTTGTTAGAATGTTTTCCGACATCACAGCTGCGGTTTCCCAGACACGATGACACACATCCTCCTTACTACTTCTACAAAAAGAGGGCTAAAGATGTTTTTGACAGTTGAAAGCTTAATGTATAACATCAAACTCCTCCACTTTGGTGCAGGCAGTAGCAGTCAAACAGCAGTCTCCAGTCCAGCTGGAATCTCAACTATGTCTGCTGTAACTTGCCCCAGAGAAAGCCAACAATGGCTTCAACATGCTGTTCAAGATAAATAGTGAAAGGAGAGAGCTGGGACGGTGAGCGGTGGAGAGGAAGAAGTGTTGTGAAAGAAGACACCAGCAAGTGTTTCAATATCTGTAGGTGCTGAAGGGTTGTGTATTATTAAAGTAAAAAAGATTTAATGACAAAGAGGGTGGCAAAAGATATAACAGCTGACTATTTTCTCTAGGGTTTACAGTATTTTGATACCTCATGATAATTTGGATTTTTCTTTTTAATTTGAAAGAAAAAAAGATTTAAAAATCAGTTTTAAAATAATTTGATTCCGTATGTTAAACTTAGTATCTACTGGATGCTACTGGAGGAGTAGAGGTAAGCTTGAAAGTAAAAGGGGCTAGTTTTTGTACTTAAAAAGGTTTCTGAAAACAAGACAAAACGTTGAAGTGTTTAAAACGAATACTGTTGCATAAGCTTTACATAAAACATGTTTTCAGTCAACAACAGTAAGTTAGTAATTACATAAGTCACATGATCTTATCTATTTACTTTATTTATATACAAGACCCCTTACATTGTTATACTGAAGAACATTTAATAAGACAAATTATTGATGCAATTTCCTTTGCCGACTCCAATTTGTGCTTTGCTGGAACATCTGATACCAACTATAATTGACTGCACACATTAACCTCAATGGAAGGTAGCAGAGACTGCAAACTTTATGCTTTACTAAGGTCTGGCAGCTTTAAAACATTATGCTTGGTGAGTATACTCAGTGGAATGATAGCATGTTCAGCCTGCATTTATGTGGATGTGCTGCAAAGCTATTCACAACCAAAACGTGAGGGAGTATCGAGCTTTGGAAGGATCTTGAGTGAAATCATGTGAACTCATTGGTTGAGCGTTTTACAGGTTTAAGGTTTTTGGTTTTTCTATGGGGAGGGGGCAATGTTGGATTTAGACTTGACCAATTAGAAAAGATGACAATTTAGTACAGTGAACCAATCACCACTCATGGAGTTTGCATCCCGCCGATGCGTTACCAGAATATTTGGACGTGCACATTGATCAGCACACAACTGTGGGGAAGGGGGTTCAGGTCAATACAGAGCCCGTGTCTTGTGATGGCGTTGATTCAAGGGAGAAGAAAGAATCAGGCTTAAGGTGTTGGATTGAGTTTGTCCTCTCAAATGTTTTGGCTGTTTGGTTGTTTTTCTTTGTTTACAACATTATTTCTGTATCAGAGAGGCAATGGCATGAAATAGTATGAGTCAAATTCCTTTATTAAATACCTAATCCTTTGTCAGCTCCATTGTACAAGTGCAGGTCTTGAGATGAAACGGGATATGCATGTTGGCTTTTTACAGTCCATTCATACTTTGCTGGGTTTAGTAAACTGATACAATGTACTTTGGTCAACAGCTGGACATTTAACTTACTCGTGGCTGTGGAAACTGGCAAATAATGAGCACCAAGACATCTGTAGTTTTCCCAATGTACTTGCATTTCATTCCACAACCCTTGCATATTAAATCAGACATGTACAGCTCTTTGCTCTCTACAACAGCAAACAGTCGATATACTGAAATAGTACCAAGACGGGGAAAAAGCAAAAAAACAAAAAAAGCCATTTGTATCAGCAAACTGCACTCAAAGAGCTAAGAGGTTTAGTCATCTCCGTGTTGCCTTTCAGGGGGGAAAAAATGCAGATGAAAATTTGATAAGTATCGTTATTCCTACACTCAGACAAGCATAGAACTGTCTTGATTACTCAGACCTGCACAAACCTTAACTCCGAGGACATGTTCAACTGCATTCTCCTTATTATCTAAATCATTTTCATTAAAATAAGGAAACCTAGTACTTTTTTACTTCTCAGGGTTTTAGTTCTTTCCACAGCTGTGGTACAAATGTAAGATTTCATTGCCACAAAAAAATAAGAATTATACTGTTCCATTCAAGGTGGAGAATGATGTGCAACTGCTTTGCATCAACTCATCTTCAATCCTGGTTCCCCAACAGCCTGCAGTGAATGACTGAACGGTTGACCAAGCAGGCCAGTAGGCCAGCACGTGTCTACACAGTTGGCAGCAAAACAGACTTCAACTGGACCATTGTCACCCAGTCAAAAATTTAATTGGCGCCTACTTGCTGAGCAGGAAAGCCAATTGGTTTGACAGCGCTACTGAGGCCGTTTAATTGGCTAGATAATTTCAGTCGTGCAGGGGGAGGAGGGGGTGTGGTGTCATCTGGGTGTCTGTCAGCAAACCGTTAGATAATCCAAGGGTCCCTCTTCTCTCTACATGCCCTCCCATGTTGTCCTGATGACAACTGCTCACAGTCGTTCTGCTATGTCGCTTCCTTAGTGACAGACATAGTAACACTGCAGATTATACAGCAACAGCTGATACTACCTCAAAAAAGATGTAGGAAAAAAAGATGTAGGAAAAAAAAAAAGGTCAAATTTCATCATCTTCATTAGAAAAAAAGATTATACAAATAGGTAGAAAATAATAAAGATGTTTAGCAGCCTTTTTGCAAATATTACAGCACCTTGACTTTCATCTACTGAAATATAGATTTGTGTTTTCTTTTTAATCAGGCACTCAAAACAAGTATGTTACCCAACTTTTAAACATAGTACCCTTTACCATTTTTGACTTAAAACACAAGCTCCTGCTCAGACTGCAGCAGAGCCTTTTCAATATTACTGGTTAGACCTCAACCTCACTACAATGTTCTTTCAACTGCAAAAGCAAGTAAAAAAGTAAATGTAAATAAGGTGTGTTTTCTTAGCAATTGCAAGAAAATAGTTCCAGTTAATTATCGGCTACAGTCCTTCAAGCATGTCGGAAAAACCTCTACCATGTTATTGTTTCAGAAACTCAGTACTAGGAAAAAATACACAGTATACCTTCAATGCCATTATCAAGAAGTCTCGGCAGTAGCGAGGTTTGGATGCATAAGCTTGAATATACATTTCAGGTTATCATATTTCTGTTACATTAGACTACTTGATTCAAGACATCGCTTGTTAAGCGAGGGAGACAGACAAAGGGCAGATTTACCAAGAAGATCTGACCAATACTGTAGCCCCTTTGTGTGGGAGTGTGGCTAGACAAGACGACTACCAACAGCTGCCTCGGTCCAAAACCAAACGCTGAAGGGAAAAAAAAAAAAAAGAAGAAAAAACGGCTACAAATACACATGCTCCCACGCAGACAGAAGCCCTGCAGAAAAGCATACATACAAAAAAAAAAAAAGAAAACACAAACACACAAGGGCTGGGTTGTGACCAGCAAACCCTGACATCCTGTCATGCAGCCACTAAACTGGTCACAGTTCAATTTAAATCAGTGCTGGTCATCTCCTGCAGGAGCACTGAAACAGCCTCAGAAATGCCCACATCAGTTCATACTGCCAGATGGGTTTGTCCAACCTACACTTAACTAGATCTTTTGATATCTTTACAAATCTTTCATGTTGTGTCAAAAGGTTCTGGAACATCATTTTCACATCATTATTCTATGTCCTATAGGGGAAAATATTTTGAAAAAGCTAATGACTTTTTGAAAGAAGCCGTGTGTGGATAAGGAAAGACAGCCTTATCCAGATGAACCCTAAACAGACTCCCTAAAGATGTTTCTGTTTTGAAACCACTGAGTGGGCGGAAGTGGCTTAAAGGAGAAAAAGGAAAACAAGCACTGGTTAGTGAGATGGAGGGACTGTTTAAACTTAACAGGCAGCTTAGTAGAATGCCAGAGCAGCAAGAGGTTGAGGACAGCGAAATAAGGCAGGGGGGAAGAAGACACCAAGTGACAAGAACCAGCCGGTGGAGTTAATCAGCTGTGGGATTTATGCAGCACACCTACAGTTCAATACAATTATTCAACAATTCATATTTGTTGCTAGAGTTGCATAAAAATAAATACCATCAAAGGATTTGCGCCCAAGATCAGTTTATCTTTATTGCACATTTCCTCTCATCTAAACTTTGGATTAAAGGTTCTGGTGAGAGGTGACAAAGCAAGTCCCACTCCTATGCTCTTGCAAATGGATAAATTCCACTGGGGGTAGGCAAGGCTGCATGCTCCGTAGAGCGCCACTGTAAATGCTGACAATGTTAAGTGTGGCATTAGTGGAAAATATAAAAATTGCCCTGCTAGCAGGAAGTAACAGCCCGGAGCCAGACAAAGGAATGGAAATCTGTCTCCTGTCATGCCATATATATTAGTCAGTAGCTATAAAGAGACAAATTTGAAACGCAACGCCTCATCTTCCTTCAGCATCCCAAACCTTTGGCCATTAAGAGCTGTAACGGAGCATTTTAGTCCCTTTTTAATGAAGAAAAACCAATAAATGTGCATCTGCGCCTGTTTGCACCTCTGGTGTGCCATCTAAATGCACGTCTGTGTTGCTACCAGTGTCTGCTTAAAGCTACCACTTCTAGATTAATCTGCGGCACAGCGGGATGCAGTTTTCAGGGAGCATGGTGGCCTCCAGCCTACTGCAGATAAGAGTGACTGAAAACCAGAGCTGGAAAGTTGTAAAGCGGTACAATCCATCCATGCACCATGAATGTTTACAGATAATCTGCATAGCTCAGAAGGCAGCCTAAAAAGAAATACATGCAAACATTTGAGACAGTGCTACCCCTCACTGCCTGCAATACTGGGTCCCTTTGTGAGTAACCTACATTCACTTGAGCAGACAATTTCAAGAGCTGGACAGAGGCTGCAGTTGTTTGATCTGCTTGATGTGGGGATAACCCCAGTGAAGGCCTGGGGGGCCAGTATCACTGCAACCCTCCTCCACATCATATATCATCTTGTAACTGGTAAAAATGGTAATGATGCAGACATAGGGGTAGATGTGGTTTAAGGTTTTGCATGGCCCCATTTGCCTAATCCTGCGACGCTGAGCAGGCCAATGCCTGGAACAGATGGGCTTGTTTGTGAATGTGTCAAATTACTTACATCTCAAGCATGATCTCATTCAGGTAAATCCCATCCACTAATTCAATATATTCCGATAAATTGCTGCCATCCGTCACAGTCGGCGTCCCGACTGTCTTCACCTGAGAATAAATGGGAAAACGCAAAAAAAATAAAATAAAAAAAAAAAGGTGTTAAAATAATCAAACACTTGAAATTAAAGCAATAGGTGACTAATTAGTGAGCTCAAGAGTGATTTGAATATGTAATTGGCGTGCTTACCCAGCAGACCAGAGGCGTGAGCATAAACTGCTCCAGCAAAGGAGTGAAAACCTCGTTTTCCATATTTTCGCCGTTTAAATCAGCAGATATGTAAAACTATTCTTTGGCGAGTCTGCGTTTCTTTAGAGCCTAATCATGTGGTTAATTCAATTAAGTCGACGCTCATTTTGGTTAAAGGCCACGGGAGCACGGTTTCTTGGAGGAGAGGTCGAAAAAAAAAAGAAGAAAAAAAAAACCCTTAATCCACAATCTTGTCGACACGACCCAGCTGTTTCAGATGCCAAAGACCGAGCCTGGCCACCTCATGGGAGGAGAGGGACTCACATTTTTCGTTCAAAAAAGGGAAGAAAAAAAAAAACACGACCTTAAAGGTATTTACTAATTTAGGGGTCAAGCGTTTTCGCAATGAGGAGCTATACAAAAGCGATTAAAGGCAGACCTGTGCCAGGTAGTGTGCTGGACTACTGGCAGATTTCTGCAGGGAGGGGGAATATTACTCCAACGCGATTCAATGCAATATATCCAGAAGCGGGCAACATATCCAGCGGTTTAAGGTCCGGCTTCGTTGTCCCTTGTGTTTAGTTAAAAAGTCACTTCCAGCCGTCACACCCCCGTCTGCCTCCGTGGAAACGCCGCACCGCTCTGAGCTCAGCAGCAGCGGGAGGATGACTGGAGGACACGCAGCACCGCCTACAGCCGGAATTATGCTTCTGCGTTAAACCGACGGCGTAGGTTACGCGGTGACGCGCTCGTAGGGTGTGACGCGTCGCCGCGTACCCTACGCCGTAAGGTCTGCGTTGGTGTAACGCGGGACCATAAATCAGGCTTCCCTGCGCATCTCCCTCCGCCTCCCTACACCGCCCATCTTTAAGAAAAGTAGGGCAGCGAGCGATCAAAGCACCCCGTTCTGTTTAGATTCCCTCTGCTCTGCCCAGTCACTAATACTTCTGAGTCGACATTTGGCCAAATAGGGTATTTAAATTAGGCTATCTGGAAATAATTGTGAAAAAGAAACAATCTTTATTTTTTATTTTATTTTTTGCCAATAAGAATGTTTACAGCTCTACCTATTCTATTGAATAATAACTGTATTTTATACATATTTGATTGATTGACAGGCAAAAAACTCTGGTGTGCCATGCATACCCTTTGTCTGCATCGCAGCATACATTATGCGTCGAGGAAGACAAGCTACTGACACCTGGTGGGTTATTTTATAAAGAGATTTTATTTTTGAATACATCTTAAATGTACAGTAGACCATCTTTGTTCTAACACCATTGCTTTTCTGTGGGCTGATATATATTACAAAGGTACCAAATGATGAGTCAGGGCCAATATTAAAGAAAACTTAGAAACTGATTTGATAATCATTTTTTAAAGTACTTTTTCAAAAGTTGCATATATTTCAGCCTCCTGATATTTTTGTGGCTTTTCCCCCCATGTTTTTGCTGAAACAAGTGTTTTTACTCGATAGACATTATGATTTCCATAAACCAGTACAAAAAAAATAATAATCATAATAAAACAATAAATAATCGATAACACTTTTGTGAGAATTTGTGTTTTCTGAATTAACTTCTGTAATGAGGAGTCACTTGCATGCATGCCAAAATTAAACACCAATTTAAGATAGGGTATGCAACCAGCAGCCAGACAGAGATTAGACGCACCTGATTAATAGTTGATTTATGGCTCTGATGGTGTGAATAGGGAGCAGAGGTCATGTAATTAAATAACCAATTGAAGCACAATTACCAATTTGAGAGCTGGGGACCTGAGACACTTCGCAGGAGCCTGATTGGAATAAAAAGATTATTGTTTGTTCACCTAAAATATAAGGTGCATATACTGTATCAGCTTATTTCCTCTTGGAAAAAAAGCAAAGGTTCTCATTCACATCTGGAATAGCAATTGTTTCTGTTGGTTCTTCCACTTGAGGCTGTGCAGTATGTGAAATCTTGACGAAACCTGTTGTGTCATGTTTGCTGCCAAACATGTTTGACTGGGAGAGTGTAGCAAACAACTTGGGGGTGGGGGGAGTGGGGATTTACTTTTCTATACATTGCTGTAATTTACAGTCTAGTAAGCATCTTCATTTAGAGACTTTAAAATCCCTAATCCCAGACTAAATTAATCAACATGAAAGAGCAAGCGAGGCTTTACACATACAAAAGAACCAGGGAGGGCTATAAGAATATATATCTTTCTTATTTGAAAAGTAGTGTATTATCTATTCACACATTTTCCTATTACATTAAGGAGAAACTTCCAAAAGTGCACTAGTTTGGACTCAAAAAACTGCATCATTGGAAGGTGCGATACATTCCCTTTCATTTCCTTTTATATTAAGCAGCTAAATAGTCTGCATTATATTTAAACTTGATGAGCAATGTGCAGTTAAAGGAGCTCCCAGGACAGTAAGTGTATACAGTACTAGTAAAAAATAATGCACCAATGGGCTGAGCAACATATAAAAGGCAAGGGTGCAGCATCATTTCCAAAGAAAAGAAAAAACTTAAAAACGTGAACATTTAAATCTCAACATTCACAATATCTTTCTTTTCAATATACTTTAGACAAATTCAGTTACAACCAACATTTAACAGAGTGATTTGACAAAATAAGAATGCAGAAGGCCCAAAAACAGCTGACCATGTGTGGTATACAACATCAAACACTAATTTGCATACAGTATTTGATTTCTGTGGGTATTGAATCACTTGCAAAGTCACATTTATCATTGTGTCTGAGGACAGAAGTGCCTAAATAAATTTACAAAGTTTATGGATATATAATGTCTATTCAGATTAAGTCAAATGCCGCATAGCTAATTGAATGGCACTCCACTGTGTGAGGATTGATTTGCACAACAGTTAAATTGACAGTGTGAATTTCCAGAAATATTTCTCAGGAAATTGTATCTGATTGTTCCAGTTAATGTTGTGCTCACTTCATGCAGAATGCTAGAAATTGAAAGACAAAAGAATATGATATCAAGTTTCTATTATCTTCCTTTAACTGAATAAAAACCTCAAGCTGTGCAAATTAAGCCTTATCATGTTTTCATTTTAAATCCATGCCTTTTCTTAGGCAACCCACACACACAAGCACCAGCCCCATTATCTTAGCGGATGATTAAACCCTGACGCAGGTAATGAAAACCCTTCATGGATGCTGTCATGGCTGCTTACCCACACAGCGGCCTGAGCACAGTCATTTTCTGCCCTGTCACTGTGGAGGCGTACAGCAGTTGGATATTTTGTTACGCTGACTGTGTTCGCAACTCTGTGCGTTAGTATTCATTTGCATTTGTGAGGGGTTCATTAACCTTGGACTGGACATGGTATTCCTGCCTATTTTGGTATTCACGATGCTAACAAAGCAGCACCGACCTCCACCTAACATATCAGTGAGCGTACAGACCCACCGCAGCATTCCTCACTCACACTCCTCTATGGCAGGAGCACAGCTACCCATGTGGAAACCCAACAACCTCCTTTTTTTTTTTTTTTGCTTAAAGTCTGCAATTCACATGGGGAAACACATTTTTCCACTAGTAAGTGTTAATTTACCCAAGGGTTATGACTGCTCTTTAACTGAGCAAACAGATGACATGCAGCTCCTCTTACAGATAAAATCCTCTGCAGTTTCCTGTTACTTATTTCATAGGAATTTACAAGTTACCACAAACATTTTGATTTGGAGCTCCTTCTGCAGCGTGAGCTGCTGACTCATCTCAACCAGAGTTTTTCTCTCCACTGAACTGGTAATAGAAACCCCCCCCCCCCCCCCCCCCCCCCCCAAAAAAAAAAAAAAAAGACTTTCTCTATCTGATATGGGCTGGTGATCTGTGCAGGGTGTTCCCCTGGCTTTCCTTCAAAGAGAGCTGGGATAGGTTCCAATAGATTCCCATAATCCTGAATAGGAAGTAAGGGGTATATATACATGTTTTTGTTGCTTAAAGCTGAGCATCTAATAGTTTCCAATGGCCAAAATGCACACATTCAGCCAAATTGTTCTGAACACAAATGCCTGTCTAAACGATCCTAGTTCTTCCTCCTATGATATATACATATATATATATATATGTAATTTTTTATATTTTTTTGTATGTATGTATGATGGATTGTATGTATTTTTCATTTTAATTACCAGTGAGGATCCAGCTTGACTTTTAGTTATAGTCAATTACCCGCCTGACCTTCTGATCAGTCATACTTGCTGGGGATTTGCTTCAGGGCTCCAGACAATTCCTGTTAGATGCTCCTTGTATTCATGAACCAGAGGAATTGAGAGATAAGGAACCATAGTCCTTCCATTATGCTGGCATGATCAAATAAAATTACTGGTTCTGAAGGGCACAGGCCATATATTAACACTCAAAAGTTGTATATTTGCATACAAATACAATTATACAATAACTGATAGCACCTGTTTTTGAAAGAAAATAATTTTTTTTTACCTTGAACTCATTTCATTGAACATTTGTATGTATACTTATACGATCTTAACTCACATTTCCATTCAACGACCTTTGTTAAGTATGTGTGCATGTTCTAGTAAAAAAGTTAATTTTCGAAATTCATTTTTGTGTTTTTCTAATTATTGTACATTTTCACCGTTCATTCTTTACAGTATGCACATTGCAGAAACTGACTATAAGGCCACTTACGGTAGATTGTGCTAAAAAAAAAAAAAAAAATTACCATGGTTATCATAAATTGATGAAGTAAAACGGAGTCGCTCAAAAGGCCCCGAGCCTCCTAGAATAAAAAGCATACAACTTTTAATGGGAAGCTGGAGAGCATTTTTCTGTTATGAGCTTCACTAAATTTTTACAACAACCAAAATAAGTGTAAGATGGTCTAGTTAATGGTTGTTTAAAAATTTAAAGGGGACATCATGAGACGAAGAAAAAAACAGAACTAAGATTAGTTGCAGTTTCTCGATTGGCCACTAGAGACTGGCTGCGAAAACGAACCAATCACAGATGGACTTTCATGTTAAAATGTTAAAATTTATTGCAGAAATAAACATATTTACGGCCTGGTTCAAAAAACCATTAGGGTTTCTATCATTTGATTTCAGACCCATGACATCTCTGTGGGGGGTGAATTTTTTTGTACCACACCAGGAGAGTTTATATCAAGGAATACATTTATTTCGAACATGATTGATTGACAGTTGGCTCAGCCAATGCTAGCCGTTATCACTTCCTCATCTGTAATCGCCATGCCCACCACGCTTAATGAAGCAACCAGCCGTTTGTATTAATAATAAAAAATAAGTTTGTATTAACAATAAAAACAAACAAACATTCAAACATCCAAGAAAGGTTTAACATCCTCTGTCCCGAAGAGGTCACTTTGACTGTCCACTCTGTCATTGTCTCCATCCTGCTCTGCTCATGGGAAATCCATACCCAATTCTCCGACCTCCAATTGGGGAAGAGCCCTGTGGGTCAGTCAAATCCCAATGACATTACAGGACAGAAACAGGATTTTGTGTTATCAAAATGCCAATACCTCCCATAACCCAGGGATATTGAGAGTGTTGTTTCATTGAGAGACTGATGAATATTATCAACACCTCACCAGGATGCCAACGTAAATTTCTCCCAAATCAATCACTAAGATTGTTGTACTGCTTCATCTTGATTATTTAAAGCATAGTAAATACAATATTTTCAAGATAGGAATCAAAGAAGGAAAAATCTTGAGCTCTTTGCAGTCAAGGCTTGATTTGTCCTTGACAATATTTAATAATGCACAGAGCAGAGTTTAAAATACCAAAAGCTCAGTTATTCATTTTTTAATTTAACTTCAGACATGGGACATTTGCATGGTGTTCTTCTGACGGGAGCTAATAACAGAACTATCAAGGTACACAATGAATAGTATAACATGTTTGTCTGGAACTGTAACATTTTTTCATCTGTCCTCTGTCTGTCCCCTGTCTTCAATGAACTAATCGAGTAAGGTTGAAATAGTACGTAAATGTATACTGAAAAAGGAAATCTGCTCTTGAAATGTTTGCTGATTTTTTTTGTGTAATACCATATTATCCTTGTAAATAAAAACTGTATTTCAACATATAATTTATAATTAATATAATTTATAATAAATGTATAATTTCAAAAGGTAAGTTTCGTGCAGATGTGTACCTTTCTGTTGTCATTTTACACTTTAATTCAGAAAAAAAATTATATTTTAGCACTGGCGTGACAGCACCTGTGTCCAACTGGACTCTCAGCAGTCTGACCAGCACTGATCCAGCTGGACCCTCCTATGTGATTTTGTGCTTGTGTTGTTCCCTCAGATGTAAGTCGCTTTGGATAAAAGCGTCTGCTAAATGAGTAGTAGTAGTAGTAGTAGTAGTAGTAGTAGTAGGGTTTTTCCACTTGTTTAAGAGTATTTTTGTACAGTACAGTCTTAGTGCTTCTACTCAAGTTCAAGATCTGAATATACTGGCATTATTTTTGCCAAAAAGGAGACGCTTTCCACGGTTTTTTACAGAGAGAGAGAGCGAGTGGAGTTTCATTATGTGGGTTTTTGCCATGTGACATAGTGTAATTATCACCCCTTTGACAAAGGGAGTCATGTCTCACTATTTCAGGTTGCCAAGAGCGGTCGTTACAGCGGTTTCATCAAGCTTATGCATGTTAGTCAGAGCCGTTACTGGCTTTTCATTGACGAAAACAAGCAATGGTAAGATGCTTTTGACCACAGAAAGTAATGAATGAAAGGCATTTCTACTTCCCTGGTGATTAAACCCAGTAAACCTAAAGCTGCAGCCTTTTCAGAGTTATTAAGCTAAATTAGTCACAATAAATATGCATTACAGCACACCACATGAGAGTAGTCTTTTCGGTGAAGACGTCACAGGACGTTTTTAATGAGAAATAATCCCTCTATAAATACCTTCTGCAAATTCTGCAGTTTACATGAGTCTTTTCCGTTCCCATTTTCGTAAGAGATTAACCTTTACAGTTGAATGACATCACCTGTATTTACACATATGCAATACATTTTTTCAACAACCACAGAGCCATTAAAAAATGTCCAGATCATGTTTAAGACTGGGTGGATAAATAACTGACATAGCATTTACGTTTACCGTATATGTTTTTCTGAAATAAAGCCATTTCCAGTAAAGCCTCTCCAATAATAACCAGTTCTTGATCATTCACTGTGCTGTTTTTGATGTTTTAACCTCACAAAACCTGGTAGTGTTTATATTTTTTCCCACACATTTCAGCACCAAACAGATGGCAACATTTTTGAAGCTATATCTGCTTCCTCAAACTTAAATGTTGCTGGGTCTCAGGAGGTTAGGTCCACCACTAAACACTAACTGGTCAATTACACTAATAATCCATAGCTCTGCTTTGTGTTACTGAGATCTCAGTGTTCCTCTGAGCCGTTGAAATAAAACCATACAGCTACAGGTCTTGGTAATAATGGAAATGGGCGATTCTGGGTTTCATATAGCGTCTGTTTGTTTGCGATCCCAGCTACTTTCCCCTGTAATTAGCTGCTGATGATGATATGTGTGTGTGTGTGTGTGTTTGTTTGTGTCTGCCTGAGCGTAATCTAGAGAATGTCAGGGATGCTGTTAATGCTCATCTGTTGCCATAACAACGGCAGAGCCCCCGGTGTTATAGGGATCTGGCTGACTGATGGCTGGAGGCTGTTTGCTGCAAACTAACTTCCAGAGAGGCTTTCTCATCTGCAAGCAACCTCACATACAGCAGACTAACAGATACAGATGGATTAATGAATATACCCCCACCCAATTGCATCTCAAGGACAAAAACCTCCTACTCTAGTCGGGGAAAAGCTCATGTTTACTACACGCAGGGATTCCGGGACACAAAATTTGTTCTCCTATGCTAATGATAAATAATCTTAAAACATTTCTGTTTAGTAAAGCCTATAGTTAGTGTTTAGTAAACCTCTAGCTGGTGTTGGTAAATCTCTAGTTGATGTAAACTCTAGTGTGTTAGAGTCGCTCCTGTAGTTTTTTGTGCTGGCCCCCCCTTCCCTTCTCTTTTTTCTCTTTTGTTCATGGTGCAGCATCCTCTGCCGGTGGCGAAGAGCATCTCTGAATGCAAAACACCGGATCCTGCAGCGTGGGAGTGAGAGGGGCAGGGTAACGGCCCGGGCAGGCGGGGGAGAGATTTGTCCTTAAAGACTCCTCTCCCTGGCCCTGCCCCTTCTCAACCTTTCCCCGACCCTGCACCCTCACCTGGGACTTGCTGATTGGGCCGGAGCTTCGGGAGCTGCGTGCTGGCCTGCGGTCCCCACCCCTGGTCATCCCGTTGCTGCTTCCACCTGCCTGCTGTACTGTTGCCGTCCCTGACCCCCAGTCTGGCCCTCGGCAGTCGGGTCCCCCCTTATGGGCCTGGTCCTGCTCAAGGTTTCTTCCCTCCTAAAGGGAAGTTTTTCTTTGCCACTGTTTGGCTTAAGGTTTTTCTCCAACTAGGGGGAGTTTTTACCTGCCATTGTTTATGTAGTAACTGCTCGGGGGTCATGTTCTGGGTATGGGTCTCTGGAAAGCGTCTATAGACAACTTTTGTTGTATTAGACGCTATATAAATAAAATTGAATTGAATTGAATTAATGTTTCACTGGAGACACAAAAAGTTATTGTGGACAAACCCACTCTGTTCTCAATTAAATCACATATCGGCTATTTTCATTCCTGAATTCGTGAGAGGATTACTAAAGTATTGTAACAAACCAGGCGGAGACGGCTCGTCGCTTCTACTTGCTACTAGTTCATTACCAGGAAGGAAAACAAACAGGTTTACAGTAATAAACAACGGCAGACTCAAACTCTAACTTCCCGGGCAACGACTTAAATTAGGACCCCAGAAGAAGAAACCCGGGGTTACTTTAATAGATCCATGGTTCAGTCCCGTCCTCCCCCACTCTCTCCAACCACCACCGGTGTTCTGCTAATTTCTGCTGCTTTGCCAAAAAAGGCTACCTAATGGTTTTCTACCTTTGTACAGCTACAATTTTACTGTGTTTTACTCCCTAGCCCACTTCCTTTCCCCCCCAAGTGGTCCTTGTCGCTTGCTAGGCCGTCCTTGTAAATAAGAAAGTGTTCTTAATGACCTGCCTGGTTAAATAAAGGCGAACGACTGAATGAATATCAAATAAAGCGATAATTGTATTTTTTTCTCTTTATTGTATAATGTTCACAAAGTGTAATGCAATTCATGTCATGGGTGGTGTATTTTGAAGGATCAAATACTCAACATCCCATATTATCAATTTTACATGGTGCAAGAAATGATTGGCGTGGCAATCAAACATTGGCAGAACACCCGGCAGTACTCCAGTATTGTTATGCATATGTGAAAAGAAGCTAAATGATTTTGAATGATGTTGTATCAGGGGTACAAAACCTGAACAAAACCGGCATAAAACCTACCCCCTACCAGGTTAGGTTCAGAGCCTATGTTACCATGGTGACTTACTTAACCTGACCATTTTGGAACGGAAATCCCAGGTTTACCATTTACCCTGGGTTAACATACCCAGTTTAGCCAGTAAACCTCCTTCTTGGAATACCCCCCTGGGCACTCACTGGAGAGGTATGGACATGGACACAACTGTACCGCAATCTTCCACCGTTTTTGCTGTAGCTGTAGCCAGTTGTGTATAAAATATAAAGGGCTATCCTTCGACTTCCCCGACTTCCTACATAGTGTAGCGCAAGTGTCCACGTCTTAAGGACGGGAGACTCGTGTTCGAACCTTCTGTCAGACGTGTTGGGGGAGTGGCAGCCTAGTGGTTACAGAGGAGGGCTGGAGTCTGGAGGACCCGGGTGCCCCTGGATTGCAACCAAAAGTCAACCACCTTTGGCCCCTGAGCAGGGCCCTGAGCTAGGCCCTTAACCCTTACTGCTCCCCGGGCGCCGTGCCATTGCATGGCAGACCACTGCTACTAGTTCAACTAGAAAATGGGTTAAATGCAGAGAAAGAGGGACTCTAAGGGAATCTTCTCTTCTTCTACCCATGGCCTCAAGTCGACGCTGCGGTCACATACTTCCGTAGAGTCAGCGGAGTGGTGTGTCAGAAAAATGACATGTGGCTGACCAAACGACACGTTAGCGTTATAATTCTGACACCTAGTGGTCAGAATCTAGAATTACACATTTCAGCCAGTGCAACAAAAACAATGGGACTGATTCATCCAGTATGTTTTCTCTGCATGTATTTCTTAAAACAATCATTTTCAATAACTTATGTAAAACATCTTACCAATATTACTGCATTTCCGCAAATGACCCCAAAGAATCAATACATTATTTAACATCAAATTGTGTTTCTGTGGCTGAACATGAATGGCAGCATTTTTTTTGTTGTTGTTGTTGATGCTGTTAATTCGAGATTAATTAAAATATATCACCAAAATTCAACCAGACTGTTTAAGGATCAGAGAAAGGTAGGCTAACAAAATAAATAAAATCTTACAGCTTGAATAATTTAATGTATAGTGTTTATCTCAACCTTAAACAGGCATCGTGCACCAGGAGATACAAAGTCTTTAACATACTGTAGGGGGCTTGATTGGAGGTTTTCACCAATGAAGTTATCATTTATCAAAAGTCTTGTCTTGTGTTAGTATGTAGGTCACATGATTTGGTTCAGGTTATCTGTCATTGTTTAGTCAATCTGATCAGAAATCATATTGGCTGCCAGTGATGCAGGACCTGCTTCCTATCATAGTTATTTTCAATAAAACAATAATATAAATTAATAAAACTAATTATGACTGTTGTTATAATGTGCTAATGAAGAAAAATGTTTTAACTGTGTTTGTAGTGTTATTTAGCAACTTTTGAAATGTATGTATCCCACAAGATACGTTGCCAGATTAGGGGTAGAAATGGTAGAAAGTTGGTCAATGTGTATTATTCAAAATTTTGTTTAAAACTGCAAGATGTGTAAATATTCACTGCAAAAACAGATATTATCATTTACATGTATGTACATTATGACAGTATAACCATATATTTTGTTCTATATATTTTCCTGCAGGGCATCACAGTTAGCTTTTTTTATGGCAAAATAAAGGCGGGTACAAAAATGAGACAGATGAGAGTGATTGAGGAGATCCCTGCAAGCTCTTCAGACTCAGACTCAGTCAGTGATGAAGATGAGGAAGTCATTTTCAGGCAGCAAGAGATAGCGGCAGCAAGTGAGGATAGTTCTACTGAGGAGGAGGAGGAGGAGGAGGAGGAGGAGGAGACGGATCAAAAGTCCAAAAAAGCCAAGGGATTCAAGTGACAGCTAGGGAGAGAAGAGAAGAATTCCAAACATTGTGTCACAATACAATGTCCACATGGGAGGAGTTGACCTTGCTGACATGATGGTGGCCTTGTACCGCACCCCTGCAAAATCACACCGGTGGTACATGTGCCTCTTTTGGCAAATGGCTGATATAGCCATCAACAATGGATGGCTGCTGTATCAACGAGATGCCAAAAGCCTTGGTATGCAAAAGCACAAAAAGCTCAAGACATTCAGGTTGGAGTTTGCAGATGCACTTATTAACGGTGGGAAGAAGAAGGGAAGGCGAGGAGGAGGGAGGAGGATGGATGTGCACAGTCCCACCAGGTGCATCCAAAGACCAACAACCCTAAGACCTGTGGCTGATGTCCGCTATGATCAAGTGGATCACTTCCCGGTTTTTATTGACAAGGGAATGTGCAGGTTTTGCTCAGATGGACAGACAACAATCTACTGTCAGAAATGTGGTGTTCGTCTGTGCATCGTCACTGGGAAAAGCCCACGCAACTGCTTCCAAATATTCCACAAAAAGTGAATAAAGAGAGGAAGTGAGAGGCATTGTAGTTCATTTGTATGTGCCTTGTCCTTTTTAAATCAGTTTTGTTTTTACGTTACTTTTTATGCACCAAAAGGTAATGAAAGATGTTCATGCTGGAGGTGGCATTGGTAAAACTGAATGAAATCAATTTTAAAATTAGTATGTATGATGTAAATGACCAGGATAAACAACAATGTATAATACTGTATCTGTTCATCAAATTAAACATTGAAATGTTTACCATTTTGACCCCATTTATACCTTAATAGGGCAACGTATCTTGGGAGATACAACTCATAAAATCTAAAATATACAAAACAAGTTTTAATTGTTGAAATGTTTTACTTAGAGGCAAATGAGATAAGTAGGCCTAGTGGCATTAAATTATTTTTTACAACTCATTTTCCACTCCTGCCTGTTTAAGGGTTAAGAACACATGGTGGTAAAATATTACTAATGGAGGATGTAATATTATTTGACCACATTAGAAAAATTCACCTTGATTCATCTTTGGGATAAATAAAATGAATGTTAGACACAAAGCGGAACGGCCCTTGATTGACAGGAGAGACTTTGATGCTGCACACGCGCTTCCATCGGGCCAATCAGAAGTCACGCCTTCGTTACGTCATTCCGTACACGTGACAAACTGTCATGGCAGCCTTCATTCAGGCGCATATGTAAACCGAGGGCTCTGACTGTCCGCTGAAATATTTCTTAGGTTTGTGCCCTGGTTCTCCAAGTATGAGGTATTTTCTCCGTGTGGGTAGCTCGTTTGCCCGCCTTCATGTCCGTTTATGTTCCCGGAGCGTCTTTAGCAGCCACACAAACCCCCGCAGAGTGGGAGTGGACCTTGGAGAGAAGTGAGTTGACTTTCCTGATTCTCTTTTGTCTTTCTTTATCTATGATCAGATTCAGCAAGGTTTCTAAGTATGATGTGTTTTCTGTTCGATGTCAGACTGCTTTGTTATCACGTTCAGGAGCAATCATGCTGCTCGGGTGGTGGTTTAGTCTCAGAGATGTGTGTTTCTGTTTTGTAGGAAACTTGAAATCTCCTCAGGGAGGTTCGCCAGATTTGCTGATGGATCTGCTGTTGTACAGGTTTATAAAAATAAAATTAAACTTTTTCAGATTCTCAATGTCATTGTTAAGTTTCTTCTCCTATGTTGTTCTTTATTTACTTTGTGCTTGTATAGTTGTGTTGTATCTTGTTCAATCTCCAGCCATACTAAATAAACATTATTTTATTAACTTTCATTCCTTAAACATAAAGTGTGTCAAATATTTAATGCTGCAACTGACAACTACAAAAAAAGAGAATAATTTGACCATCTTAAGTTTAAGAGTCTGGTCTGGATGGAAGGAAATCTGCTTTATTTGTGCTTGAATATTACTACGAGAGGCACCTGTTGTAGCTCATCTGAAGTTTTGTTGTATTATACAAATACAATAAAGATTCTATCATATTCTGTTCTAACTAATAATATGAAGAGTTGCTGATTGTTATTTCATAATCAACTTTGTTGGCAAATCTTTTTAGCACCATCCCTGTTTTGTAGATTCAGTCATAAATGTAATTAATGTGTTATTCAGATATGAACTTGCAATTACCTAAAACTTGCAGGTGACACAGATAAATTGCCATCTTTAGCCCCTTTATTATATGAGTTTATATTAATTACTCAAACCATGACAATGTATATATAAATTATTTTTTTTTAAGTTTCTGAACAAAATTTGTTAAAAATCAACTTAATGACAAGAAAAGTATGTGAACTGTAGAGTTGCATAGTAACTTTCTTCTCATCTGCCTCCAGCTGGGAGAGACTTCAGTGATGGTGACTGCTGTCAGCAAAACGAAACCTTCTCCATCTCAATTCATGCCGCTCGTGGTATGTCCATAGTAATAAAACTATGCATCTGTTTCATGAATCTGATTGAACACTCAAACCTTAGGAGCCAGATGATGTAAAATACCATGAATCAAGTATCTATCTTATAATCTGGTCCTTACCATGTTTTAAAATTGTATTTGATTTAATTGAATTTATAACTTCATATGAACAGTTGAAAGTTAGATATTTCCTAAAATGGAGAAGCTCCTGGTTAAATCCAGGTTGTGCTTTTGTTCTGTCCTGTTACATAATATTGTAGAATTGACTTTTTTTTTCCTTCATGACTGACTGGCTTTTCTAGTAAGTGAAATCCCACTTTGATTGACAGGTGGACTACAGACAGAAAGCCGCTGCTGCAGGTCGAATCCCCACCAACTATCTGAGGCGAGAGCTTGGCACTACCGATAATGAGATCCTCACCAGCAGACTCATCGGTGAGCTGAGAAGAATGTGCCTTCTTAAATGTGCAGATTTTAGGTTCCATCTCTTCGTGCTGATATTTTACTTTTAATATTTTAACTAACTTTTTCTCTCTCTGTTGGTCAGATCGGTCAATTAGACCACTTTTCCCGGCTGGTTATTTTTATGACACTCAGGTCAGTTCATTTTGAAACCATTGTCACAGCTATGTTTGTATGCGTGTGTGTATGTAAGTATGTCTTTTTTTAAGCTGACACTCATGTGCATCAGTCTGTGACTTCTCCGTATCTGTGTTTATTCCTCCCGCAGATCCTTTGTAACTTGCTTGCAGTTGATGGTGTAAATGATCCAGATGTGCTGGCTATTAATGCAGGTGAGGTAATATTTCAGCTATTCATGTTTTCCACAGGTTTTTAAACCCTCACGTAACCCCATACTTTCTTTTATTAAAGCTTCTGCTGCTCTGGCCCTGTCAGACATCCCGTGGGAAGGACCTGTAGGTGAGGAAAACAACAGATTTAGCTCTACACAAGTTTTGATTTATCCCTGGTCTTCTCAAAACGGTTCTGTAGTTTTAAATGTGGTTTTCTCCCTCCTCGTGCATTTACAGGTGCTGTGCGAGTAGGACTGGTTAATGGAGAGTTATTAGTCAACCCCACAAGAAAAGAGATGGCCTCCAGCACTTTAAACCTAATTGTGGCAGGAGCACCCAGCAGTCAAGTGGGTAAGTTTTGCACTTTTGAGACTTGAGCTCCATAACATTAATGGCTTCATAGATTTGTTCACATTTAGTCGTTCAAACTGAACTTTAGGTTGCTAAAGTTTTTTTCATCCTGAGAGCATCTGCGGCTTTGAGCCCGTCTTCTGCATCCTGAATGTCTGTGTCATAGGTGTCTTATGTTCCATGTGACTCTTTTGTCTGCCAGTGATGATTGAGGCCTCAGCTGAGAACGTGCTGCAACAGGACTTCTGCCATGCAGTGAAGATTGGAGTCAAACACAGCCAGCAGATTATCCACGCCATCCAGCAGCTGGCACGAGAGCAGAAGGTCACCAAGCGTACGCCCGTCAAAATGTTCTCAGCTCCAACAGAAATCGTGGATCATGTTCGGAGGTGAGACCTTTGATTGAGAAAGAAAACTTGAAGCCTTAACGTTATAAATGCCAGAAGGAACTGGATTTTTTACAATTTTTTTTTCATTTGTTTTTCTTCCTTCCAGATTATCTTCTGATAGGATCTATGCTGTTTTTACAGATTTCAATCATGATAAGGTACAGCCTGATATTTGCTTCATATGTTTATTTTTCCTTAAAATGCCAGTCACTCATCTGTGACATGGAAATTTTCAACAATAACTTTATCTTAATCTTAGATTTCAAGAGATGAAGCAATCAACAAAATACGACTAGAAACCGAGGAAGACATAAAAGGTATTTGTTTTGTTTAGCAATTTTTTTCCCCCTTACACATCATCGTACATTCGTTATTTTTCAATCCATTCTTCTTTTAAGTGTCCGGCACTGTCTTCCATGTGCAGAGAAATTCCCTCAGGCGGAGCCTTTTGAAGTCATTGAGTCTTTCAACACTGTGAGCAAAGAAATCTTTCGTAATTTAGTGCTTAATGAGTACAGGAGGTAAGTGCTGTCTGCAAGGGATGCTCATAATAATCCCATGACACACCAGTTTGAGATTTTGAATCGTGGAAAACATTGCCTGTCTTATTTTGTGTGTTGTAAAGGTGTGATGGAAGGGAATTGACTGGTTTAAGAAACATTTCCTGCGACGTTGACCTCTTTAAGCCGCTTCATGGCTCTGCTCTGTTTCAGAGAGGACAGACGCAGGTGTGTAAAGAATGTAAAGAACATATAAATTAAACATTAACTCTAAAATATGTTTTGTTAAAGGAGAATGTCGTCAATTTTCTCATAAGGAGCGGAAGCTGCTTGCTGCAGTTTTGAAATATGAAACATGTTTGATGATAAATGAGTGTGCTTGGTTTCCATAGTGACAATTGTTGCATTAAAAAGGTTGTTTAATTTCTTTAATGAAGGAAACATTCTCCTGTGCTCCTTGTAGGTGCTGTGCAGCGTCACATTTGACTCCCTGGAATCCAGCGTCAAAACTGATATTATTACCACAGCTTTGAGGTAAAATGATCATCCAGTATCACATACTTCTTTTATAGTTTTGAGGATTAGGGCTAATTAATCCTCATAATGATTTAGAAAATGAATAAAACATGTGTAATAAGAGTTGGTCAAACATAATCCCATTATCACAAAAACAGTCAGGAGACCTTAAAATATAAATAAATAAAATAAAAACAGAATGGCATGTTTTAAAAACTATGCAATGGTGTAAAACCAAAATATCAACTGTCAGTGCAGAAATGTTTCAGGTTTTTTAATCACAACACTTATTTGGGTTTTCTAAAGTCTAGATGGCAGGGGATTTATGAGCTAAGATGCCAAGTAGTTGTTCAGTATAATTTCTAAACATAAAAATGTGAAAAATCAAGATATGAATGAAGATATTGTCGGTATAGAAGATATTGATGGTATATTGTAGCTTTAAAGAATGCATGTTATGGGGAAGATTAAATCTCAGCAACCCTCTCTCTTTTCATTAACTATGGACTGAGAGGAAAACAGTCATTTGTCTGGAGGATAAAAATGTGTATGTTTTTTTGCATCCCTTGGAGTAAAGAATAAACAGACCCTGCTGTTTATCAGTCCGTAGGCAGGTGTCCATAGTGGGATGAGGATGCGTGGGGCAGCGATCCCTTTTAAGAAGGAATCGTTAATGTTGATTAGTGATGTTTTTGTTGTCGTTTTTTGAAGAAGGCCCCACTTTTTTTCAGCACAGTGCCAAACCACTTGGTGTACATATTATTTATAACATCACAGCTTCATAGTAAGAGTCTGAATACTAAAAAATTTTTTTTTTAAAAATCATGTTTTCTCTTCTGACACGTTTTCTTGTTTTAGTCTCAAATTTCCATTATAAGAATCCATCGATTTACACTTATCGTTCTTGTAGCACTTTTTGATAGGTAAATGTCTCGCAGTTATATATACCACCTTTTAAAATGTATTGATTATATTGGGTGGGCAATGTAGGGGTTTAATATTTTACCTAAGGACACTCCAGCAGGTCTGGGGGATTGAAACGTCTTCTGTGAAACACGCTGACAGAGGACAGGATGTAATCAAGCCTGTCTTAGCCTTCATCTATCAGTTTAAACTTAATTCCTTCTGATTGTATTTTGATCCTAAAACACCCAGTTTAAACTGTTGTGAAAGTAAATGCACTTATAACCAACCCACTCGAAAATTTAACCCATATCTGTCTCGTGTTTTTCTTGTTTCTGCAGTGGAATCAAAGACAAAAACTTCATGCTTCATTATGAGGCAAGTCAATTACATTTACATGTAAAAATAAGACAGGCTATTTTATTTCTTCTTAGTTCCCAAGTTCTAAATAAACTCAACTTTATTTCAGTTCCCTCCATATGCAACCAATGAGGTTGGAAAGATGGGAGGCATGAACAGGAGAGAGCTTGGACACGGTTAGTTGACATTTTACATCCTCTACTTGTATTCATTTTTAACTTGCGACATCTTAGTCCTTTAGTGTTGTTTTTGTTTATTTTCAGGGGCTCTAGCTGAGAAAAGTCTGAGGCCAATCGTTCCTAAAGATTTCCCTTTTACGATCAGAGTCACAGCTGAGGTGCTGGAGTCTAACGGTAAGAGTTGTGAAGATAAAAAAAAGTTGTGGAAATCTTTCCTTGTTTCTCTGAGACAAAAAAAGTTTAATTAGAGCACATTTATGTACCAAAGAAATGCATGTTTTTTTTTATCAATGTTGCATTATTAGAGCAGTTATACATGTCCAATATAGTTTTAGCTTACTCCACTTTGCTTTAATGTGTCAAGATTCAAAAACCTGCCATTCAGGGTCTTGAGCTTATTCACTTTGCTAAGTGGCCAATCAGAGCGATCTCTCTGAGAAACTTGACACTGATTCAACTTGTTAACTCTGCTTTAAAATCAGAAAGGAGCTGACGAGGTCAGCTGTAAGTTCCACACTGACACGGAGTGAGGCATTAGTCAGTGCTCCTGATGTTCCTGACAGCTGATTGCTGTCTCCTCTACGCTACGACGCCTTATCTGTCTGATTGTCTCATTGTCTCCTCTCAGGATCCTCCTCGATGGCTTCAGCATGTGCAGGCAGCCTTGCTCTTATGGATGCAGGTACCACAGCTGGACTGAATGTGGCAGCTACAGTTGATTGTTGTGATAAAACTAGAAAAGTACAGAATGCAAAGGATTTTTACAAGTTCTGCTAATTTCCTTATGCATTAAAAGCTATTTTGTTCAACTGAATTTTGTTGCTTCAAGCTTTCAAGTCACAGTTTATGCTGCAATAATGTTCACGTCCACTTTTGTGTTGCCAGGTGTTCCCATATCTTCTGCTGTGGCAGGTGTTGCCATCGGCCTCATCTCCAAGGCTAACCCTGAGAAGCCTGCTGAGATAGAAGACTACAGATTATTAACAGATATTCTAGTACATACACTTCAACCCTACTTTATATACATATGTAACTCAGTTTGATCCCAAACTAAGCTTTTACCTTATGTTGCATATGTCAGATATGAAACCAGTAAATGCTTTCTGAACAGGGAATAGAAGATTATCTTGGAGACATGGACTTCAAATTATCAGGGACAAACAAGGGTATCACTGCTTTACAGGTAATGTGTTTGATCACTTCAAATAATAACTGGTTTGGCTTTATCTGTAGGGGAAAATCCTAGAAAGAAAACTAAATGCATATGCCTCACAAAATATGACATTTTCTCTGCGGTGAGCGCCGTTTCTGCTCCTGCTTCTGTGGGTTTTCTGTGGGTCCGGCTTCTTCACACGGTGCAAGAACATATTTATCAGGTCAACTGGAGAGTCTTAGTTGAGCTCAGGACTGAGCACGAGCTGGCGTGGATGCTCGTGTCTGTGTGGCCCTGCAACGGACCGGTGACCTGTCTGAAGCCCACTCTCCCTTCTGCCAGTGACAGCAGGGACATGCTCAATCAAACTCCCATCATCCCCAATACAACTAAAGCTGATAGATACAATGAATTGATAGATTTTTACCCGACTGGGCTCCAGCGTTGTTTTACTTACGTGAGGAATCTTTTCTAGATTGCATCGTTTTATTATAAGAACCATTCAAACAGGATTCACTACGTGACAGCTACCAATAGTGAATCAATAATATTTGAATGCTGGTTCCAGTTGATTTATTTCCCTTTTATTTAATGTCCAGGCTGATGTGAAGATTCCAGGTTTACCTCTGAAGGTGGTCATGGAGGCGATCCAACAGGCCACAGGTACAGTAATCCCAGAAACCCTCCCAAAATACGTAACAATAGACTAAAGTAGTGCAGTTATGGTGATTATCGTGCTTTTGTTTAACTGTTGTTGTGTTTTTAGTGGCAAAGAGGGAAATATTGGGGATCATGAACAAATGTATAGCAAGACCAAGAGAAGGCAGGAAAGAGAACGGACCTGTTGTTGGTAAGCCCAAGAATGTCTATCCAGATTCAGATTAATTTATTTGTCATTGAATTCCAGTACAGTCTGTTTAACAATATGTGTTTTTAATTTGGGTTCTAATGTGTTTGCAGAAAATGTCAGGGTTCCTGTTTCTAGAAGAGCTCGTTTCGTTGGTCCAGGAGGTTATAACCTTCGCAGGCTTCAAGCTCAGACAGGTATTCAAGTAACGCAGTAGAAATCTCATTTATTCTAATTGTACTGTTGTTTCTTGGAGATGGATGGGGAGGGGGGGCACCACATTAAATTATTTTGATCAGGTTATTGAAAATGGAAAATATGTTATTTTCCTTCTGAAGGTGTTACGATAAGTCAGGTGGACGAGGAGACATTTTCTGTGTTCGCTCCAACGCCAGGAGCCATGAACGAAGCTCAAGACTTCATCAGCGAGATCTGCAAAGATGACGTAAGTCTTCACTGGTTAAGAGGACCGTTCACAAACGCTGATTAGAGCTCCGTCTCGCTCTTTATCTCATAACATGGCGTCCATTTCCCATTCTTGTATTTCCTTACCTTCTTTTCCAGCAAGAACAGCAGCTGGAGTTTGGCGCCATATACACAGCCACCATCACAGAAATAAGGTAAGCTCATATATCCCTTATTTGTTAGCACTGAAATTGATCTATGATGTTTAAGCATTTATCCAGCCACTAAGGGATTTCTCCCTTCGGCTCCAGGGATATTGGTGTGATGGTGAAACTGTACCCCAACATGAGTGCTGTCCTGCTGCACAACAGCCAACTGGATCACAAACGGGTCAGTGAATTCAGCTCTGGGGACTAGTTCCCAGTCATTTCACATGTTTATGAGTGTATGAGAGGAAAGAATATTGACATCCTCTTTTCTTTTCCTTCTTTTTTTTTAATAGATCAAGCATCCAAGTGCTTTGGGTTTAGAAGTGGGACAGGAGATACAGGTACGTGCCAGTTACTGTAAATAGATGTTAAATGTAGCTTCCTATGCTTCTGCTCCGAGCTGGACATCCTAACCGGTGCTCTTCTAACAGGTCAAGTACTTTGGACGGGACCCGACAGACGGCAGGATGAGGCTTTCGCGGAAGGTGCTGCAGTCTCCAGCTGCGACTGTCATCAAGACACTTAGTGAGAAACAGAGCATCTCCATGGGATCGAACACCCGCCAGGAGAGCGGCACAGACTCGTGACATACCATCACAACAGGATAACTTATCACTGTTCTTACGAAGGGGATTGAAACGGAGCAGTCCTTTCTAAAAGGTCCAGAGCGTCAAATGTTGTTGTGAACTGAAAACATACTGAGGATTAAAGAGGCTCCCCTGCCTGTTCAGGACATGACTGAGGCGCTGACATTGTGCTGCAGGGACTGTCTACAAACTGAGAGACAAATAATACTGACTATAAGTGTGATACCTTTTCAAGCATGTCTTTTTTATGTTCTTAATGTTTTTGGACTTTGTAAAACACTTCAGAGTTAGAATATTTGTTAGTTTCCCAGATCACGCCACAAAAATGCTTCTTTTGTGGTTTGGGAATTTATGGTTTGATATTGGCTTTAAAGTGTGTTCTTTAAGCTGCCAGTATCAAAATATGAAAAAAGCAAAGTCTGAGAAGTGAATAAGAATGTTATGTTCTTAATGTTGGCTTTGTGTTGCCTTGTATTCATGTAAGTAATAGAACAATTATGCAATATTTTACAGTGTAAATTTCACAGCTTTTTCTATAAATAAACCATGGAAATGCAAATCTTTGCTCAAATGTTATATTTGAATTCGATATCTTACAAGAATAAAGCCATCAACCTTTTTAAAATCTGTATCCAAAGTTATAAACCACTCTAAGGAAGATACAAATCGGGTTTATTTAAATACAGGTGGAAAAAGGAAAACTTTTTTTTAATTAAAAAAAAAGGCTAATTTAGTGAACAATTCAAGGTATTTATAAAATGTGTTTTCTTGGATGCTGGATGTTTTAACACCTTTGAACAAACTACTTTGAAAAAACTCTTATTTGATTCTGCCTATCTCGGTGGCTCAAATAGATGCACTAAAGGTCCCTTTGCCAGACATGTTCCAAAAAGAACAACTTTTCAGAAATAGAGATCTGCTTGTAGGCTCCCAAATAATATGATAATGAAAGTTGTTGACTGTTTTTGGATCTAGAACTCCTGAAGTTTTTTTCTGTAAAACATGGCAAAATCAGAATAAACTTGGCTGGTTATACACAAGCGAATAATTTGGCCTTGGTAAATTTACATTTGGTGTTCAAGGGATAACATTAAAATTAGAAATAAAATTCACTCACTCACTCATCTTCTTCCGCTTATCCGTTCCCGGGTCGCGGGGGCAGCAGCCTCAGCAGGGATGCCCAGACTTCCTTCACCCCAGACACTTCCTCCAGCTCTTCCGGGGGGAGTCCGAGGCGTTCCAAGGCCAGCCGAGAGACATAGTCTCTCCAGCATGTCCTGGGTCTTCCCCGGGGTCTCCTCCCGGTGGGACATGCCTGGAACACCTCCCTAGGGAGGCGTCCAGGAGGATCCGGTACAGATGCCCAAGCCACCTCAGCTGACTCCTCTCAACGTGAAGGAGCAGCGGCTCGACTCCGAGCTCCTCCCGGGTGACCGAACTCCTCACCCTATCTCTAAGGGAGCGTCCAGCCACCCTGCGGAGGAAACTCATCTCGGCCGCTTGTATCCGCGATCTTGTCCTTTCGGTCACTACCCAAAGTTCATGACCATAGGTGAGGGTAGGTGCGCAGATTGACCGGTAAATCGAGAGCTTCGCCTTTCGACTCAGCTCCCTCTTCACCACGACGGTCCAGTACATCGACCGCATAACTGCGGACGCTGCACCGATCCGTCTGTCAATCTCCCGCTCCATTGTTCCCTCACTCGTGAACAAGACCCTGAGATACTTGAACTCCTCCACCTGAGGCAGGACTTCTCCACCCACCCGGAGAAGGCATGCCACCCTTTTCCGATGGAGAACCATGGCCTCGGATTTGGAGGTGCTGATTGTCATCCCTGCCGCGTCGCACTCGGCCTCAAACCGCCCCAGCACATGCTGAAGGTCCCGGTCCGATGAAGCCAACAGGACAACATCATCTGCAAAAAGCAGAGATGAAATCCTGTGGTTCCCAAACCGGATCCCCTCCGGCGCCTGGCAGCGCCTAGAAATCCTGTCCATAAAAATTATGAACAGGACCGGTGACAAAGGGCAGCCCTGCCGGAGTCCAACATGCACCGGGAACAAGTCTGATCTACTGCCGGCAATGCGAACCAAACCCCTGCTTCGATCATACAGAGACCGGACAGCCCTTAGTAGAGGGCCCCGGACTCCATACTCACTCAGCACCCCCCACAGAATGGCACGAGGGACACGGTCAAATGCCTTCTCCAGATCCACAAAGCACATGTGGACTGGTTGGGCAAATTCCCATGAACCCTCGAGCACCCTGCGGAGGGTATAAAGCTGGTCCAGTGTTCCGCGACCGGGACGAAAACCGCATTGTTCCTCCTGAATCCGAGGTTCAACTATCCGTAATCTCCTCTCCAGTACCCTGGCGTAGACTTTCCCGGGGAGGCTGAGAAGTGCGATCCCCCTATAGTGGGAACACACTCTCCGGTCCCCCTTTTTAAACAGAGGGACCACCACCCCGGTTTGCCACTCCAGCGGCACTGTCCCCTTCCTCCATGCGATGTCGCAGAGGCGTGTCAACCAAGACAGCCCTACGACATCCAGAGACTTGAGGTACTCAGGGCGAATCTCATCCACCCCCGGTGCCACTGAGGAGCTTACGAACTACCTCAGTGACCTCGGCTTGGGTGATGGATGAGCACGCCCCAGAGTCCCCACCCTCTGCTTCCTCAGTGGAAGGCATGTCAGTCGGGTTAAGGAGATCCTCGAAGTATTCCTTCTACCGTCCGACAATATCCCTAGTCGAGGTCAACAGCTCCCCACCCACACCGTAAACGGCGCCGGCAGAGTACTGCTTCCCCCTTCTGAGGCGCCGAACGGTCCTCCAGAATTTCCTCGAGGCCGACCGAAAGTCTTCCTCCATGGCCTCCCCGAACTCCTCCCAGACCCGAGTTTTTGCCTCCAGGACTGCCCGAGCCGCGGCTCACTTGGCCTGCCGGTACCCATCTACTGCGTCAGGAGTCCCACAGGCCAACATAGCCCTGTAGGACTCCTTCTTCAGTCTGACGGCATCCTGTACTTCCGGTGTCCACCACCGGGTTCTAGAATTGCCGCCACGACAGGCACCGGAGACCTTGCGTCCACAACTTCGAACCGCTGCGTTGACAATGGAGGCAGAGAACATGGTCCACTCGGACTCAATGTTCCCCGCCTCCCGAAATAAACTTGCACGTCTTATTTAAAAAACGAGTAGTCTGTTAGAAACCTCCAGACACAGAGACAGTTTCTTCCCCCAAGCTGTTGCTCTGATGAACTCTCATCACTCATAGTCTCAGAGTAATCAATCACTGTGCAATAATAATAATAATAATAATAATAACCACAATCATATGCTGTAACAATGCACCTTTCAATAACCATGTCTACCTCATACTGCTGCACCTTTCACTTTTTTTTAAATTGTATGTTAATAAGAGCTGTCATTTGTCTATTTAGATTAGATTAGATTGCCCTTTATTCCTCCCTCAATGGGGAAATTCGCTTTGTGCAGCAGCAGTACACTCCACAACACACATGCAGGAAAGGATAAAAAAGTAAAAAAAATATATAATTAATATAATCTATATACTGTATAATTTACTGTAGAGTGAATGAAAATAACCGAGTCAAATTCCCTGTCTTGTTTGACGTGACTTGGCTAAATAGACTGATTCTGAGAATAAGAGTCGTATTCATGTGTTGCCCATAGGTGGCGCTGCGGGGCCCCTCCCGCCGGCAGGGCAAAGGGTAACAATAATGCAATGCAATAATAATAATGATAATGATAATGATAATGATAATAATAATAATTTCGAAAAGAAGAAAAATATTTGGGTCTCAAATATTTTTTTGCATTCAAAAACATTTTTTCTTTGATTTGAAAAGTTTTTTTTTTATTGAAGTTATTTTTTTTTTATTGAAAATATTTTTTTCTTTTTAAAGCAACTTCTTTTTTAATTAAATGATAAAGACACAACTGTCCTACCCATATTATGGCCCAAACACAAAACAACTACTTCAATCAAAAAAGTTGCTTCAAACTAAAAAACTGTTGAGGGTAGTGGTGTCCCAATTCCTCTTTCCACCTAAGGGTAGTGACGAAAAGTACTGTAGTGGCTATGAATCTGTCCCTACGGAGCAAGTGTTTTCCGATGCTGACTAGCTGATCTAGGGACAAAAAAATTTCCCAGAATGCTTTTCGTCGTCATTTGCGGACTGAATCAAAAAAAAAAACATGGCGGACATTTCTTATTTTTTAGTGAATAAAATCAATATTTTGAGTTAGTTTCTGCATAAAAATGCGTTTTGATTACATTTTCTAGCGAGAAATATATATTTTACTTTCATAATATTCACTCAGTGAATGTACAAAATCACTAGTTTGCCCGTTGTTCGCGAAGATCACGCCAGAATAAAGGCTGATTTATGGTCCCGGGTTACACCAACGCAGAATCTACGGCGTAGGTTACGCAGCGACGCGCGCCGTACGCCGTACCCTACGCCGTAGGCTCTGCATCGATTTAACGCAGACCCATAAATCAACTCCGGAGCCAGCAGGCAGAAATCTCGAAATTTTCGGAGCAAATTTCTTAACAGGCGTAGCTACAACTGTTAGATTTCATCTATTAAACCAACATTTATCTTCCTAAATGATTTATTTCAACAAGCGGTAATTCTCAACAGAGCTGCAGGTTTCTCGACGGTGCAGGGCGATCACGTCTGTAGTCCGGCTGCTGCTGCTGCGTCCCGGACCGGCCGCTCTTCTCATCTCCGAAAACATCGGGTCAAATTTCTTAACAGGCATTATTTGGATAAACTGAGCCCGGGTTGGGGATCTTAACGGTTACTTTTACGACTGAAAAAATATTAAAACTTAATAAAGTGGCATATTAACAGCGCTACATCTGAAATTAAAACAGCTTTTGGCTCTCAGCTTCCTGATTTTAGGGGTGGTGCTGAATGTAGGGGTGGTGGGTGAATTGGGACAGGCCCCTGGGAAGATTTCAAGTGCTCTAAAATCTGTCCCTTCTTTTTTAGGTGTAGTGATAGAAAGTAGGGCTAGTGATAGAAAGTAGGGCTAGTGGTAGAAAGTAGGGGGAGTATTGGGATTGGGCCTAAGAGTCGTATTCATGTGTTGGCCCATAGGGGGCGCTGCGGAGCCTCCTCCGCCGGCAGCGCTAACTAAGCCCCGCCCCGCGGCGGTTAGAGCGTGATTGACGTCATCAACGAAGAAAAAGAACACAAGATCGGATTACAAGATGGCGGCGTGTGGACGGTAGCGAGGAGGCCGTCGGAGTTGTTGTTTGCCGCCGCAGCTTTACCGTGTCAGACCAGGCGGTCGGTTCAGCTTTTCTTCGTCGTAAAACGTAATATGTCGACGTGGTAGCCCCCCAGAATCCAGCCCAGACATCGTGAAGTCGCCGGGGACGTGCATGTGTAGTACCATGCAGGTGGGAACAAAGTTAGCAGGAAGACGCTAGAGCAGCAGCTAGCAGCACAGCCCGGACCGGGACACCATGGCAGACACCCGGCGGAGGGTCAAGGTCTACACGCTCAACGAGGACCGGCAGTGGGACGACCGGGGCACCGGCCATGTGTCGTCCACCTTCGTGGAGCGGCTGCGGGGGATCTCGCTGCTGGTGCGGGCCGAGGCGGACGGTGAGTCCGGGGGGGAGCGCTGCAGGCGGGCAGCTGCTGCTGCTGGCCGGGGGGGGGCTGGGGCTGCTGCTGGTGGTACCTCTGTAACACAGCAGAGAGCCAGGGGCTCCAGGGGCTGGAACATGCCGGGCCAGGCTGGCGGGGATCAGTAGCGGAGCCACCGGCCGCAGCTGGGTTAAGCCTGATTTATGGTCCCGCGTTACATCGCCGTAGGCTCTGCGTCGGTGTAACGCGGGACCATAAATCAGGCTTTAGCCGTGCTGGTGCAGCGTGGGGGCCTCGCAGAGCAAACTTGTTATTGCTGCTCAACACTTATATATAAACACTTCTCACACACGGCTGCCAGCCGTCCCTTGAAAAACGGAATCGTCCCGTATTTATAAACTAAAGTACGTCCCGTATTGAGCTGGAAAAGGACGCACTTTGTCCCGTTTTACTGTGAGAGTCAGAAAATAGTCATAAAATGGCATTGAGTTGTTGAGTTCACTTCTTATTTTTCCTGTTTTACTACAACTGTAGCCTACAGTCATGGCCTGGGAGGCACAAATATGTTTACAAGTCTTCTACAGACTTTCTGTTTGCACTTTTGTTATTGCACTAAAAATGTGCACTTATTAACTTATTAAACACTTTTGTTATTGAAATTTCATTTTCATTTTTCATTTTATTCTTTATTTCATTCAAAAAACAAAACAATTTAATACAAACACAAATACAAATGTTCCTAACTTATGAATGAAAAGGGAGCAGAAAGAAGAAGAATCTTATCTGATCTGCCCCTTTCACAAATAACATAAATTAAAAATAATAATTAAAAAAAACAACTAAGTGAATAAAAACAACTAAAATAAAATTAAAATAACATTAAATAAAATTACCACCGCCTACGGGTATGTCAATCAAACTCAACATTTTTCGTTATATTTCCTTAACATACAGGCTTTAATTGTTCTTTTGAATGTAATGTTTGATTTGGATTCTTTGTTTTCTTTTTTTTGTTTTCTGCAATAAAAATGTGCACTATTACAGAATGGATGTTCTGCTTTCTTTCTATAGTTTTATATTAATTTGTACTATTTTAAGTTAAAATAGTACAAAGCGGGACAGGTTTCTGTTTAAAAAAAAAAAAAGATACTTATTTTATTCAGTTCATTTTGTTATTTTGTACTAAAGTGAATTGCTGGATAATGATTTGTTTTCCATGTGTTCATGGCATTCAAAAATATGCATCTAATTCAATTCAGGTTCGAGTCAAATAGTTGAAAAATCGTTTCACTCACAAAAAAGGGGTTAAAAAAACCACGCCAGGAAAGGTCAAGGCAATCGGGTCCTGCCGATGAGGTGTCCCTTGTTTATTTTTCAGGGAGTTGGCAACCATAACCTCACACAATCATCTGACTAATATATAACTAAACACTTGTTTTATTTTTGTGGGGTTTTTTCACTGTAAAGTTAAAAACTAAAATGTCTTGGTACCTGCTCACTTGCAGACTGATTAATTGACATAACCCTTCAGAAACCCTCATTGTTAATTTTGACGGTTCTCCTTTCTCCTCTGATCTATTGCTACTGTCCTTTAGGGTCTTTGCTGTTGGAGTCGAAGATCAGCCCGAATACTGCATATCAGAAGCAACAGGTAAATATTGAGCACCTGCGTTTTATTTTATTCATATTCAAAGAATTTTGAACATATAAGTGTAATGTCTTATTCAGTGTAGCACTTGTTTCAGTTGCTGGACAGTCATTACAATTACACATGTAGCTTGAAAACAAGTAGCTACAGTAGAGCTTGCCATAATCAATTAACACATTTAATTTGTTTTTTTCTTGTTTTAACTGAGACAATTCAATGGTGAAATAAAATGATCCAGGGTAAGAATGTGTTTGGCCTGTTGCGTTTTCTTTACACAACAATCTTATAGTTTTAAAAGACTTGATCCTGGTCATGCACATGTACAAACATAAGGAAACTTGCACATGTTCAGCCCATTATACGTGAGCATTATCAATACTTACTCTTTGAAGGAAAGCCATCAGTATGCAGTGTCTCTGTGTGAATGAATGGTTGCAATTCCTGTGGATTACATAATAGTCTTTGTGTACAACTGGATGTGTATTTTTTCCCCCTCTTCCAGGACACACTGATTGTTTGGTCAGAAGCAGATAATTATGACCTTGCCCTAAGTTTCCAGGAAAAGGCTGGTTGCGATGAGATCTGGGAGAAGATTTGTCAGGTAACATCTAACAAAAAGGGCTGTTTTTGTCCAATTGGTGTTTGTTCACTATATCTTAAATACAAAATAACTGATGCATAGATTTAAAAAAAAAAAATGTTTTAATTTTTTTCCGTGTAATAATTATGAACCATTTATTGCTCAGGTTCAAGGTAAGGACCCTGCTCTGGACATCACCCAGGACCCTATTGATGAGTCAGAAGAGGACCACTTTGAGGAGATTCCAGAGACAAGTCACCTAGTTGAGCTACCTCCTTGTGAGTTAAGCCGACTTGAGGAAATTGCTGACCTGGTTACCTCTGTCCTGTCCTCACCCATCCGACGGGAAAAACTTGCCCTGGCCCTAATGAGTGAGGGCTATATCAAGAAACTGCTGGGTCTCTTCAGAGTATGTGAGGACCTGGACAACAGGGAAGGCCTCCATCACCTCTATGAGATTGTGCGGGGAGTCTTGTTCCTCAATAAAGCAGCCATCTTTGAGGTGATGTTCTCGGACGACTGCATTATGGATGTGGTGGGTTGCCTTGAGTATGACCCCGCACCGGTTCAGCCAAAACGACACCGGGAATTCCTGACCAAGACGGCAAAGTTTAAGGAAGTAATCCCTATTACAGACTCTGAGCTGCGGCAGAAAATCCACCAGACCTACCGGGTCCAGTACATCCAGGACATAATCCTGCCTACACCCTCAGTGTTTGAGGAGAACTTCCTGTCCACACTCACATCTTTTATTTTCTTCAACAAGGTGGAGATTGTTAGCATGCTACAGGTAAGGATTCGGACCACGCTACTAATAAAGCATAGTTGTCAGAATACATTTTTCAATGAATATATCTTCTAGTTTGGATATCATTGCATTTTCCAGTGTTTTGAACAATCATATTTTTTGTTGACAGTCTGTTTTCCCTGTTACACATTAAGATGACTCGTACTCGATAAGTGAAAAGCAGAACTTCCTTTTCCGAATATAGTGATTTCAAACATGGAAATATGACCCATCGGAGCATGTGAAAATGCCAAAGGAAAATCTTCCACACACTGAAGCACAAAAAATTGTGATGTTTTATGCCTTTTATAAACTGTTCTGTCACCTGTAAGTCCACAAGTTTTGCAATCCAGCAATTAACCAATTAAAATAGACCTGAAAAGTTACACAGCAATGAGTAAAGATGCATTGTGATGCCTACAAGCACATCATATGTACCCCATAATTGTTTTCATAATGTGTTAAGTTAACTTATTGCAAGGGCAACTACTTGTTGCCTGTAAATTTCCCCCCACATCTCTTAAGGGCTCTCTGTGTTATCAAAGCATTCTTGCTATGTATTATGTATGTTTTTGATGTATTTTATTTTATATGCCCAATCAAACGCATAAGTAGTACATTTTCCCCCCTTTTCAGTTAAATTTACTTGAATTCAGAGTGTCTAGGAGTAGGACTGTCAGTTATTAATTTTGTTTGGCAGTTATCCTAAAACAATTGCAATGTTTTTGATATCGCTGGTATTAGTGCCCTTATACTGTCCCTCTTTTTCTGCAAATATGACCAATCCCATTCAAGTTATTGGGCTTTCATTCTTCATCAAGTTTAAAATTTGCCCAGATTAGAGCCAAGTTTTGTTTTTTCTTTTCCCCCAAATTTTGTCTTTTCATGTAAATTGATATATGTCAAAACTGCATGGATTGTGAGAAGTTCTGTTTCATGAGACAAATGGGTGTCTGCCATTAAAACATGACCACGGGATTGATGTTAAATTATTTATTTTTATATAGCTAAATGGAAAACGTTGGAAAAATTATGCAAAAAATGTGTGGTAAGCGTAATCGGCATCAGTCTGTGATTTTCATGTATGTTGATTTCTAAACTTTGTTTTGACTGTGCCACAGGAGGACGAGAAGTTCTTAACTGAGGTATTTGCACAGCTCACAGATGAAGCCACAGAGGACAGTAAAAGGAGAGAGCTGGTAAGTTGCAACAAATCACAAAGCTGGACATCGTATCTGTCTCTGGCAAAAATGTAGCAGGCTGCATATCGTATCTGTCTCTTAACAACGTTCTATTACAGATAAATAATGTAGGTTGGTTCTTTTTGTATATTATCTATGATATGGGTTTAACATTTACTGGGGTTTCCATAGTAAGTTTGATGTGATGGTTCTTTTAAATGGCTTTTTAAACAGCAACAAGGATGACATTATTGATTGAACTTCTTTAATAATTTACATTATTGATACAGATAATTATCATTTGTATAAACTAAAATATCCACATATAACTCTTCATGTGTATAAGGACTTCAGGGCTGTGTGTGTGTGTGTGTTGGGCTGCATACCAAGCAACTGTCTGGTTTTATTTATTTATTTATCCTCCTTCCCTCCTCAGGTGAACTTTGTGAAGGAATTCTGTGCTTTTTCACAAACTCTGCAGCCGCAAAACAGGGACGCCTTCTTCAAAACTCTAGCAAATCTGGGGATTTTACCTGCTCTTGAAATAGTCATGGTATGTTTTGTGCATCATAAATGTACATGTTGTTGTTAAATGGGTTCACTCACTGTCATATTCATGTTTTATTTCCTTCGTTTCTTCATCAGGGAATGGAGGACTTGCATGTGAGAGCTGCAGCCACTGACATCTTCTCTTACCTGGTGGAATTCTGCCCCTCGTTGGTCAGGGAGTTTGTCATGCAGGAGCCACAGCAGACGGACGATGTAAGCATAGAAACATATCTAAAGAAAATCTTGCCTTTTTTTTCCCTAAAGCCTGGGATATACTTGCTATTGGTGCTTGCGTTCACGTCCGTTTGCGTCCGTTCGCCTGCACCACCAACCGCAACGTTGCTCGCGTAGTACGCGAGGAGAGCGCATTGTACCGGCGGTGACCGATAGGGGCCAGTAAGCAGAGCAACAGTTGGAAAAGTGATTAAATATTTAGCAGCGGTAGTAGCAGTAGCAGATTAGAACAACAAACAAGTTTACATGAAACCATTGGATGATGTAGGAGATTATAACATTGCTTTGGTTGCGATCTCGGCAAAGGAAACAGCGCCAGTGACCTCCGCGTCGTCACTTGTGGCCAGCTGGTATCTGACCGGGACCAGACCCACTCGCGGCCAGAGCAAGAACTGCAGGTCGCGTACGCGTTCAGTGTCTTTTTGAGAACGTGCACGTCGACGTGTCAAATGAACGCAGGATACGTGTGGCGGCCATGATGTATACGCGTCTGAACTGAACTGCAAGTATATCTCAGGCTTAAGGCTGAGTTATGCTTCTGCGTCACACCAACGCAGAGCACACGCCGCAGCCGTGACGCCGTGCTGAACCCTTCGGAGTTCTCTGTCTCTCCATTTGGTCGCGGTGCAGTACCCCCCGCGGCCACTAGTTGGCGATCTTTTTCTGAATGGTTTATCCGACTTTTTCCGGTCACAGTAAATCAAAGAAATAAGGACAACTATTGTGCAAAAAAATAAAAAATCACATATAAACGAAGAAAAGAGCCCTGGAAGTTCACTACTGCTTCAAACCGGAAACCGGAAATGCTTCGCTTTCAGACGAACCAATCACAGCCCTCTCTGTCTGCGTGTGGACGGCGTCTCCTCGACGCGTAGTTACAATTTTCGGGAGGTGCACGTCAGTGACGGCGCAGGTGACGGCGTGTCCGCTGCGTCGATCCAAACCACACGCCGTAAGCACGGCGCCATTTTGACGCAGAAGCATAACTGAGCCTTTAAGAGTGAAGCCTAGTTGAAGATGTCAGGTATTAGTTTTTGGATGCTTAAACATATATGTAAAGAAGTAGTTAATACCAAGGATAAAAGAAAAGGGAAATATTCAGATTTTCATGGTGGTTTGTAATTCTTTAAGATGGTGTTATTTTGTTCTGCCTAACAGATGTAATAATGTCTGATGGCAGACAGACACGTGTTGTATGGATTATCATCACTGAGAAACACCACGCTGAACTTGGGTTGTCTATGGGTTTTTTGTTTTCTTTTTTTCATATGTCTCACTACATTTTATTCTCCAAGGGTGAGAGTCGCTGCATATGCAAAGGTTTTATTGAACTGCATGTACTCTCAACCTTTGAGTAAACCCTGCATCACAACGTCTGTATCTCCTTCTGTGTGTTTCCCAGGATGTTCTGCTGATAAACGTTGTGATCAAGCAGATGATTTGTGACTCTGATCCAGAGTTGGGAGGGGCTGTCCAGTTGATGGGTCTTCTCAGGACACTCATTGACCCTGAGAACATGCTGGCTTCCACCAATGTAAGCACAACCAACTAGGTTTTCAGCAGTTGTTCAAATATGACACCTTTTTTTTTCTTTTTTATTACAACAGTCATCATTAAGGAGTGATAGACACAGTTTTTTAATTGTTAGAGGGCTGTTAGTTCTTGATTTTCCTTTTCTGTGTGGTGGTACACATCTCTGTTTGATACTGGGTGGATTATAAGTTGTTGTTTGCTCTGTCCAACATCAATGACACTCTTTTATCTTGCGTTAGAAAACCGAGAAGACAGAGTTCCTGAGTTTCTTCTACAAGTACTGCATGCATGTCCTGACTGCTCCTCTGTTGGCCAACACTTCACATGACAAGAACTCTAAAGGTAAACTGAGGGTTTTGAGGTACAGAGTTTCACACTGATTAAACAGAAAAAATCCCATCAATCTCAACTGATATCTCCGTGTGACCATACAGATCAGCAAGAGGGGTCGACAAAGATCCAATCCAACCCAGTCTGCCCAGGTGGGTATTTAACTCAACCATAAACACCTTTTACAGTTGAAGATTATCCCACTCAGACTTGAGTGGAAATTACGCTTCTTGTGGTAGAGTTGTTTTGTAGTCATATAGATTTAGTTTTAGTCCTTGTTTGTTTTCTTTACTCACAATTTAAAAGATTGAATTAATAACTATCTCTTCAATGGTGATGTGGCTGTGATTGATTTAGAAGTGGTACATGTCTTTGATAAAAAATGAAAATGCAGCATACAGTTGCATATTCTGGTACTGTGAATTGTGTTAATTTAGCAAAAGAACTCTCTTATGCTTAGAAAAAGTATAAAGTAAGATTTAATGTGCAGCTTGAATTTGTATTTTGGAAAAACTGAGCCCCATGCTTTTCATTTTCAAACCTGAAGTGTCTTTTTTTTGTTTGTTTTGTGTAGACAACTTTCAGACGGCTCAGCTGCTAGCACTGATCTTGGAGCTTCTGACATTTTGTGTGGAGCACCACACCTACCACATCAAGACCTACATCATGAACAAAGACCTGCTCAGGAGAGTTCTGGTGCTCATGAACTCAAAGCACACCTTCCTTGCTCTTTGTAAGTTCTTTCCTATGTAAACAACATTACACTACTTGTTCTTTCTAAAATATTGCTTTTTTATATTTATATATATATTATAGCTTAATAAACCTAAGCTATAGAGCTGGTGTATATATCCAATACAATGGATATAAGTGAATACTGATGACTCCTATTATTGTCCCCCCAGGTGCCCTCCGGTTCATGCGCAGGATCATCGGTCTGAAGGACGAGTACTACAACCGTTACATCATCAAAGGGAACCTGTTCGAGCCCGTCATTAATGCCCTGTTGGACAACGGCACCCGATACAACCTCCTCAATTCAGCCATCATAGAACTATTTGAATTTATTAAAGTGGTGCGTAAACACTCGTTCTTAATCTGATGATCGTGCTCATCTTTATTGTGTTTGCAAAATATAGTATTTTCCACCATGTCTTTCAGGAGGACATCAAATCCCTTATTGCTCACATTGTGGATAACTTCTACAAAGCACTTGAACCCATTGAATATGTACAGACTTTCAAGGGCCTGAAAGGTCGGTATGAGCAGGAAAAAGACCGGCAGAGTCAGAGACTCAACAGGTCAGTAGTTTGATCTCAAGATAAATTATATGATGATTTGATTTTTATCCAAACATGTATAAAATTTAGCGTTCACACTGCTCCATCACATGGGAAAGTAACTGGATATCTAATGAAGCCCTCCGTCCCGCAGATATCGTAGAGATGCACGGTCATTAGACGAAGATGAAGAATTGTGGTTCAATGATGACGATGATGATGAAGATGGTGAGGCAGTGGAGAAGAGGATGGAGGATGACTTCTCTGATAGTTATGGAAAGTATATGGAAGCCAAAAAAGGTAAGCTGCTGGGTATTGATGTAAAAAGCACAAGGAAGCCTTTTTTTTTTTTTTTTCTCCCCTTGGACTATTGCCTGATCACTTTGTTGCTGTCTGCAGGAGCTGCCAACGGAGCAAGTGCTGCCAACAATGGGAAGGCTTCTGCAGTCCCTCCTGCCTCACCAGTCGCCACTCCAAACAACAGCTCATCTTCGTCTGTAAAAACAGTAGCTCTTCCTGCCGCTCCTGTCGTGAAGGTAACGTCTCCTCACCAAAGTTGCACGTAATCTTTTTGAAAAATGTCTTTATTTGCCCCTGCTTGTTATGATGGTAAATAGCCTCTGGAAAATAAGTCTTTTTCTTATGTTTTTCTTTCAGACTGCACTGGTTGGTTTGGTGGACTACCCCGACGATGAAGACGAAGAGGAAGAAGATGAAGAGGAAGATCAGTCTCCAAGGAAACGACCCCGTTTGAGCTCTTAAGGCTAATTGTCCTGTTGTTTGGTCACAGTGGATGGACACAGAGTCTCTCCCCTCCCCCCTCCTCTGGTCGTCTCATTGGTCCTCGGCCTGCCTGTGCCACCTGCCAGTCTCACCGAGGAGACGGGTGAAGACGAGCTCTCGCCTTACTCAGTCTCTCCTGAATTATTTTTCTTTTTTTTCTATCTGTGGAAGGAGACGAAGAGCTCCTTCGGTAGACTGACTAGTCTGTTTCCTCAGGCTGTTTTTTTTTCTTTCTTTTTTTTTTTTTTTTTTTTTGTAATCTCACTATTAGTATCTTCTGGAAGATCTCCTAAATGTACTTTCCCCCCTCCAGGAGAACCTAATTGACCTTTTTGCAAATCTCCTGCCTGCTCTCCTGTTTTTCAGCTCTTTTCTTCCTCATCCAACATTTACAGACCAACCAGGGGCCGTTGAAGTCAGTGGCGCAGTGGTTGTCCACTGATTGCTGGTGAAACAGTAGCAATGAAGCTGCGGTACCGCAGCAACTCCGAAGCCTCTCCCTGTTATTGTTTGAACTCTCCTTCACCTCCTTCTCGACCCAAACCAATGAGCTCCAGAGGCAGAGGACGCCAGAACACAACCAGCCAGTGTAAAAACTGTTCAGCTGGCCAGTCAGGCTAGCGGGACTAGCCGTCTTAGTAACAGAAAGCTTGACTGGCTGAAGCCATGTGTGTGCGCGTGCACGCGCCACCCTGCCACAGAACCACACACTTTTGTTGGAAATTGAGGAATCTGAGCAGCATTTAAAAAAAAAAAAGAAAAGAAAAATGTTGAAAGAAGAGGCAAGTTGATGCTGTAATGATGCTTAGATCCAGAGGAGCAGGACTCAGACCTTAAAAGCCATGGCGTCAGTTTAGTCACGGCACACAAGAAATTACTCGGTGTCACACGACTGTGATAGCCAGAACTCCTGTATTTCATGGATTTGTTTAAAAAGTACTGTACAGATGTCCCACCCTCCCATTTTTAATCGTTTTCCCTTAATGTGGATTGGAAAGGAGAGGGAGTTACCCACCTGCTTATTTCTTTTTCTTTTTTCTTTTTTTTTATTGTGCAGAAGGTGGGCTCACTTTTCAGACTTTCAGTCCAATTCATTTGATTTAATGTAAAATGCAGAAAAGTTGCAAATGCTGATTTTAAAAATATCATATTAAAACTTGCAGTAAAGTCACTTTTGCAGCCAACATTTTGAGGATGTCTGGAGTTTTGTATTTTAGTCAGTTTAAGAATTTAGCAGTGTTAATGATCCACACTTACTGATCAGCCCAGACCTGGATGTAACTGGGCGGCAGACATGAGCTGGTGGCGTGCTTAAAGTAGGTTTTAGCACCCATTCATGTTTCAGGAGGTAAAGTATCAACCCTCTCCTCTCAAATAGATCTCAGGTTCAGAATTTAACTTGCAGAAACGTGAAAGCAGCCACCTTGTCTGTGCACTGTAACATTTCTAGCTGGTGACGAAAAATGTTTATTGCGAGAGAAAGTGGGGAAAGATTTAGTTGAGGGGCACAGCGGCTTTTTTCCTGAGTTCGAAAGTTTATAACACCAGCTGAGATCAGCTTTCTCACACAATTTGAGTTCAATGTCCATTTAAAAACTTAACTGATCAGAAATAAGTTGAAGAAAAAAAAAAATGAAATCCAACAATGAGTTTTTATTTGTGATTTAAAATAAAAGATTTGTCCCTGCAGTTGAGGAGGTGCAGTTTTCCACTCTTAACCACACAGCTGTGACAGCGTCACGAGGCAGCGGGATAGTTCAGCGTCAGGTTGAAACATCATCTTTTACTTGGTCTCACTATAAATGCACAAAGGCAGATGAAGGGATTCAAATTTTGATTTAAAAATGCCAGATCACAGACTCTGATCTATAACCTCTGATTCACACCATGAGCAGCAGGTTTGGAGCACAAGCAAAGTGATTATTGCCAACGTATGTGTCAGGAGTTGAGCGGTACCTTTCCTCCTGTCTGTAATCACCCAACGATGACTGTTTCTGCTCTCCTTTGATGAATTTGTACCAAGTGCATTTACTACCACTATCCATTCTTTACATTTGTATGAATTTATTTGATAAGTTTTGGAAATTAAATGTGACCCTGACATTGAACTTGTGAATCTAGCTTTGTTTGAATAATTTACCAATTTACAACTGGAGTCTTCAAAACTATTCTTTGGTTTGCTCTGTCAGATTCGTTGTCTCAGAGGTTTCAGATTTGATCATTAATGTAGTTCTTTATTTAGATATGACGTTGCATATTTGCAATTATTGATGGTTTTAAATTACATTTTAGTCTTACTGGCAACAACAAAACCATTTTTTGTCTCAAATGATAACATCTTTGATCACAATTATGACAAAAATAACATCTGATTATAACATCAGAAAAGCTTTTTCCCACGAACACCAGACCAACTACCAAATTACCAGGTTTCTTCATGGAAAACATTACACATTTATAATGACACTCTGGATCCCAAGTCATTTCTATAAAATGTGATTTTATTAAACAGCATACATTATTTTATTACATATGTAGAAAGTGGATGACTGCAGATGGCTTTGAAGATCAATACTTAAGTCCTCGCGAAGAGCAACGTGCCGTTCTCCTAGAACCTTCGAACATGTGACGATGTTCATCTTCACATCTTCCTCTGAACTCTTGTCTGGAATGAGGTGCTACAATGTGTCCTGGCAACAGTTTGGACGGGAGGGGGGAAAAACAAGATTGTGCACATATACAGGCTAACTTTACCTTTATCATAATGTAAAACCATCCCAAGTCTTGTCCTGGTCCACCACACCCCACTGACTCTCAGACCTGCTGTGTCTTCATCACATGACTCACATGGAAGATCAGTGTGTCCTTAATCACTCTTCCTTTTCATAAAATTATTTTAAAGACACTTATAAAGTAGGCTTATGACATTAAAAGACATTTTTGGCCAGTATCAAATTAAATTCTGTGAAGTTGAACAAATGTGTGTAAAATCTTACTTTACATTCTGCTTCAGGCAGAAGCCTCAAATTTCACATGTCATTTTGCTTGAAAAATGGCAAAAATAAAGTTATTGTCAGTTGATTTACTGATCGACCAAACAATTGACTATTGCAGCTCAAGATGTTTCATTGTACATACTAAAGGCTGAATTATACTTCTGCGTCAAAACGACGCCGTGTCTACGGCGTGTGGTTTTTGGACACGCAGAGGACACGCCGTCACATGCGCCGTCAGTGACGTGCACCTCCCGAAAATTGTAACTACGCGTCGAGGAGACGCCGTCCACACGCAGACCGAGAGGGCTGTGATTGGTTCGTTTGAAAGCGAAGCATTTCCGGTTTCCGGTTTGAATCAGTAGTGAACTTCCAGGGCTTTTTTCTTCGTTTATATGTGATTTTTTTTGTTTTTGTTTTTTGCACAATAGTTGTCCTTATTTCTTTGATTTACTGTGACCGGAAAAAGTCGGATAAACCATTCAGAAAAAGATCGCTAACTAGTGGCCGCGGGGGGTACTGCACCGCGACCAAACGGAGAGACGGAGAACTCTGAACGATTCGTGACGGCACCACGGGTGCGCCGTGTGCTCTGCGTGTGTGTGACGCAGAAGTATACTCAGCCCTTTAGACGTACATAAATTCAGCACTTCTTCAGATCCAGAGACTACCAGTCAATTACATGAATGCAGTACATTTAATGTGATGGTTATTAGAGGGATTTTGGACACAGGCCAGGTATGTAATGAAAAGCAAAAGCCTTTTGGTAGCTTGATTTCTGTCATTTAATTTCCTGAACTTGTTCAAACATGTGAAGCTACAATTACCAGAAATACTGGAGTGGTCTGTCCAAGAGACTGAAATATATGTTTGTGAGGAAGAAAACTTGGAAGATAGGAACCTGTCTTACTTTTCACCATCGTCAAATAAAAACCCTGATATCTGTCCTGTGAAGGGAATTTTGAGGCAGTGTAAAGGAAGTCATGCGATTGTTTAGCAGTGAGAAGAAATACGATATTGCATATGGACGGGAAGTTATTTCTTGATCACTTCCTCTTTCAGCTTGTCAGCCAGGTGTTTTCTCTTTTGCAGCCTCTTCCTCTCCTCAGCAGATATTTCCTGTGTGAAGACAGCAGACACGACACAGGTGTTACACAAATTATCTCCAGCGACCGCTTGAGCGGGGAGTAATAAGCGGTGGGAATTACTACCAGGATTCAACCACACAGCCACGGACACATGTATTTGCAAAAAAGAAAGAAGTATTATTCTAGGCCGGAGGCAGAGAGGGAAGGAAAGCACTCCACAGCAAATGCAGGCGAGGCAGCTGATGGATATCACCTTCTGTTTAGAGGAGTTAGATTGTTGCGCTGAAGAAGGAGGAGGAGGAGGAGGAGGAGGAGAACTGGCCCCATTCCTTTGGGGCTGCCCGCCTGCCTCCTGACAGACCGGGCCAGAAAAGACCAGATTACATCAGATGCAGACGGATGGAAAACAAAATAAACATGTCACGGGAAAGGAAACATTTAAAATAAGGGTGAATATGAGTTTGAAGATAAAAACGTGATGCTCAAGGTGATGACTTGACATGATGCACAGCCAATTAAAATAAAGTTAAATGATCAAGGCTTTTCTTAATTTGAATGAGCTGATACAGGCTAGTAAAAGCATGATTTTAAATAAGGGATGGGTAAAGAGGGGAGTGAAAAGAAGCAGTTGCATTTACCGGGGAGGTGGAAGGTGGCGGCGGGGGGCTGGCTGGTGCCTCCTCCGCTGTGGTTGTCTGTTTGACTTTCTGCTGATCCTTTTTCAGGGCTTGAAGCTTGTCTCGCTGCTGACGCAGATACAGCGTCCTCTGCTGGAGCTCCTCCTGCTGCGCTGCTGACGACTCCTGCACAGCAAGAAGAGCAACATAAACCATCCTTGCTAAGTTTGATCTAAATACCAACATTTGGTGAGGCATTGAATTTTCTAGTGAGGTTAGTGAGCAGTATTGACACATTTCTGTTCATTTATTTATCGTGGTCATTGAGGAATAAATGTTCTGGGCTCCGGCAGATCCTCGTGACCCTGCATTGGATGAAGTGCGTACAGAAAATGGATGAATGGATAGTTGTGTTGGTATCAGGCTCAGTCTCACAGTGTTTAGTTTAGCGGAGCCAGCGTCCCTCTGCGCCTCCTCCACGCGGGCATCAGTTGCCTTCTGCCTGCTGTTGCTCTCCCCCTTTGTCTGTGGACTGCAGCTAGTGGAGATTTCAGACTTTGTTGGAGCTCTAACTGCAGGAAGAACTCTGGACTGCCCACTGTTATTGCCACAACCTGTACAAACATGTTCAAATCACTTCATGTTGGTTATTTTATAATAGTTATACAATACCTTTGAAAAGTAACCTTATATTGCTCTATTAGTAGGAGTACTCATGTTAAAGCTGTTGGTTCAGTATTTGTTCCTTGTTGGAGGGTGTTCATGAGGATACCTGATACGGGTTTAGAGCTACTTTTGACTGCATTTTTGTCAGCTGCACATCCGGTGGAAGCCGTCTCCTTCCCTTCTTCTCTGAGAGGACTGCTGTTGACCTAAAATCATCAACATGTAAGCATTATGTGCACATCACATAAATACTACATCACCTTCAACTAAATATTATATCAACGCATACTTTAAATAGAGTGTAAATGGAACAAGTTGATATCTGTGAGTATGCTGGCAATGAAAGGCTTTCTGTTTGTTTTTTTTAATTCTTATTTGAATAATTCCTGAGGAAGTGCACATTCCTAAGCAGTGAATGGCCAAATCCCAAACTTCACACAGGTGAATTAACAGTCTCTGAGTTATGTGTTCCCACTACAAGTGTAAGGGACTTTTTTGGAGGAACTTTTCCAAGTTTATTGAGATACAAGCAATGCAGCGACATCACTCAAAAAGTGTAAACAAATCAAGTATGGAACGTGTAAGGAATAAATTAAAAAATTGGTAACATTTTGGCTTTTTTGCAATATATTCATGGTTTCCCTGAGTCTTGTGTCATTTTGAGTTCTCATTATCTTGAACACTGCAGCTGTTCATTTGCTTCCAACATCAAGTATTTATAATGGAACTAAACAGATATTTAAGTTTGCAGATTCAATTTAGGCTTAGGCTATTTACACCCGGGTGCAAGTACTGATGCGTAGGCTATTTACACCCTGCTACCAATATCAATGTATGCTATTAGAAAAAAAATGTAAAAAAATTATTTATTAAAAAAAACATCCACCAGCTCAACAGTGATTGACAGGTATTCACACCACTTTTGATAATTTAATTTAATCTCTTCAAAATATCTTACAATGACACAAGAGCAAAAATTGTTCATACAGAAGTGTGAGAGCAGACATTTGCCTGGCTCTATTGTTGACATGGTTCCAATTTTAGAGTGGTGCACATGCGCATGGGCAACACATTTGTTTTCATATGCAACAGGGTGTGAATCGCTCAGCTGGTGGGAGCTTGCTATTTGTACCCTGGTGCAAATAGTCACTCCGTTAAATTTATTACCAATGTTTGTGATAGTTGGTGCAATGTATCATTACTTCTCACTGTTCACACAGTACCTTGCACTTTGTAAAGAGCATGCTGGAAATTGTTTTCAGTTACATAGATGACTATTACATTTGGAAACACTAAATACTGATACTTCAGATATTTTGGTATTTTTGGACAAAAAGCCTTACTGGTTTTCTGTGAGTTACAATTTGACTGGTTCACAGGTGTTGTTTTCCTCGTGCAGCTCATGATGTCTTACCTCTGGAGTGTTTTGGCAGGGAACAGATCTGGTACTCTGGTCCTCTTCACCTTTTAGCACTGGCTTATCAGAGCAGCTGCTGGAGGTGGAACCTACCTCCTCTTCTAATAGCAGCCTCCTGCTCATTTCCAAATCATACTCCTCTTTTGACTTTCTGGGAATAAATTAGCAGAAGAAAAGCAGTCCAAAATTAGATCTGAAGCAGGAGTAACCGCTGAGATTGTTGCAGAAAATTGTTCGTAAATATTGGATCAGGTCTTACAAGTGCAAAGTTAGACTTGTAGCTTATTGTCTTTGGTGTGATATGAGCTGGTTGTAAACCATTTCTATTGTTCACACAGCCTTTGGCAAAGTACACAAAGACATAGTAGAAAAATCAACAGCTTTGTCAGTGAAGTCTACTACTACTTTTTTAGTATTGTGACAGGATTCAGAGCCCAAATAATTTTTATTATTTCAAATTTTTTCAGTCTTTCAGAGATGTTCAATTTCTTCAAAGTTGCTTGTGATCACACTACGATGATCTGGAAGGTATTAGAAGCTGGATAATGCAGCGGTGGTGTGTGGCCAAGGTAGCCTAGTAAAACAAACCGGATAAAAATACCTTTTTCTCAGTTGCTTGTTGAGCTTCATCCCGCTAAATCCTGCTAACCTAAATTAGCTGAGACCTAAGGAGCTTAAATGCAGTCCTGTTTGATTCTCTGTGTTCTGTTTGGCTGAAATGTTACTGGCAGAATCCCATTAGGAACCGGGATAGCAGCTTCTACCTGGGCACATGCGGACAACTGATCCGTAGTGAACTTCAATCTGAAACTTGATACCAACAGCACAGCTGAAGTAAAAAAAAAAAAAATAAATTAAAAAAAAAAGGCATTTTCTTGCCTTCTAACAACACAACCTATATCAGCCACATAACCTCTTTGGTGTATGTAATTAGTAAAAAACAATAATAATAATAATAATAATAATAATAATACACATGTTAGATATCTGAGATATCTGAAGATATAAATTAAAGGGAAAACAGTGGTGGTACAAGAAGTTATTGGCTGTACATCCCACAACTAATTGTGGATCGCCATATTTTTTTGACTGTCTAAAAAAAGTCCCAGGTTAAAGGACTCGTTTCATCTGGGGAGGTTTTTCACTGTGATCCTCATTCAAATGAACATCATCCAAAACATTTCATATGACCGTCATCTGGCTGGAACAGGCTGCACAGCTTTGTGAAAGTGATGGAGAACAGTTGTAATACACTGAATTAAAATGATGGTATTTTCACATAATTGAAAATTGTTATGAGCAATTTTGAACTGAACTTTCAGTGATTGTGTGAAAAGGGATGCTGCTTTTGTAAACAAACATATTCTCTATATTATGTTTTAATGACACATTCACTGAAATAACTAAATAGAGTTTTATTATTTCACTAGAATTATTGAAGGAAGGCTGCACGCTCAGTTTCCTGCACTTGAGGAGAGTTTGAAAATAAAAACATGCTGAAGGATGAAATGGTGAATTATGCTTTAAAGGAACAGGCGATTAGCATTCAACATATGCTGATTAAGACGAAGGCAATGTGGAAATTCAAAAAAATTATAAAGCTGGTCAATTTTTTCCATATTTGTGTGAGAGATGCAACGATAGAATGACAAAGCAGGAAGTAAGAGTACAAGCTTACTTGAGAACCTCCTCAAGGATTTTCATCTCTTGCTGCTGCAACTCTGTCATCACGTCGACGCCATCAGTCAAGCACTCAGGGAGCGCTCCTAAACACAGAAATTTGACTGATCACATTCACTCTGAAGGTGTATGTTTGGATGTACAGCATACACACACATATCCAGCCTACCATTCCTTTCTTTGATGACCCTGAGCGCTTGAAGCTGCAGCTCCATGTTCTTCTGAACCATCAGTGAGCGAAATATCTGGAAGTCATCTGTGGCCAAAACTGGCTGGAACACCGACTATACAACAAAAAGAAAAAATTTCACTCCAAACATTCGTAAGCCAAATGGTAAATCCAATTCAATGGTTTTGTGGAAGATGATACTGTATCTGTAAAAGTAGCAGAGGAGTCAGGCCATGCAAGGAGTCAAGCAAATGTCTAAACAGAATATAAATGAATGCTGATGCTCTGAAGCCCTGACTAAATAACCTCATTGTAAAGTACTACAAGTATATCTTATTATTCATAAAATTAGATGTTCTTTACTTGTATTCCAGACATGATTTTGTGTAGTTATCAATCTATAATTTACATACGGTTTAAACACGTCAAGCAGTTAATACCAAACATAGAGCAACTGGCAAGTTATTATTAAAAAATATTTTTTTAAATCAATTGAATATAATTTATGAAATATAAATGCAGACGTTCAGAAAAAAAATTAGGCAAGACTCTTAAAAAACCTTTTGAAATTAAGTTCACTCGGGAGTGCTCTTTTGCCCAGTTGTGGCAGCTGTGAATTAGATATTTAATTATTTTCATCACTATGAATAGCATGTTGTATTGTACTATGTCCTTCAGGAGACAGTCTGAAATTTTCCCAACTTACATTCCTGCCAGGGTGTATTTTGTGCAGGGTACAGACCTGAGACCCCACCACTTTATATGTAATGAAATATGCGATCATTTATAGTGCTCATTTTAGACAGCAGGAGGATCTACTCAGAGATTTGTCAGCATTCCAGATGGGATATCTCCGTGGAGGTTGACTCCATGCAACAGCAAAGACCAAAAGCTGTTATTTCATTAACTTAGACAGTGTGTAATGAAAATACTAGATTTAACATTTTAATACCTGAAAAGTGTTTTCTTTTGCCCTGATATGTGATATTAAACCTTTTAATACTGTGGTCATATTAGCAATCATTGGCTAATATCAACTCTCCTGCATTGATCTCAACTAGTTCTCTCCACAACACTGATTAATTTCTCTCTGATTGATGATAATTCTCTGACTCCTTGTCCATGTCTTCTCTCTTTCATCTGGATAAAAGTTTTAATGCTCAGTGATCTTTCGTGTGTCCATGCTTTGACATTTTCCATTTCTCCAGTGTCTGAGTCCTAATATACCTACTCTCTCTTATTCTACATTACTATAAAAAGCTGTGTTTTTGAAAGCTTATAAAATAATGTGACTAAAATGGCTTTACAAGTAAATGTAGTGTGTATATAGATGTTTTCTTTTTCAAAACCTAGTTCTTGCTCCATGTTCTGACCTGAAGTCACTGGGATTGCTAACCTGTCAGCTGCTTTAAATACATGCTTCTTCACTTTAATTTAATCAAGTACACTAATGTCTCAAGAACATTTAACTTGCATATTAAAAGAAAAATCACACTCAAACAATTTGGGCTATTTCAGTGTGAGAGCTTTCAAACAAACTCACTATTACAGAAATGAAACTTTTAACTTAAAAGTCTGATTCCATTAGTTTTAATTAAAGGTAAATTTACCCTCTGGTTCAGGACAGGATGTACTTCTAGCACCGTAGACATTAAACTACTCCCTCATTAACTAAGGCATGTTTTCAAACAAAGCGATACTCACAGCTAATCATTACATTAGATTGTTTCTATTAAGAGCTCATCCCACATCTAAGCTACCACTTGGCAAGTCTTTAAAGTCATTCAGTGCTTTAGACCTCAGCTTCTCCCTTTTCCTTCCTGACAATGTAATCTCTCCCTTTGCATGTCATTGTCCCATATTTTTTCCTTCCCACAGCCCAAACGCAAACATGATCTTTCTTAAGTAATTCAATTATTTCACATGCAACGGGGTAGATAAATACAGCACATTGGTCACCAACATCACAACCTCTGCATACTTTATCTAATGTATCTCAACTGTCGGCACAAGCCATACTCTGAAACAAACACATTTCCATTGATACCTAAATCTCTGCTTACAGTCTCTGCTACTAATCATTTTTGCTTTGTTTATTTGTCTTTGAGTAAATTATTTGGGTTTCAGTCTTGTAAGGACTGCAAACAAATCCAGATCTCATTCTCTGCCAGTCTGGCATAGCCATATTCACACTTCTTTGTCAGTGTCAATAAAAAATGTTTTAATATATTGTCAAATCTGATATTCGGTCAAATCTTATTTAGCCAAAAGAAAATGCTTTTGAATTAAATTTTGACTTACAGGAAGACATTGCACAACAACAAAAAACTTTAGTCCACATCTCTTTTGCCACCCGTTTAGATAATTTAGTGATACACACAGAACGTGGATTTCATTGTTTTCCTGAGGTATGCAAAATCTTCCTTTAAAAAACATAGTTTAGATTGCAGCATTGCTTCAAGACAGCGCAATCGGGCTTGGGAAAACCAACTGCAATGTGGAGCACGGTAGCTATGTTGATAAAGGAGGGGGGAGGGGGGTTGTGGTAGACAATAAATAAAAGATGAGTCATAAAAAGGCAAATGAATCAGTCTACTGTAACAAATAACCAAGTAAAGCAAGACAACATTATTTGGAAAAGATGAAGACTTTGAATGATTTAGATCAGTGGTTTTCAACCCTGGTCCTCGAGATCTACTGTCCTGCATGTTTTAGATGCTGCCCTGCTTCATCAGGACACCGTGATACAAGGAGCTGTGTCAACAACAGAACCGTCCAGACCTTGATAACAAGCTAATGAGGACCTTTAATTAGAATCAGGAGTGCTGAGGCCGGGAAACATCCAAAACATGCAGGACAGTAGATCCTGAGGATCAGGGCTGGTGACCACTGATTTACATAGTTGAGGGATCCCAGTAAAGGCCTAACTAATGACTATCCACAGAGAAACTGAAATAAAATTCAGTCCTACAGTTTTTTCCCATAACATTGCCATGTAGAAGGACTTCAAGTAAGTATGGTAAACAGATAAAGATGACGTTCCATAAATCATTCAGCATTGATCGTGACTTACCCATACCAAGAAGACTAATGCACCTCTTAACCTTCACAGATGCTGACTGAGGAACTGAGTGTGGTTGACAGTCCAGTTTGCTGCTTTCATCCTTGGCCTTGAGGATACTGTATTTACAATTTCCCCAAAAAATCAAATGTCTTTCTTTATCAGCCCCCCCCCCCCCGTTCCATAGGTCTATTTTCAAATAAAAAAAAAATGTGTTGCTTTCCTTGGAGTTAGAGTCGTATGTGTTTTAAAGAAGCATTGCATTATCTTATGTCTGTTTTAACTGCAGTGCCATCTGAATGTAATACAATTATACACTCAGATTTGTTTAAGTTGACTTTGGGGATTCTGTCAGTTTTCCCAAATATATTATATACAGTAAATACTGAAATGATCAAAGCCTGTGTCTTTTTACAAGAAAAAACATCCCTTTGGTTTATGCAGTCTTTCACAGAGTGCCAAACACCAAAGACTTGATTTCCTGGGATGCTCTTTTTTGGGATGCTCTTTTATACTTATTATATAATAATTTGTGGCTAAAGGTTTTAGCAGATTTCTTTTTTTTTTATTATTTTTATTCTGCTTCTATAAAATCATGAAATTCAAAATATGTATACATCCCTGCAAATCACTGTTTTCGGTTACAATTCTTACCAGTCTATTTTGTGATCAGGAATGTGGATTATCTAATAAACGGGATTCTCATTTAGTTTATTTGACAGAAAAAATGGTTTACTTTGAAGGAGGTGAAAGAGACCAATCATGTTTGGCAGTGAGAAAAAAGCTGAATAAATAGTGTTATGTAACCAAATCCCACCCCTGATTCTCTATTCAGGTTAGCTGGCACTTGACAGTGTGCTAGTATGCAGCAAGAGCTTAAAATAAATACCTGCAGAGTTTGTGACTTGGCAAAGGGAGAGGTGCATGCCTGCAGAAACTGCGGCTCGTTGATGCCAACCTCCTGCATGTAATTCTCCAACAGCTTCTCCACCTACAAAAGCAAAGCAGCTTTCTTTCAGCAGTCCAGTTTTGACGAGTCAGCAGTCCAAAAATCATTCATCAACAATGCTGTCGACTCACTGCACGAGAGAGGAGCTTTCAGCTGAGATTAACACATCTCCACTTGGGTCTTACTCACCAGTTTCTTATACTGCTTGTGGATTTCTGTGTATGATAGTTTATTTTCATCCTCGTCGTCAAAGACTGCAAGAATGAATACGCAGATAGTTAACAAATCAGCACTTGTACTGAAACCCCCGCCAGACATTTGACAAGAAGGCACATTTCTACCTGAAGGAGCTGCTGTCAGACTGTCAACGTTAGCTGTAGCTTAGCCAATGCTGCGTTCCATTTACCTCGGAAGTCGGAACTCGGAACTGGGAATTACGTCACAGCCGAGTTATCAGCGTTCCAGTTACAAAGTCGGAAAACAAGTTTGTAGTTCGCATATACCAAATGAAAAATGTAAATTACACTATAGCAGCATATATATGCCGAACAATACTTGTATACGACTGATTTAGTGTGACCAAAACTAGAATGAAGTGCTACGGATTTTTACAGAGCTCTCTTCTACTGTTTACAGCCGGGGCAGCCATCTTGGAATGTGAACTCGGGGGTGGTGAAGACTCTCCCACTTTCCCAGTGGGAAATCCCACTTCGAGGGGCGTTCCAGTTGAAAATTCCGACTGGTAACTAGGAAATTCCCACTTCCGAGGACAAATGGAACGCGGCACAAGTCTGGTGCAGAGCTTAGGCTGATTTATGGTTCCGCGTTACACCGGCGTAGGGTCTGCGTCGATTAAACGCGGAACCACAAATCAGGCTCTAGGGTTTGTTCAGTGAGATGTAATAAGGAAAAAAAAGAGGGACACTGTCTCACCTGTGCATTTGTTCTCCATAAAGTCGGTGACGGGAATGACCCATTCGGGACTCCCCAGGTATCCGACGATGCTCTCCACGATCCACTCGCTGTCATCCTCAGCCATGTCGGCCGGAGCTGCGTCACGTTAGCAGCAGCAACAACAAGGCGGGCAGGAGACGTTTCTCTGGTCCGACCGCGCAGCTCGAGCACACACAACCCGCGGAGACGGGGCCAGACATGGGTCTAGCTGCGCCTCATAAACACGTCCAGGCTGCGGACAGCGAGGCGGACTGTCCTCCCTTCAGCGGGCGAGAGCGTCCTCCAGCAGAAACGCGGAGTCATGAATCTCAGTGCCAAGACTGCTGCTGACGCCGAATCCGTTGCCACGGTAACCGACACGTGACCGCGCCGCGCCCCCAGGTAGACGTTAAAGTACTTACTTTTACGTCTTTTACGTTACTCTCATTTCAGCCCTGTTACCATATCCTTTTTTATCAAAATAATCACAAATTATATTCTCACCTCACAAGGATGTCCTTTTAATAGTTTGAATGATTATATGTTTGACGTATTTCAGGAAATATTTGAAAATAAATACTGAAATTAGTCAAAAAAGTGTGAATATTGAAAAGTTCGGCAAGAGAGATTTCAAAAGTCAATTAAATTAATATAGGTCAAGTCATATATAAAATTAAATGAGTATTCAATGAGAATGTGACTTTCTTTACTTAATGGCAAATGATTTATTATGATAATATTTAAAAATGTACTTTTTACAGGTTCCTGAGTATTGGTAACAGGGTTGTGCCAAGCATAGCACAAAACAAATAAAATATCTTATAAAAAAAAGTATACCTTTCATGCCTGAGCTGGACGAATCAAATTATTTGATGGTTTATACCTGTTCTTCATAAATATATAACAGAAAATAATAAAATAAAGGGTCAATTTTTCAAAAGTGTTGATGCCTAAATTGTCCTCCAATTCTGGAATGACCTACAAGTACACATAAAGACTTTAAAGATATTATTTGTTACTTTGATTATCCTAAAGATCATGCTCTTGAACGCCTATTGAATTTTGTCATTGTTTACGCTAAATTCTTTATTCACAAACAAATATTTGCTGGTGCTACTCCTAAAGTTGCCCCTTTTCTACTAGAATTAGATTCTCTCATTCAATCTCTCTATTTGATAAACAACCAAAAAAGCAATATATTTTTAATCAACTATGAAAAGTTTTTCCCTGTATCCTCTGACTTACCTTTTATTTATAACTGTCTTGACCTTTCCTTATTGTTTTCTATGCATCTGATTCTATTCCTCATACCTGTTTTATTCTCCTGTTTTATTTATTTATGTATTTATTTTATTTTCTATGTATTTACTTACTCATCTTTATTATTATTATTATTATTATTATTATTATTATTATTATTATTATTATTATTATTATTATTATTATTATTATTATTATTATTATTATTATTATTATGACTGTTACCTTCATTATCTATATTATGACTTCCTATTCATACTAGATTTTTTTATTATAATTTACTCCATCATTGTATGTGCTGTTCCACAAATGTATACCTTGTTGGTGTTTGTATAGCAAGATTTGCTAATAAAGTTTTTTTTTAAATAGCAAAAAAAAAGTAAATGTACAAGTACAAGTAAAAGTAAAAGTAAATAAAAAATAAGATACTTGACTCCAAAAGTAAAGGAACATTTTTTTTTTAATATTTCATTCTACTATTTCAAGTGACTCAAATAATAAAGTAAAAAAGGGGTTTATTTTGTATGACTCCAAATTTCAAGTGACTCAAATAATAAAGTAAAAAAGGGATTTATTTTGTATGACTCCAAATGTAAATTGAAATAACTAAACTATAAAAAATAAATTAAAAACAAAAATGCAATACAATACAATCCAAAACGCAAAGATGCGTAGGGGACATGGAGATTTTTTTTTCTTTTTGCGTTACCTTTATATAAAAATGTTCATAAACAAAAAAAAAACACAAGTGGCACGAAAAAAATCCAATATTTATTTTTTTATTAAGAGTAAAAACTGAGTGATCAGATTATCAGTAGTGTGCATTAACAAGTATATTCAGTAAGTATACATTCCCTCTGTAACTTTAAAGGTATATAAGATTTCTCTATTAGCATCATTTCTAGAAAGGCTTACAACTACTGTGCACAGCTCATAAAGGCAAGGCATGCAAGCAGCAGTCATGCCAAAACAATTCAACAGAATAAAGGTAGGCAACATTGAATAGCTGTAACAGTGAAATTAACTGACCATGGCATTGTTCTGTTTAAATATGCAGCTTCTCATAACCTCTTCTACCCCTCTGAATGAATGAAAAACACCATATTTGAGTTTTTCAGTTCTCTTCGGTCTCATTGGAGACATGGCTGACAGACATTAAGCAACAGGTGATGCAGAAACACTTTTTGTTTTCTTTTTGTTTTGATCTTGCCGTTTGCAATGAGCAGATTGTAAACCCCTTGTAAATTTCAAGTCTTTACATATAGTTTTCAGAGCTAAAATAATGTCCAATGAAAACATGCCATGCACACACACACACACACACACACACACACACACACACACACACACACACACACACACACACACACACACACACACACACACACACACACACACACACACACACACACACACACACACACACACACACACACACACACAAAACAACTGGGTATATTGACAGCATTCCATCCCCTTATGACAATCAATTGATAATAGCAGCATGAAGTAGTGAACTTGACCTCAGACAAGTTCTCTAATTGCTAACAATACAGTGTGGTGTTCCTGTGCTTCATACAAAATAGGAGAGTATGTTAGTTTTTGAAATTACATCATTCATGTCTTATATTTTGTAAAATATATGATTGTAGGGCTCAACATAATTTTAGTACAAATTTGAGCAGAAACAGTCCCATAACATTCCCCTCCACTAGATGGCAGAAGGTATTCATGATGAAAGTCAGCATTTGTCAAGCCATGTACAGTATTTTTGATAGATAATAGTTCTATCTTCCATTTGCATCACACATCCTGTCTGTTAATATATAACGCATATTCTGACACAAGTGAGTATGTAGAGTAGATTAAATGTGTCTGTAGAAAAAAAACATGCACCAAGAGTGTTTACAAAAAAAGGTGACGCTCTGGATGGTTGGATCTAAATTACACCAGAACCGCTACTAATGATTATGTTGATATATGATTATATGATGATTACCTTGTTGACTGATTGTTTGGTCCTTCTAATGTTGTATAAAAAACTTCTTTAAACCCAAATTAGGTCTAATGACCTAAAGGTGCTGTTTGTAGCATAATATTTTAGATAGGTTAAGAAAATCCTTAAATAATCACATCTGAGAAACTAGATGAAGTGAATTTCTGATGACTGATCAGTTATCAGACATGCAAATGAATTATCCATGGACCACAATACTTACTGCACAGCTATGTTTTCTGTGCATCCTGGCTGGCTTAAGTTAACTGGCATTGCTCCTACTGCTATCTAAATTCAGACAAACCCCTCACTACACACGAGCTACTTTTAACAACTTGAGTATTGGTAAGTTTGACCCCACTATGAGTTATTTCCTGGCAATATCTTCGTTTGCCGATTAAATGGCTTTGAAAGTGAAAGTGAAAACCATGTATCAACATTATTCATTATAAATCCCACAAACATTGCTGCTAAAAGTTGTGTAAACACAGGCTACATGCTAGCATTCAAAATGCAAAGGAAAATTGCTACGAGCTTTCATTCAAGTGGTAAGGAGTCACTTCTCACGAATAATCTTACAGTACAGTGTACATTTAGCTCCAACTCCAATACAGTGAATGTGGGCTAGATTCAGGCGCGGCATCACAAGCCAACATGTCCTTGAGGTTAAACTGCAGCTGTCAGGCTCGGTTAAAAATTCATCGTATCGATTTAGCTGACAGCAGAGTCCTCGTGGCCCCTTTTACTAGCTCCTTTAGCATTTCCACAGTGAGTCACAACATTGTGTTTGGAAAGATACAGATATACATTCACCCCCACCTCTTGAAATTTCTGTGTAGGGCCTATTAACAATAACAGTTCATTGACAGCATTTATTCACATCAATAACCCTTGTTCCTCCAATGCTAAATAAATAAAATAAATAAATAATAATAATACTATATGTTCCTGTGACTTAAAAGTAGTGCCGGGTGAGGTTTTAAGCAGGAACTCATTAAGTATGCTGTAGCACATTAAACATAACTCATTCAACTACAGCCTCCATAAAATACACATCCATATTTTGAGGTATGCAACCATGTGATAGAATAATGTTTGACTCTCTGGATTACCAGCGACTTTGTACTTGTGGGAGATTGAAATATGACGGATATTGATTTGATTTTATAAGTGCCTTTAGAGCCCCAAGTCCTTAGCATTCAAAATGAATTATGGGGTTGTTTCCATCCCAATGACCAAAGGTAAAACTCAGGTTCCAATAAATTATCTGCCAATATCCTGTAAGATTGTCTGATTCCATTAACTGGACTTTATCAAATGTACCTGTCATCTATTAGAACTGATTGATTGAAAGGTATTGGGTTACAGTTTTCTTTAGGAGATTCACAAAATGATCTACATGAGAGAAAAATGTAAATTTTTCAGTGTATAAAGGCAATAAAATATTCACAACAAATAAAGTTATAAAGTTTACGCTATTTTGGACAGTAACTTAAATGCTGACTGCAGATACAAATGCCGTGCTGCCTCCTCTGTCTGCATAAGCATGCAGGTATAACTCTCCCTTTTAAAGGTTAATCAGCTGTGACTAACACAAACATCTTAAGTGACATACAATTGTCAGATAAATGATAGTCTTTAATATGAGACCTTTGCAAAATATCAAACAAGGTCAAATAAAAATAATAAATAAGTAGCAAGCTTGAGATATATCATTTATGTAAAAATCAGCATTTCTTCTAAACTTGAAAGTTTTGGTGTCATTCTGGTAGGATCCATCAAAAGTGCCAGATAGCAGCAGAGAATTTTCCTTCATTCCCGAGTTCTTCTTCTTGAAGTGTTGCAGACCCAGTAATATTTAAATCTTCAAAGCGTTTGCTCACTACAAAAAAGTAGTATGAAAATGCTACAAAGGGGCAGTGGTAGAAGTCCACTGTCACTAAAAGAGAGCAAGAAGTCCTTTAAACAGAGTCACACAGATCCATTGGACATCTCTTTGGAGCCACTACTCTCAGCTGACTGACTGGTTGGATCTATTGGATTGTCCTGATTATCTCTGGATTGTTTGTGTCTTTCATCAAGGATATTTTTTTTAATTTGACCGCTCTCTTGGTCCATTATTGGTGCTTGCCCATTGTTGATGCTTTGGTGACTCATTTTTCTGAGCCTGTCGTCACGGCGCCTTGCTTTGTCAACTGTTACTCCATCGACCGTGTGATGGTTTCTCATTGGTGCAGGTCTGTTTTCATTCTCACCTTTTGTCATAGGCACTGGTCCATTGTCTAAGTGGCTGGCCTTGACTGCCACTAGCGTGTTGATCTGACGCTTGTTGCAAACAGGAATTTTATTAGTCTGGACTGCATGGGTATAACCTGAAAACCAATCCCGCTCAAAGACAGCCCGTAGTTGTTCCACCACTGTGGAATTCCTCTCCTCGACACCTTCTGGTTGACTTATAACAAGGCCTACTCCTGCATTAAAGGCAAACTCGTTCCCGACCCAGTCAAGGTTACCTGTCAGGAAAGAGAATATAGAGAGATGTAAAAGATGTGAATGTTCTGGTATTCGCATGATTGCTTTGACAAAATCTTTAGCTTGATGGTACCAATCATGTCCTTCCACATGGCAACATTCCTTTAATAGCTGCTTCCCCGAGTAAGTCAGCGGTTACCTCATCAGAGTGTTTAGAAAGTAATTAAAGAACAGAATGGTGTCTGAGGTGTTAAATTGGTCTGATAGCATCTGTGGAAAGCATCCCAATCCACAGAGACCCCATCCTATAGCCCCAAGTCTCAAAGGATTTAATTACCTTCATCCCTCTGCTAAACAGTCTAGCAGACCATCAGATGTTCTTTAGCTAGATCTAAACTGCTATGAGTTTTTATGGGAGCACAAGGAAAGCCTGCTCAATATTGAGCAAGTGGTCATAATATTAAGGATGATTCATGTTCAGTCCATTAAGGCAGTGCTGTCCAGTTTTGATCCTCGAGGGTCTCTGTCCTGCATGTTTTAGATGTTTCCTGCATCAGCACACCTGGATCAGATGTGTTGGAGCAGGGAAACATCTTAGAAGATGTGGGACAGTGGCCTTCGAGGGCTGGAACTGGACAGCACTGCCTTGAGGATTCAGGGCTTGGTGTCAACTTGTAAAAAAAGGGTGAAATATGGTTTCAAAAATGAGATAAGTTACAAGCATTGTTCAAAACAAACACTCTAAAACAAAACAAATGCAAACTATTCAGTGGAAAATAGCACTGAAATAGCGGAAAATTATAGGCCACAGCCATGAAGTCTAGTTGATGTTCTCACCTACATAAATGGACCTGTCCGTAACCATGAACCTGTTGTGGTGGATCCCACGGAGACTACCGTCCCTCTGGACTCGGGGGTTGAAGAACTTCTACATACACGAAAGAAGATAGACAGTGATGTGGGGAGGGGCATTTATTAAACATATCTGAAGAATTCAAGAGTGCATTGAGTGTGTTTTAGCTTACCGCTTCCAGGGAGCAGTTGGCTTGCTCCATGCACAGACTCCTCAGGGACCAGATGAAGTTGAAAGTAAGAGGATGGGTTTCTTCCCAGCAACTTATCAGTAGACGGACTCGCACCTTCCTCAAGATCAGAGCCTCTCTGATATAACCGTCGATACGAGACCAGTACCTTGGCACAGGAACACACATGGACGTGGGCGCACAGCCAGATGGACATCAAGACATACACAGAGTTTAATAACTTGTATCAAAGCAATGCATCCAATCTCTTGATGATAAACTCGTAAAAGCGTACAGTAGCAGAGTGGCTCTAACCTTTGAGTGTCGCGGCCGAAGAGGGGCAGGTAATCAATGATAGAAATGTATATGAAATGGCGGGCCTCCTGGATGACCCTGGAAATGGCCTCCAGATCACTGCTGCGATCTTTGGGGATGAAAACATCTGGCGAGCTCTGTCACCAGTGGAAGCCAGATGAAAAATACAACAAGGCAACGTTGATATTATGGCTGAATGGCTTTCTGAAGAAAAGCACTTAAATGAGACTCTGAATTGCGTGATTACCACAGAGATTTAAGCAGGAATCTTATTCTTATGTAGAATTACCACTTTAACTGTCGATAATGTGAAAATAATAGCAACTAACTCAACTCTCATCATTATTATTGTTCAGCGACAAGTATTACTATTTAATGGTACTTCTTTGTGGCCTTGTTTACTACTCTTTGAAATCCTTGAAGATGTTGTTTCAGCTTTCCGTGGACACTGAATGATTAGTGAGTGCTTGAGAGTGAGGTTTGTATCCTACTAATCCTGTTAAAATGAACAGCACAGCTGAATCCAGTATTTTGTGCTGCAGGTTGGATGACATCGCTATCACTCATCTGCAGGAGTGAAGTGACACTGAGAGGCACAGCATCCTGCACAGACAATTTATGAAGGATATCTTGCTGTCACCTCCGCTGCAAATGCCTCCTACACTTCAGTGTGCAGTGCATATTTACATTCAACACATTTTTAATTGCACAACATTGTTACAAAGTTTGATATATAATTGCATTTCTATGCCGTTTCTGGTACCCGGTTTCAGAGGTGAGACTCTGTTCTGAAAGGCTAAAATGTAGCTTATTATGCTTAAAATGGCTCTGCTCCATGAAGGAAAGTTTACATCTTGCATCTTACATCTCTCAGACCTGTTTCCTTGAACTATGTGAATGTGTACAGACTTTATTTCACTTCATGGTCTCCTGTTAAATCTGTGAAGATGAGATGTATTATTCCTCATTTGTTCTTGTTGCTGACCTCATATAAATTAAACTTAAACTAAAGTTGATGATGTGTTAACATGGTGAGATATTAAAAATGAAATAATTTAGCAGCATCAACAGTGATTATAATGGAGAAAAAAATCATTAGTATCAAATAAATTACTCTTCCTCAATGTGATTTGTGATAGATGTAAGAACTAGTTGCTGTGCTGTATAGAGGTAAATAAAAATAAAACAGACACACAACAGAACAGCTTAAATGAAAATAAAAAGGCTAAAATTACTGCCTTGGCTTTACGAAGCCTGATTTCACTATGATTATTATATATTGCTATGATATTTCAATATATCATTGTGAAGCTCCCATTTGAACTTTCTTTGTCAGAAATGCTGTACTCATTATTTCATCCTAGTAGACATTTAGTCATGAGTAGTACATGGATATTTGAGTTATCCAAAACAACATGAAACATAGCAGAATACTGTACAATACAAACTCATGCTGTAAACATAACTTACAGAGACATAGGCTTCAGCTTTTGTGTTGTTGATTGTGAGCTCCAGTGGTCTGTCTTTGTTGAAGAGGGCAAAAAGGCGCTTGGACCAGAAAGAGGGGATGAACTCTTTATACTGGAGACCCCAGTAGAGGCTGAACACTTTGTGGAGGTCCAGAGCCAGACAACTGCAGTTGTACACCAGCACACCAAGTTCCTTCCTCTGCAGAAAGAAGAAACAAACATTGTTTCCCCTGATGGGTGTGAAGAAAGCTATTACATTACAGGAGAATTAAGACATTATTTTCAATTTTTCAGCTTGATGCCTATGTCCCATATTGAGGTCTAAATTATTAATGAACACAAAGGTCTTTGGAAATGCCCCCATACTGCATGAGAGTGTTTTATATAGCACCCAGAAATGACTGCAACAATACAGGGCAACCATGAGCAACAAAATAAGTGTTGTTATTTTATAAATACTGTATGCTGTCCATCATTTCCATTTAAGACAGAAAAAAAACACAGTGGTCACCGATATAACCTGGAACTGAATGTTCCAGCTCTTTCAATAGGTATCAGCTCAGGGCTCATCGAGGACCACTTCAGATTGGCAGTGTTTTGTTCAGTCATTCATGTCTGTTTTCAGCTCTGTGTTCTGGGTCATTATCTTGTTGGAGAAGCCGTGATCTGCAACTGAGACCAGGTTTTCTGACACTGGGCAAGACATCTCACTTCAGAGAGTCTTGAGACTTCATTGTATCCAGTTCAGATTCAAGACATCAAACGTCAGATGCAGCAAAGCTGCCCCGCAACATAACTGAGCCTCTTCCATGTCTCACAGCACCTGAAATGTGCCATATAAATAAACTTGACTTGCCTTTTCATGAGAAACCTCCAGTTGTATCACAACTGTCACATTCTCCGAGAAGCTTTGTGGCCTGTCAAAATACATTTTGACAAATTCCATTCTGGCTTTTTAAAGATTTGCTTTCAGCAGGGGACTCATCCTTGGTCTTCTTCCCTTAAATCATTTGGCTCAAACATTGACAGATGGTGTAATCTCGCAGTGATGTACACTGACCTTGAAGTTCACCTTTCTTTGGAAGATGTTTTGTGCTCTTTGGTTGCCGTTCATTCTATACATGTATTGAATTTGTCATCAAACTTCTTCTGGCCAAGTTCAGGGACGTTGCCTACAGTTCAATAGACCCTAAGATTTTTAAATTTACAACTGTGGTCACAGGAACATCAAGCTGCGTGGAAATGCTCTTATAGCCTTTACCTTTAACATTCTGGTTTATCATTTTCTTTTTCAAGCTCCCCAGACAATGCTGTCCTTTGCTTTCTCTGGTAAATGCTCAGTTTGGTGAACACATTGACAATGTTTCACCCTTTAAATAGTGAAACTGATTGAAAACTGAAGACAATGGTGATACTAATAACAGGACACACCTCAGTTTGACTTTACTGTAGTTACCGTACTACGGTCAAATTGTTTTCCTTTTGTTCTAGGGGTACTGTACCAAATTGTCAAAGCCATTTTCATAAAAAAAAAAAATTCTGTTGACTCAGAAGAAATTTTCATTTTTTTGATTTTCATTCAATTATGATTGATTATTACTTTTCATCATTCCGTTTCAAGCAATATTATAGATGGGTAAATCATTACTGATGAATTTGTCAACATGGATATGCTAATGTCTCATTTATTTTCTTCCTTTTATCACATTTATTTACTTTCAACCTCTGCCAAACACACTCCTTCCACTTGACAGGACATTGTGTCATCAAGTTTCATCCGAAAAGCCCTCACCTATTGTTACACCACCAGCAAGGAATGGAAAGACACGTCATCGGCTATTATTTCTGCTTTCGATTTTCTGCATTTAGTCTTTGTAGCAGTGTCAGCTTTTCATCTTACACGTTATAAATTGCCTTTTGCATCATCCCCTCTTCACAATTTGTTCTCCTCCTGCAGCATTTACATGGGCAAGCATTTCTAAATGAAAAATAAGTGTTCTACAGTAACTTGAAGACTGTCCACAATTTAAGGCTTCACGGAAATTTTTCACACACACTCAAAGAAGGAAGAAAGACCATACAGTAATTGAGGATGTTATTTAGAGTGCTTTTTTTTTTCTTAAGTGGCCAACTTTTATTTTATTTCAATACATTTCTGACATCAAAGCCACTTTGATGTCAAAATACTGATAGAAGCAATCATAAAAAAAACATTTATTCTTTTATGACTGAATCAAGATGTCCAGTTTTGAACAATAAAAGTTATGAAAGAGTTATGAAAGTTATGAAATCTATGTTATGTCTTTATCAAGGCATTTTGAATTTCCTAGAGCCTTTGTAATCACAATACCATCAGGAAAGGAGCAGACAGGAAATTAACTCTGCTGGTTGACAGTGAAAAAAAAATGGTCTTCAACAAAGCGTTCTGCTGTGTAGAGTTCGAGTGGATCTGAAAGAGCTGTTGCAGTTGAAAAAGCGAAGTGTGATTACAACAAATATTGATTTGATCTTTTTTTTTTGATAGCAGCCCTGTGTAGAAAATTAAATGAGGTACCATTTTTTCTTATAGGAAAGGCTGTAGAGCTATTCTGTTTAAAAATGTACAAAAATAGGATTATATTGCCCATGTGATCCTGAATGGAAATAAGTGGGTGCAGATAATTGACGGGTGGATAGTGTGTTGTAATGTGTGGTGCATCAACAGTACTGTGGCTAGAGATCTCCAGTCCATGCTGGCGCTCCCAATGTAGAAATGTGTCCGGTCAACCACCCAAAAGGAGGAGTGGAGGTCGCCTTTGGCCAGTGCTGTCGTGTTCACATAGTGAACCTCAACTTCTACAAATTTGGAGGGAGGGAGAAAAAAAAAAAAGAACAATTACAATTAAGATAAGGAGGCACATACAAAAAGATCTGGGGACACAGACTGGATCTATGCAGAAAATGAAACACAATGACAAATAAGAAAAAAGAGCAACTAAATGAACACAAGTAAGCAGCTTGTTCAAACATAAAGAATGATTAAAACAGAAAGCTGACTGTGTCTGATGAGTGTTTCCAGCTCAGTCGAGTTGATCATCCCACTGGATATCTTCAGCTGGACCCCTTTTGCTTTCAATCCCAGCAGCTTGGACAGCAGAGCTTTGCCCTGAGAGAAACATCCAGAGAAAACTAGCTGTCACAGGACCCTCTAAACCAGGGGTGTCAAACATACGGCCCGCGGGCCGGAACCGGCCCCGGCCCCCAAGGAGGTTCGATCAGGCCCACTGGATCATTTAAAAGTGAAAAAATGCATAAAAGACATGGAATTCAAATTTTTAATAAGATGTGATTCATATATTATCCGCTAGGGGGCGCACTGTTTTGATCAAAGTAGAAGACAACAGCGGTATCAATGCGACATCTGCTTCTTTATAAATCTAATTTAATCTTAAAGTGCATTACTATATTTTTCAATACCAATTAATTGTTAAAGTTTTGTGCCTTTGCACAATCAGTGGGATCGGTTGCAATGCATATATGTGAATGATAAAAGTAAATTGCACATTTGTCTAAGGAAATATGAGGTGTTCCATGAAATGTTTTGTAAAAGGAATGTTCATTGAATTTCAACATTTTCCTAATTTTTCTTGCACTTTTTTACACCAAAACAAAGGAAAGACATGATATTTTGAGTGCGACTTCCATACATGCTATAATATAGCATGTATGGTATAATTTTAATGGTCCAGCCCACTTGACATCTACTGAGGCCGTATGTGGCCCCCGATGTGAAATGAGTTTGACACCCCTGCTCTTAACGGTTTATTCAGCGTTCAGACTTTTCTTAAATTTTGCTTTATTAGTATGGCAACATCAGCATTCAACCAAAAGCTGATGTTAAATGTCAAGCTTTAACTTCAAGCTTAAAACCGTTGGCTTTCAAGCTAAGGAGCTGCTAAGCAGATGAAAAATAAAGGCTATTCAGTCAGCGACTAATCTTGCAAGCTTTGGTAGACGATTCAGTAATAACAGTGAACAAGTCCATCTACAGTCAACCTCAGCGAGTGAGTTGCCACCCTAAATATGTAAATAATGGAAATGTTATACATGTTCTGAGATGAGTGAATGCTTAGATTAGTGGGCTGCTGGCCTCGCCGTGCTCCTCTCTTGCAGCCCTATGCTAATGCTAAGGAATTAGAGCTAATGCAGTAAATCTCAAGGTTGAGATTCATGAGCTGCCGGGTCCTTCTGAACCTCCCGGGGGACCAGGCAGCTCTTCCCACTGCCCGGTTTTACACAGAGAGGATGTGAATACACACTTGGACTTTTACAAATACCATATATTCACATGATTCACAAGACACATTCAAGGACTGGTACAGGTAATCTAATGTGTGGAAAAATGCCATGAGCCTATTACTTACTTGGTCCTTTTAATTTGTCATAAATAATGCAGTGATTATTGTTTTAAGAGCTCTGATGGTGTTTGAACTATTTGTATGCCTAAGGAAATGTTATCTTGCTGTTTTACCATCAATATAGTAAATATAAAACCACGACTTGTATTGGATTCTGGCACTGGCACCTTGGTTGAATGAGTAATATTTTTGACAGGCACTTTTGGCTATTCAGTGATCACCACCAGATGAATTTGTTGCTTCGGCAGCTTTATAAAATTAATCTACCAGTATGCATCATCTTGATTTTCTACTGATCTGAAGTGATAATACTTTTTTCAATATCTGCATATTTGAATCAGTGAACTGCTTGAATGTCTTCAAACACACTATTTACTAATATGCTTGATACTGATATGCATCTCAGAACCAGACTAGTTGTGTTTTTGTGACAGTAAAACTGACATTAACATGAAAAAGGGACATACAGAATCCACACCAGTGGTTTAAAAGCACTGAGAATCCCCACCAACATTTTTCCAACTCTACCATTTACAATTCAACCTTTGAGGTATATTACACTTAGGATTTAATTTAAAATGTGATATACTGTAAAGATTTCTCCACTGGCTGACAGACCATTAGTTCCTCAGTGGTCGGTGGCTTTTGCCTCAGACTTTCATTACGTCTGACAGGCTTATTTTCTAAAAACAGAGCTGTGTGTGCGCGTGCGTGTGCACCAATGTGTGTGTCTGTGTGCTCACACACAGCCTGGTGAAACCCTCGAGTCAACAGCCAATAACACGCAGTTCCAATCCAAAATGATGTTTTTCCACAGGCAGCTTAAAAACGGTGAGAACTCATACTTGAGTTTTAACTTTGATACTGACTTTCTGCTGTAGTGTGTTTTCCAGTATCATGCTGGTATTATATTTGATCTGCTGGACAGCAGTGATTAATTTGAAGCAGAAAAACACTTATTTGCTGAACGTTGTTACTATAATATCTGACAAACCTGAGAAGTGGTTCTTGCCTGACCTGGTTAATGAGCTGTGATGCACAGTTCTGCTACTTTAACATGTTTACGTGCATAATGATTAGTGATGAAAATTGACTGTGTTGATTAAATACTTTTCAAGAATTACATATAAAATGTAAAAATTAAACAATGTTAAAGCTTTTGGATTCATGTGAAAAACTACACCTACTAAATAAATGATATTGCTAATTTAAGTGTGTATTTACCTCATTTTAATAACTGATAAGGGCAACATGATTTTCCTCTAATGTCCTTATTAGAAAAAGCTTAGCACTGAGGTTATTTTAATTTTCATATGCCTTTTTGAAGAGAAAAATACTTTGCATCCTTCAGCTTTTTGTGTGCCAGTTTAGTTTGTTAAATTGCACAGGTTGTGTAGGGGGTGATTTCCTATTGACGGCATCCATACAATGATACAAAAAAAAAAAAAAAAAACTTAAAGGAGCTTGAGGCCGGATTGTGGCAGGATTTATGAAAAAAATCCGTATACATTTTAACTTTTCTAGTAATAATGTCAGATGAAGCGTTCCAAACCCAAAAGAATGAGCCCTCTAGTGTATCTCTCCTTTGCCTTGAACAGGCTGTGTGCTGCAAAATGTGCTGCAATTCGGTCCCGAATTTCCCGCGCTGGGCTGCAGATGTGACGTCACATGACGCTGCATGTGCGTTCTCCCCGTTATCCCGTGCCGGCTTCACTGTTGGCTGCAGTACCCCCAACGGCCGTCGTGGTGAAGGGTGGCGCTAGAGAGTCTCATTTCTTAAAAGGAGCCTCAAGCTCCTTTAAAATGTGTGCATACAATTTGATGTTTAATAAATATATTATTTCAGGGGATCAGTAGGAAAAATGTTTTGTTTTTTTTCTCCACTCAGTTACCTGAGAGACATATGGAATACATTCATGAAATATCTGTTTAATCCTTAACCAAGATATGAAAGCACAGATTTTCAGTTTAGAATCAACATCTGCAGGTGTGAAACATCACTGCACACACCTTATATATGTTCATTTTAAATAGAGCGAAATGAAGGACCTGTGGGAAGACACAAATAGAGAGGCTAATGTTCACAAACATGTTTAATGGAGAGACACTAATGCTGCACTAAAGCCTCTTAAAAGTTTTAATACGATTTAAGAACAGTGCAGTTTTTTGAGTATTAAAGTGGCCATGCATTTTAAGGGCATAAATGAGTAACATTCAGTTTTTCCTGCTTCAGGTCTTTGTAGCAGTTTTACTAAAAAGTGATTTCTCAGCAAAATTTGCAAGATTACCTTTTTTCAAAGAAGCATTTGCAGCTCAACTCTTCTCGTATTGCATTACTAAAAGCAATATAAATGATCCTACAAGTTGTGTTATGAAATAAAATGTAATAAAACTCCCATAAAAAATGAGTGTGGAAACGGACAATAAAAGCTTCTTTGGACAACAAAAATAAAATCCCTGGTAAAAATGTTTCCCTTGAAACCTTGAAAATATTTGATTGATCTTGATCATATTTTTCTTCTTTCTTTCTTTTCTTGTCTAACAGGGTTTGTCTATACTGGTCTTTACATACAGAAGGCATTCAAATACACAAGATAAGAAGGACGGATAGCATGCACAAAATGTAGATAGAAGCCCCAACTTTTACATCGTTAGGTGTTTAATGGTTTGCTCTGGTCTCACCTGCCTGGCTGCCGGCTGGAAGCTGAGTTCATAATCAGATGAGTTGAGGAGCCACAGCGGGGAAACTATCTCTACGACCCGCGTAGCTCGGTCCAATAAATTGTACAGCCCTGCTGAGAGTGGGAGATGGGATGTACCATTGTCTAAGAACGAGATGTCATCTGGGATGTTCTCCACAAGCACGACACTGTGACAGATAATGAGAACAAAATTATGTAAAACCCCACATAATTATCATGTTTATAGTATTTGCCTTTTTTGCTTTAGCTGAAGAGTTATCACAATATCTGGGTCCAACAAAATCAGGTCATGCTTTTTCCAGCCCCTTGACAAATTAACTAACTCTGCTCTTCTTTTGTCTGGATCATTAGCTTAATGAGAGAAATCAAGTTTTCCAGATGCACACATGGCCATAGATTTCATCAAGGATCATTAAATCTCATACAAGTTGCTTCTGGCTCGGCCTAAGAGTGATAAAAGACTCATGCGCAGCGTAGAGAGAACTGCAGATTCATTTAACATGACAGAAATCACAAAAAGGGATACATTTCTCCATTCAGAAATGTTCATACAGAAAGGTTCATACAGTACATTCAGTATGTTCATATACTCTATACTGCCCCTTATTTTAGCACATATTTTGTAATAATCAACAGTCTGGGATGATACAATGAACAACGAACAGTAGCCTGTTATTATATCATATACTGAAGTAATACAAAATATATTATAGCATGGATATGCTATAAGTTGTATTCATTGGAATGCATTGTATAGTTTTTGGCTGTGTCCTGGACATATTTTTTTCGATATATTTACTTGAGGTATTTATAAATAAAATAAACTGAAGTTTAGTCAAAGCACAATGTTCTCTTTCCTTTATGTTTTGCAAACATCATTATGAGTATCTTGTGGCTCAATCTTATGTTTCACCAGGATCTTTGAAAATGACAGGTGCATTCACAGTAGCAATGGTGTTAATGGGCAGGATCAGCAGTGTATTAGCTACAACTGGAACCAATCAGAAACAAGTTATAGTTAGAGTCCAATCGATGCCACGGGCCCCCTGCATCTGCCTTGGACATTGATTTATCCCATCTGGATTTTATAGAAATTTAAAGGGGAGAGTAGCTGTTCAGTCTTGATGAACAGCTTCAGAATTTTTCTGAACCCCTGTGAGGATGATAAAATGTTCTCTATGAAATTAGCACTGTAGATGTGTGGTGCAGTTAAAGGTAGGATCAAAATGACAGGAGACCAGGACACAGGGGTAATAAATAATGCCTTTCATAAACACGATCTGCTGCCAAACTGGGATATCTAAATAAACCATTAAAGGAGCATGAGGCAGGATTGAGGCAGGATTTATGAAAAAAATTTGTATACTTTTTAAGTTTTCCAGTAATAATGTCAGATGAAGCGTTCCAAACCAAAAAGAATGTTTCCTCTAGTGTATCTCTCCGTTGCCTTGAACAGGCTGTGTGCTGCAAAATGTGCTGCAATTGTGACCGGAATTTCCCGCACTGTCCTGCGGATGTGACGTCACATGACGCTGCATGTGAGTTCTCCCCGTTCTCCCGTGCCGGCTTCGCTGTTGGCTGCAGTACCCCCAACGGCCGTCGTGGCGAAGGGTGGCGCTAATGAGTCTCATTTCTTAAAAGGAGCCTCATGCTCCTTTAAAACAGATGAATAAATAAAGCGTTGATGAAGAAGTGAGATGTGAAAACAGAGAACACATGAGCGACACAGGGAAGCATGGCTCTCAACACACCCACACCCACAACGCCCTAGAACTAACAGATGAAACAGGTGACGCCAGGTAAAACAGGGGTAAATGAAAGACAGGTGACAGTAATCAAGTCAGACAAGAGATGAAGCTTGGGAGGGAAGAAAAAAAATATAATCTAAAACTTAACATCTGAAGAATCAAGCAAGAACCAAAATTAAAATAACGACCATAACGAGAATCTTTCTGAGCAGAAATGTATTCACTTATATGGGAGAAAAATGCATGAAATATAAACTGGTTGCATGGAACAGGCAAAAATGTACGGTAACCTGTATTTCATCTTATCAAGCTTCACATCATTTAAATCCTCTCAACATAACTCTACAACACACTAACACGTCCATTAATGTTATCAGTCTACTCATGGTTGAGACATCGTCATGATTGAATGTGCAATTATGTTCACCGGTTGATGACATGATGCTGTAGTTCCTCCCTAAATAATGACATGTCATTATATTACAAGTTAAATCAAATCTGAAAAAACTATTGTATTGGATTATTTCTTGTACCCATTAATCACAAGCAGTCAAATTAGATTTGAGAGCACGGTGTCCCGTCTAACTCATCATGCAGTCACACTGTCAGGAACCTTGGCATCATGGTTTTGCACACTGTGTACCCTTCACAGAAACAAAAACATTTTTTCGCAATAAGTGGATTTTCCTTCTCAGAAATTTTTCACATTTTTCAAATGTTACCATGCAGTTTTGCCCCTTAAAAAAATACCTCCTACATCTTTGAGTGGGAACTGTCCACGAGTGTTGGATTGGGTATTATTTGTAAAGTAAATGTCATCTCCGTTCATGTTGTAATTGCACAGACTTGGTCAGAGCTGACACACCAACATGTCCACCAAGTAAACCTTAAGTGTGTTGTGCAGCAAATGAGAACAACTAACCTCCACAGCGTGGTATGGAGATATTTCCTGACAAATCTTGTAACAGGATTGATACAACAATCAATTTGAGAATTTTCACAAAGTGGACAGGTTTGAATATGCATGCTAAACCTGGCATTAAAATGCATCCCCATGTGTGACCGCTTGTGATCAAAACTCACCCAGTCTGCATGAAAATAAACTCATCAAGGAATAAATTGCTGACTTTGAAACTCTTGCTTTAACTGGTACTTTTATATTTCCATACCTTTTATCTCACACTGCCAATATGCAAAAAGTGTTGAAAATGAATGATGAAGTAAAGCTCAAAAACTGAAAACATCAAAGAGACAAAAAAGGGGGGGGTTACAAAAAATAAAAATACTCAAGCTGGCTGGATGTTTTGAAGATGAAAGCACTAGCTCCAAGACCTGGACCAGCGACGAATTCCTCCAACTGAGACAGGAGCAGAGCCAGCAAGTGACGTAGCAAAACCAGCTGGAAACTACCTTTACTGGTTGAGTGCCAGCAAAGTACTAACGGAGAGTTAGTTGCCCATGTTACATCCTTATTGTTTTACAAAGAAAACAGTAATACATAAATATATTTTTTACACGTATACAAATATGAGTGGAGCTTTAAAAATAGAAGTGATTCTTGCAAATCTTATTCTTTTTTTTAATCTTGATTACCATGTGTGTACTACGGTGGCCGACAAGGGCCAAACGCACTGCAACGGCCTAATGCGTCTCAGTTAAGGAAAACGGCTTCAAGTACAGAAACGATTCAAATTCACAAACTCAAAACGAGGTACAAAAAGAGGAACATGGTGCAAATGAAAAAACGTGCTGCAAAAAACGAAGACAAATGCAGCATCATCAAACGCGCTGCAAATAGAGAAACGATGCAAAGCACAAAACGATATAAGACAAGAAACCATCTTCAAAAGAAAAACGCTTCATAACCGGTTACCAAACCTGCAGGGGGCGCTCTCAGCGTAACAGCTCAATGGACAGACACACGGGATGTAGAGAGAAACCGAACAGCCGACTGTAACGTTAAAATTTAATAAAGAAACGTCTCGTAATGTACAGCGTTGTACAGTGATATAAACCACATTATATCACATTACCGTTCCCGCTGTATGCTTAAACCATGGATGTAAACACTGTGGTTCAGTCAGCTGTTCTGTACTTGAAGCCGTTTTCCTTAACTGAGACGCATTAGGCCGTTGCAGTGCATTTGGCCCTTGTAGGCCACCGTAGTGAACAGCACTAAATCTCCCTTCCATGCTTTTTATTTCTTTTAATGTCTTATTTTCATCCTGATAATAAAGCAGGACTTTTGTTTTGGCAATATGTGTTTCTGTCTTTTTTGTTTGCATTCTGCTCAAGCACCAACCATCTAACCATCTAACCGGGATGAAGCTCATCCAGAACTAAGATTCCTTGCAGTTTCTCGAAAGCGAATCACTCTCCATTAACTTCCATCTTAAAGTGTCTACATTTAGAGCAGAAATAAACATTTACAGCCTGGTTAAAAAAACCACTTTGGTTTCTATTGTTTTTTTATTTTTTTATTTTGTGGCACTGGTGGAATTTAATAACAGTAAGTGGACAGGAAATGGAAAGAGAGAGAGAGAGAGAGAGAGAGTCAAACCTGCACTGCCTTCCTTAGGGCAGTGGTATCTGTATATGGCACCTGCTCGACCCACTGAGCTATTGGGGCCCCTGTTGTTCGATTTTAACATCCATCACAACTCTGAGAGGATGATTGTTTTTGTACCACGCCAGGAAAATGTATACAGAGCATAGGGTCGCCACCTTTCAGAAATAGAAATAAGGGACGCCCCGATTTCAGCAGCGCAGGAGCCAAAAAAAAAAAGCCCCAAAACTTCTAAACTGAATAAAAATGTGTTTATTTTATATGAAAAAACTAAATGCTTTGATTTAAAGTTTAAAGTGCTTTAATAGCATTGAACTAGCATGACTGTACAGACAGACAACCATACTAGCAACTGAAATAGCCTCCTATGCTACGTATGTCCACATCAGCCCAGATGTAGAATATAGCCTACAGGTGAAGAATATGGTGTAAAAGTTAATTTATTTCAATAATTCAACTAGAATATGGTGTAAAAGTTAATTTATTTCAATAATTCAACTAGAATATGGTGTAAAAGTTAATTTATTTCAATAATTCAACTAGAATATGGTGTAAAAGTTAACTTATTTTAATAATTCAACTAGAATATGGTGTAAAAGTTAATTTATTTCAATAATTCAACTAGAATATGGTGTAAAAGTTAACTTATTTCAATAATTCAACTAGAATATGGTGTAAAAGTTAATTTATTTCAATAATTCAACTAGAATATGGTGTAAAAGTTAATGAAAATACGGTACAAATCATGTCCCGTATTAGTTCAATACGGGACGCAACATTTTTTTCTCAAATAAAGGACAATTCCGTATTTTACGGGACGGGTGGCAACCCTAACAGAGCAATACATGGTTTTCTAATATGGCTGCTGGCTATCCACTCACATATTTGTCTGTAATCATCATACTACCAAACTTAACGAAGCAACCAGCCATTTGTACGAACCCAGTGTCAGCTAAATGCCACAGTAATTTTCAATTTTACTGCTCAGAACGTCATTAAATGGTATGTTCTGATGTAAACATTTGCCGGCAGCTCTGTAGCTATTTTAGCGGGATCAGGCTAAAGGAGCTCGTACCCAAAGCTAATTTTGACTGACATATGGTGGGCGTGTTCCAAGAAACCAATGGGTCACGTGACCCGTAGACATTTACAGTTTATGGTTCTGGTCTCCTTTTGAACTGGACACTTTTCATCCTTATTAGTGGTTTTGAGTGCCTGCACTCACAACAGCGAGCCCTGAGTCAACCAGAGTGACACCTCTGGATCCGACCAGTGCTTGACTCAAGGACGTACTGCCGCGTGTGCGCTGCAGGTGACGATGTAGTGCAATAACATTAAGAGGCCAGTTGCCAGCTCACAGTTTGAAGATGCATCCCCAGCTAAAATAAACCCAAGTCAGACATTTGAAAATGACCAAAGGTCAGACGTTTGGGTCTTTACTCTCATCAAAGCATACACACAGTCGTAGCATGCGGATATTACCTCAAGGAAATTGCAGTCCATGCATTTGGTGAAGCAATGTTTGGAAGAATACAAGTTAAAACAGGCTGATGTCTTGGAAGGGGATTTTATTTCAGCTGTTATTCTTCTGCGTATTGGTCACAGAGACTGAGTGAATACAATTAAACGACACAGAAACCAGTATACCAAGCAGTGATGATATTAGCGAGGTTTATGGTCACAGCCCACAGATGAGTGTTCTTTGTTCTGAACACGAAAATAAATAAAAATAGAACACTGCTGCAAACACCTCACCATGAGATAGACCCGGTTAGGTAGAAAACAGACTGAGGAGGAGGAGGTGGTAATCTTATTGTGAAAAGAATCCTCTCAGTCTCCTGTAATAGCTGAGACATATGATGAATATTGAGTCTGACTAGCTCAAACAGCCTGACAGAGCTTGGTATTTAAATTAGAGAGAGCAGGAAAGCATTGGTTGTTTATTCCTGCAGTGGGACTTATTGATTTATGCAGTCTGTGTGTTGTCCATGACTGGTTCCCTGCTTTGTAACCCATCTGAGCAGCCATGGGTGCAATTCAGCCCCAGCAGCCAATAAAGCAGTTGTGTAAACTTCCTGGTGTGTGCATATATGAGGCACACTCACCAGGAATGGTGTAACTACATGCACCAACCCTCTGAATGATAATGGATTTTTAGAGCCATGTTTTGGTAGGTGAGCACAGTTAGAGTCCTCACATTTTCAGAAATAGCTGCCGAGCATGAGACTATATTTCAACACATTCCAGAGCATCGAGGCTGTTGTGTTTCCAAATTAAAAATCCAGTAAACAACATAAAAATCAACACATTTGTCAACATAATAAGCATTGGACTGCCAAATACCTGCAAATGATTGTGATATAGTGTTTTTATTATAGTAAACAGAGTAACAGCACGGCATCATGTTGAAAATCACAGTGTGCCTGAGCCGGCTCCTGATGTCTAACATAAATTGTCTGCCTTCTTATGAGCTGCCATGATCCCTGGGTGTGCAGCAGCAATGACATTAATACAATAAAAACAATAAGGATATAATGTAATTTGTGATTACTATTTAAATGAATGTGTTTAATGCTATTTAGATCCAAATTAGAAAAATATGTTGCTTATTCATAAACATTTATCACTCCAGCATCCACGCATCAAAGAATTCAATCCAATTTTTAAATTATTGCTTTTAATTGTGGTTTCCTGTTTTAGTGCACTTAATATTGCATTTCAGTGTTGGGCAGAATATACTGAGAGTTCTGCAGAAGTGGAGTGAGCTAGCATCCTGATTAATTTCATAGTTAGCAGCAGTTCAAGGTGGAGTTCATTCAAACAATCCAATATCTACCTATCCAGAATCTTTTTCAATGCCACCATGAATTCATTTTCAAAATTAGAATATTACACTGTGACTCTATTATTTTTTACACACTTGTGCTATGTGTTTTTGAATGTTTCAGCAACAGAGTATATTATTCATGTTTCGGCTGTGTCCTCTCCCATGGGTTGTTACAGCGATGCTTCACAGCCCGCACACAGATTTGGCAAGGTTTTTTATTTCTTGAAGCAGTGGAGCAAACGAAACTCGGGACCTTCCCGCCAGAGCAGATTTTGAGCAATAGAGTGAGGCTTTGATGCGTTAAACATGTTCCCTGTGTATGGTTGGTGAAATGTTAGGAAGCACTTCAATGGTGGTAGAAATAAAAGCTCATGTATCGAAAATAATGCTGATTTTGTTTCCTGAAGCATTATATTGCTCGTAGCCTGTGGGGACGAGTTAATTTTGACCGTCCCACCATCATTTTTAACATAGTAATTAAAGTAAATAAAGTAATTACAAATCAATACTACCACTTTACAAACCCTTAAACACACAGCAATTTTAAGAGAGTGCATGTTTTACCGCAGTTACTCTCCATTAGGGATGTATGTATTGATTAAGCTATGCCTTCAACTGTACTGCAGACACAAGGAGCCAAAGTATTTCTTTTTTTAATGGAATGACAACTCAGATTTCCTGTTTTTGCATTATACAGCCAAAAACATTGGTTTTAATCGTGAAAGGGCATTCTTGGCTACAAAGAAAGGCAGGGTGGTCTGCTGCATTTAGATTACTTAGTAGAAATTAAGCAAATGAATCAGAGTTCGTCACAGTGGGAACATTTAGAAATGCCACAAAAGGGCTTTTCACGCATTTGTTTAAATTAAGTACCACAGGTACCCTTAGGAAATTACCCTTTGGAGCAAGCCTCAGTGAAACCCACAGTTTAATATAGCAATCCATCATCTCTCCTGTTGCGAACCAAGTTTGATTTGAACAAAGTGCTTTATGCAATCTTTTGCTGCACATCTTAGATTCTTTCAATTATGCATGTCACAGTGCAAACGTCAACAAGAAGCTTATAAATAACAGTGCAAACATGGAAATCTGACTGCACACATTTCTGAAGATTTATTTGGAGTTATTTTGTGAAGTGACAAGCCCACCAGCGGGTGACTATCATCAGCATCCTCTCCTTTCACCTGGTTCTCCCCCCAAACCTTATATTCATCAGTCATCATACTGCCAGGCTTCAAGGGTCCTTCAGAAGGGAAGAGGAGACCCATTTAGTTTTACAAGTCACGATTATGCTTTCAACCTTAATTGGAGGGGAGAGACGCCTCGCGAAAGTCTCTGAAAGGATGCTAATGGCTCATTTGAGGAAGAGAAGGGAGAAACTAGATATCTAATGGTGGGGAACCAGAGGGAAGTATGGACTGCTGTATCAGCTCAATGCCTGCTCATCAGCTGCTTTCCCTCTGGACCACCGGGACATACGGAAACAGTTTTTTATAGGTTTTTCATTTCATGATCCAGATTCTTAAAATTTGCACAAGCTTTAGAGTTTTGCTACAGTGTTGAATAAAGTTACTTTCAGGACACCCTTGTAGTCGTTCCAGGCCAGTGGAGGAGACTACAACAGGATTGGACCAAAGAACATAAAGTTGTTTTATATATTGCCACCTTTATTAGTTTTTTCAGACTACACTTGTAATTAAGAAAAGGAGTGCGTCACAACTCAAATTAAAAATGGCCTAAAGGTTCAGAACTGAGGCAAGACTGAGCTGGTAGCTAATGCGATGGCTGAAAAGACAAAGCTTCACAATTACCCAGGGCCAGGCAAAGGGCTTTACAATACAGTCAGCAGCCTCTGATGCCTTTAATACTTTTTTCCTGCAGAAGTGACCTGGAGCATCCTCTTCAGAGACCAGAGTGATTGAAATGTGATCACAGTAATAAGCAGGTCCTGCAACATGGTGCAGTTTTCAATAGTCATGTTACCTATTATAACCATTTTAATCGAAGTACTTCCTTTTTTTTCAGGGGCTCCAAAACAATTTTATTAGCTAGCCCATTTTGTTAAATATGAAGCAGGTAAAGTTCAACAAAAAATGTGGGAAACATTCTAATTTGGCATTATGTCAATTTTTAGATAAAATATTTAAGTAAAGAAAAAAAAATCCGATCTATTTACTGCATTCATGCCCTGACTGATACTGGTGAACATGTTTATCAAGGCAGAGTTTGCAAAGCAGTGACAGTGACAATGTTTGATTTCCTGCAGCTGTCAGTTGTCGGCCCTCACCTGCAGTTCTTGCTGCAGTTCTCCTCTGTGATCCCGTCCAGGTCGTCACCCCAAACGTCCACAGCTGAGAAAATCAGTGCCACAAGCACAGCGAAGCAGCACACCAGGGCAAAAATCACAATGCATTTCTGCTGAGACTGTAAGAAAGAGAGTAAAAGTAATATTGATTACCAATGGGAGATTTTTGCTCTTTAATACTGTAAAAACAAGGCCAATGTTCGCCAACCTTGCCCCCCAATGGCTGGCTGGCTGACAGAACTGATTGAGTGCACATTGCAGGAGGTCACAACATGATGAAGGAGAATTTAACGCAGACATGTAGTTTTATGGATGACCTCGCAAGTTCAAACCTGCATAAACTACTCTGCAAACATGGAGCAGTGATGAGATGGAGCAGGAGAACAGACGGAGACAGAAAAGGGCAGAGACAGACATAAAAAAACAAAGTGATGCAAGGCAGTTTTCAGCGTTGTTATTTTTGGTCATGTAACCATATGGTTGAGAAGGAAGTAGGGGTGGCAATGTCTCACCATGCTCTGTTAAGACTGTGGAGATGTGAAGGAGACTGTTACAACTGTTACTTCTCTCTTCAGCCCATCTGTGAACCACTGATGTTGTACTCAACATAATTCATAGTTTTTATAATTCAGTGTGAAATATTGTATCCAGCTTATCTAATGTATTTAATTTGCTTTGTCTTATATATATGATCAAAATAATTTTTGGGAACACATTAACTACGATGAATTGTTCTCCCCATGTCCCCTGGAGTAGCAAATGTGAGCTACCCTCACAAGAAAATGCAGCAATCCTGGGCTATACACTTCTTGTGTTGTTATGAATTTTAAAACTGAGGCTGTAGTCACAGCTGGGATAGACGCAACCCCCCCATCTGAGTAAGTAGGTATAGAAAACAGATGAATGAGGGAATGTTGTCAAGAGAACAAACACATGCCAGTTCAGTTAAAATGGAAAAACATTTTGTATCAGAATTTTTCTTTTCTTTGTAAGCTAATCTGCTATGTGCACAGATGGCCACATCCACTGGTGACAAATATTTGAAAGAAAACAATGAACCCAGATAAGCCAAGGAAGCCCTTTGTAGAAAAAACTCCATTATTGTTGACAGGAAGTGGGGAAAAATATTCCCACTTTCCTACTGAGAATTTACTCAAAGGGAATTTTGGACCTTCGAAGGGCCTTGTGGCAGAGGCGGAAAAAAACTGAGCAATGCAGAAATGTAAAACAGATTTATGCATTTATTACATTATGAATCACATGCTCAGGGACAGAGCTCATGTAAAAGATTATAAGAAAGATTACAGCCGTTTGCAGTTGCCTGCACTTGGTCCATTTTCCTCAAATTTCAATTCAATAATTCTTTATTAATCACTGAATGGAAATTATATAGATTAATATAGTTAAACATTTACGCTAGTACATATCAAACACAAAATCTCATGGATAAATGGACACCAGTGTTCTCAACAGAAAAAAATATTTTTCAAAGTTACACTACAAACTGAAAAAAATGTTTACTGCTAAAATGCCCCAATATTTAAATATACGAATAAAAACAGTAATTTGTCAGTGAGACATTGCTGGGGGCATCGTCCTGTCTTCCCTGTGAGTTGTGTGTGTATTCTCCCAGATTGATCAGAGTGAAAAGTAACACCTGGGATTGGAAATCCAGTCCTAAAATGTTTCAACACCCTTATTACCAGAGTTCTCCCAAAAAAGGAATCAACGAGTCACGATGTCATGATTGATGGTTTTACAGGTAAACACAGATGATTTAATCAATGACATCAGTGTTAAATGCAAGAAGCTGTTTATAATTTTTTTTCTAAAACATTTGTTTTAGAAATTGAGAGAGAAAACTAAAATGTGTTCATATAAATGTAGAGCTGATAAGAAGGTATGCTACTGTGTTTATGCCCGTGTGTCTGCCCATGCTGCAGTCTGTCTTTTGTCTCAGGGCTTTGTTACTTCTCCGGTTGCCTTTTGATTTACATTTTTCATTCTGAATTTCCTGCTTCAGCACACTTTTTACTTGAAAAAACAACTTGTTTGTTTCTCTTGCCCCCTCCCATGATCTTCTGCATTTGGGTCTTTCCATCATGACACATTTTTGAAATATTTTTGATCCACTGCAGACTCTGTTTCAGCTTGGTAACTCTGCAGTTGCAGGCTAGTGCGGATGGACAGAATCAAAAGTCTTTAGAAACAACAACCCAAGAGAGCTCATGTCACTCCGCTGCTAATCTCTCTGCACTGGCTTCCAGTTGCGCATCAAGTTCAAAGCTCTGCTTCTGGCTACCACACAATTACCCAAACGACTCCTCAATACCTTCACTGTTTCATCCAGAGATACACTCCCTCTCGACAGCTCCGCTCAGCCAGTGAAAGATGTCTGGTGCTTCCACCCCAACGTAGCGGGAAATCACTATCCTCCTCCATTGTTCCCCGATGGTGGAACGACCTACCAAACTGTCTGATCTGCAGGGTCTGTACCTACTTTTACAAGTAAGCTAAAGACTGAGCTCTTTAAGGAGCATTTCTGCATCTAGTAAACTTCTCTGCTCATCAGAATTAGTTAGAAGATTTGTCCAGCTCTTTGCAGAACTCAGCACTGAGTAAGCTGCATGCACTTATGACAAGATGATCGTATGATGGTGTCTTTCAAGACCTATTTTTCTTGTATAAAGGGACTATTGTGTTGGGTGGGAAGGAAACAAAAAAAAACCCTAGCAATGGCGTGACAGCACCTGTGTCCAACTGGACTGTCAGCAGTCTGACCAGCACTGATCCAGCTGGACTATGTGATTTCTTGCTTGTGTTGTTCTCTCAGATGTAAGTCGCTTTGGACTATGTGATTTCTTGCTTGTGTTGTTCTCTCAGATGTAAGTCGCTTTGGATAAAAGCGTCTGCTAAATGACAGTAGTAGTAGTTGTAACAATGTAGCGGCACAAATTAACTTAATTATTACTGATCAACTAACACTAAATCATGTGACCATGGCTAGAAGATAACACAGACTGATGAGTGTTAATGACAGTGTAAACAACAGCTCAGATATGGAGCAGAAATGTTGCTGACTTTGTTGTCCTTGGTGTCTGCTGTTTTGCAGCTAAAGTATGCATTTAATTATACTGCAACTGCTTACATGCAAAAACCATCGTGGTAACAACCAGCAGCCAGTGTTGGGGAATAACAGAATACATGTATCGCCGTTATGTATTTAAAATACAAATTTTGAGTAACTGTATTACGTTACAGTTACTGTTTTAAATTGGGGTATTTAAAATACAGTTAATTTCGTAATACCATGTTCTACTTTCCCACCATCTTATATAGATAAGTAATATAGATAAATAATAAATAAATATGTAGAGTGTTGCTATCGCCGCATGCGCATGCGTGTTTAGACCAAGAGTGGGCGGAGCCACCAGAGCGAGTCAATCCAACTCAAGTGATGAAAAAATGCTTTCAGCAGCCAAAAGTAAGTTTGTTTTTTGTTTTTTACCGGTGTTTCTTGCCTTGCTTGTGAGTGAATTATTTTACTGGAGCATTACCGTATCTATCTATCAATGTTTTCAATTTCAATTTCAAACAACAACGTTTCAAACAACGACCCAGTATGTTTATTAAATATTTTTAAAAAAAGTACGGTAATTAACTTACACTTGGCTGTGGGCTTTAAAATGAGTAGCCTATAGATGATTATTGAGCACGGACATGAAACCTTTTTATCACTAGGAATGGTCACTTCTATGCAAATTCAGTAAGAATATTTTAGTAATATCATTTAAGGTTACTATAAAAAAATACACAGAAAACATAACATAAATATGGCAAATCAAATTTGCATAAAATGTAATCAATTGGTAATAATATGTTTTTTTATATACAAAATAGTTTTATTCATATAAAATAGAAAAATGTACTGTTCATATTATTGATATTTAAGGTGCACTTGCATGCTTTCTTAATTTTTGTTCTTCTTATAGACAACAATTAGATGGTAACATCACTAAAACTGGATATATACATGCACTATTCTGAAGAGTTTAGTTTAGTTTTATATTATATTTTATGGAAGAGCTATTGGGTCATAAGTTCTCATTTACATCCCATTAAATAACACCTCTGTTCTCATACATCGGAGCACCAGTCGTCGGCAGATAAAAACTGTAAAGTACCAGTCGATTTGGTGGCGGACCAATGTCATACTGGGATAGACTGGAAACAACTCTGGAAACTCCAAAAATTCCCATAGAAATACAAAATACTCTTGATTAAGCTTCATGTTGACTCATTCTTTGTATTTTTTGTGTATTAAAATCCATTCAACTTTATTTAAATACATATACATGCTGTGTAAACGTATACAATGCTTCAGTTGGGCTTCAGGTGAAAGAAAAGGTTTGTGAAAGTGAAACATTGCTTTCCGTCACGTTGTTCAAAAAATGTCTTAGTATTGCAAAATGTTCTTTTGCAATTGTGTGTAAATACAACTGTCAAAATAGTCCTGACAAAAGAGCTAAAAAAAACCTAAAAACCTGTTTTTTGTTTATTGAAAATTGTGTATTGCGTTCTGTTTAATACATGACAGGAGACTATAAAGATTTATGTTTTAAAAATAGTTATGACAATTTCAGCATCATTGATCAGTTCTGAATAATTAATTACATTATTATTATCATTATCATATGCTGGCTGATGCCAACTATCTGTAAAACAATATCAAATGTGTCCTGATCTATTTAAAACCTGCTAGAAGAACTGAAACGAATTATCCATGAACACAGCCATTAACAGTCAGCTAAACTCATTATCCTCAGAGACAAATTTCATCTGATACATGACGACCTTTGCGAGGTAAAATGCCATGGTTTTGTTATGTTTTGTGTTCATTGAGCAACTGTACAGTAGCTACAGAGATTTATGTTCATAGTCCTTCATATGGGAATTAAATTAATCTACAAAGCAGCCAATGAAATGTTTCCAGCGAACCAAAGAGAAAGAAACATGGATGTCTCAGGGAGCTTCACGGTCTCACGCTTACACAACCATCCATCAAAGCAGATGTCTGATAGCGGAAAGGCACTAGTGGGAGGTTTTACGAGATTAACTCTCGTCCCTCTGTATCCCAAGCTGTCTGCTAAGTTGCCAGTAGCGTGACGATTAAAGTAAATGACCTCCTGACAATAAGGCAGCTGGTTCACATCTGCATACTAGACAGGAAAAAAAAAGGTGACAGGAGGAAAAATAAAGGTGACAGAAAGAAAAATAAAGGTGACAGGAAGAAAATTAAACCTTCCTCTGCACTGAAAAGAAAATGTTTTAGCAAACGCACAAAGTGTTTGTGGCAGTTCAATCAAAACTGTCAATCATCTGCACGACTGCATGTAAAACTGGTAGCGAATACTGTAAAAAAAAAAGGTCCGCTCTGGATGGAAAAACATTTATTTCCATCCAGAGTTGCAATAATGTTGTGTCAAGATCTTCTACTGATGATGGGAGAGTTCGACCATCTTCTCCAGCACATCCCAAATCATTTCCATAGGGTGAAGGTCTGGACTCTGTGGTGGCCAATCCAATGGGGAAATGATGGTTCATGCTCCCTGAACCACTCTTTCACAATTTGTGCCCAAAGAATCCTGGAATTGTAATTTTTGAGTATGGCTGTGCCATCAGGGAATAAAAACTGCATTGATGGAATGATCTGGTCCTTATTCAGATAGTCAGCTGACCTCATTTTTTTTAAATGATGTAAAATGTTGGTGAACCTGGACTTGACCAACTGCAGCAACCCCAGATCGCAGCATTGCCTCCACAGGCTTGTACGGTAGACACTAGGCATGATGGGGGCATCGCTTCATCTGCCTCTCTTCTTACCCTGATGCACCCATCACTCTGGAACTCTGGGTAAATCTGGACTCATCAGACCACATGACCTTCGTCCAGTTCTCTGGAGTCCAATATTTATACTCTTTGGCAAATTGGGGATTTATTTTCTGATGAGCCTCACTGATAAGTGGTTTTCTTAAGGCTGCAGAGCAGTTAAGTCCCAATCCCTTGAGTTCCCTTCGCATTGCGCATTTGGAAATGCTCTTACTTTCTCCAATAAACATAGCCGTGAGTTATACTGTTGTTTTTTGACAATTTGAGTTCACCAAACATTTAAGTGATTAGCGAAGATAATCATTCAAGGTTTTTTACCGACCACATTTCTTCCTCGTAGAGGGAAGTGGTCCCCATTATCCTTCCCGTTATTAATAATGCGTTGGACAGTTCTTGACCCAACTTTGGTAGTTCCAGCAATCTCCTTCGATGTTTTCTTTGCTTGATGCATGCCGATAATTTGAGCCTTCTGGAACAGATTAACATCTTTTCCACGACAACAGGATGTGGTCGACATGATTGTTTAAGAAATGAGAGGCTACTCACTGCATCAGTTCAGGCAGCATAGCTTGTAGCCAGCTGAAACACAATCATTCTTGCAGTAATTATCCAATAGGAGGCTATTAACTATTTGTTTAGTAAAATCCAGGTGCTGACTTTTGTTTTTTTTGGACAGACAGTTCAAGGTTTTCTTTGGGAGAAGTCCATGCCTCTAAAGTTCTAATGTTTGTCTGCTGCTGCATGCATATGTGGTCTGAGGTACAGTATATGTGCAAGATGGCAGATGAATAAAAGAGATCAGGCTCAAAGTTCACACCAGGGACCGTGTCAGCTGATATTACAGCACAACCGGGAGTCAACGCATTTATAATTACGGGAAGCAGTCTGCAACGGTGTAATTGTTAGGAAATAAAATTACAACTTTCTTAACAATGGCACTGAAACAATGTCTGTGAAAAATGTCCTTGCTACTTAAGGAAGGGGTATGAAGACAGACATGGATTGTGATGGAGGGATATGAATGCAAAGCATTCAGAAAACAAACCACTGTTTTTGAAATCATTGTTAAATTTGTTTTCAGTATTGGTTTATGTGATAAACATTTGGTCATGCTTGATCTTCAATGAATTTCTTCCTATACTGGCCCAATGCTCTGTTTAGTGTTAGTGGGCCGGAGTCTGTCCTAGCTGTCAGTGAGCACACCCTGGACGTGTTACCAGTTCATCACAGGGCCTGCAGCAGATTTCTTTGAATGTAGGTAGTCCTGCTAAAACAAACTACCACAACGTATTAACTCAATTTTCTCAATCAACCCATTGTCCGAAGCGCTGAGGTCACCCCTCTGGCACTGTGCACTGGCACTGCAGATTACACAGATTGTAAATGACCCAAGTTTTAAAAAAACAAAGTTTTATGAACAAAATAGTGTAATATTTTTGCCTGGACCCCTGGAGAGATCCCTGCACAGTGCAACTGAACCGTGCAGTGGTCAAATGTATCCATCCGATCTTTATTCACTGGTGGTGTTGGTGCTCCCCTTAATCTTCATATAAAAAAACGTTTTCCCGTTGTAATGTTATCTCAAAAGTAAGAAAATATTAGATTTTTTCCAGTATATTTTTCCATTTGTATGTATTTCAAATACTGAATGTAATTTTGCAGTGTTAGTGTATTTCTAAATTGTCTTTATTGCTGATGGTAAATCATGGCTGAGTACTTTACCATAATTGATGTTTCATTGCAAACTGAACAGATATATTTTGTCACCTCAAAATCCCCAATTTTGAACATCTGAATCCTATTCACATAATTTTCTAGGCTACCATATATAATTATTTTTTAATCGCTTTAATAGTGGTTGTAGGCAGCTTGCAGTTATAGCTAATTTTGGTGTCATACTAAATAGAAAAAAAAATCCATATTGTATAAGAAGCACAGACTGCCTTGAGTGACTTGCAAATAAAGGGTCATAAATAATATGATTTAGTGAAATTACTCTCTTACTGTATTAAAAAACTCCTAGGAGTCCATTAAAAAAGGCTTAGCAAAGTGGATGGCACAGTGCCAAACTCCCTTATACACTAATGCAGATACCAACAGACACACAAATACACTGAAACAGTTTCTGTCTCCCTGCCTGTCAACTTCCCTGCACACAAATGCACACAGACAGAGGTGAAGGCCAGAGCAGAGAAGGTGGATGTTTATATGCTTACATCACAGGCAGAATAATTAATCAGAGGCTGTCTGCTGCTCTCTCTGCAACTCTCTGCCAAACCTCGAGTACTCTGTTCTTTGCTATCCACTGATGGACTGCATCATTCCGCTCAGCAAGATGCGAAATGGAAAACTTTACATAATTTTGGAACAAAACTCTCCTTATGTTTCACTTTGATTTGTGATATGTCACTGGACAGTGTGTTGAAATAAAGCAGAAGGACATCAGTAATACTGCAGTGAGCTTATACTTTGTGAAGATGAAACAAAAGATACACCAATCTTGTGGCTTTGGAGGCTCATTTAAGGAAATGCTAAAGAGTGCTTGAAGAGAAGCAGAATTAGTTTTTTCACAGTAGCCTACAGCCTGAGGAATATGTCAGTGCCCAGCTTATGAGTCCTTTATCTGAATGAGAAACAACATCAAAACAGAATAATTTGCAAACTCTTAACATATCCAGGTCTAATTGGTCTAATAATGACTCAAAGTGTTGTGGATGTTGTGTCCAAGGAGAGTCACAGCACGCCTTACGAGGAGAATAGTTTTGTTAGACAAATTTATATCCATAAACACTGTGATCTGTAGAGAAAACTATACACATAATAACAGACAGAATAGAAGGGATAGAGAAAGCGAAAAAAAAAAGTCTTGCTCCAAGCTATATTGGATAGAGAATTAAGAAAGACAGTTATTGGATCGAGAGTGTTAATGACACACTGAATTAAAAGAGCCAATACTGCTGCACAGGAAACTGAATAAGCACAGATCTTTAAATAGCTATACTTGCTCCACCTCATTGTCAAACCGACTATGTCTTTAAATGATTAAATTTTTAATGCTGTTTTTCGATTAGCTATTATGTTAATTATTTTTTTTATTTTTTATTAAACACTACTCTAGATTTGCTAACAAGACTACAAATATCAATTAGTAGAATGTGTTTGTTTAAATACTAATGTGTACCTTTTTATTCAATTTTTGAAAACCCCCAGCTGATAATTGGAAGAAAAAAGCCGTTTTCCCACATGAACATGTACGCTTGGCTGGGCTGGCTTTCAAATCAGACTTCATGACAGGAAAATACACGGCACGTGTTAAAGGCTAAAATCAGACTTTACATTCAAATATTTTCATACAGCAAACAGTTGCTTGCCGCTGTTTATAAGTGTTAAAATGTTGTATACCGTAGATGACCATTTAGTAGCCCGGGCGTTTAATATGCTAAATCCACTTGGACCCCAGGCGTTTATAAGAACCAGGCGGGTATTTGCACCGGGCTACAATTTATTTTTGCAATGAGCAGCACCAGACCATTACTTACAAAGAACATATGAGATCACCATAATACCACTGGAACTAAAATTGTACACACTGTACACAACACAACACCTCACGACGAGCTCCCGATCACGAATCGTGAGCTCGCAAGAAAATCAAGCGTGTTTGAAATCCTGGTCGCTCCTTGTGAAGGAATCACAGCTGAAGCAGCTGCGACCCGATTGGACTCATTCTTTCACAGAGAGCATGCACAATCTCTGATGTTACGTCAAAAACTATTATTTGTAGTTTAAGTTTTGCAAATTCACATTACAAATCATGTTTTAATAGCAAAAAAAAAGAGCGCATTTCGACGTATGGTGCGGGTCGCCGCGTCCCCTACGCCGTAGGCTCTGCGTTGTTGTAACGCGGAACCATAAATAAGCCTTACGGCGTACCGTGCACCGTAGGCTCTGCGTTGGTGTAACGTGGAACCATAAATCAGCCTTCAGTGTGTGCGCTGTCTGCTGAACTCTTTTTTTCTCTTCTCATTTTGCTGGGACGCCGGGTTCCTCCATCGAGACACAACTTTTGCGGTACGCGTTCTTTGTTGTGTCTAAAAATGATTCGCAGTGCACACACCCAGAGCCGCCGCAAGGGGTGTGCGAACCGTGCGACCGCACGGGGCCTCGCGCTCCAAGGGGCCTCGCGCTATGGGCCGTTTTTGAAAAAAAAAAAAAATCTTTTTTTTTTTTTTTTTTCGTTTTTTCCCTTATAAATATCAACAGTCACATTCCATTACAGACCTAAATATGTACTAGTCTGTGCATATCAATAAATATATGTGCAATGATGCGCGTGTCTGTTGTTCAATACAACTGATCAGACCAAGCGCAGACACAAGCTGCTCTGATCCAGACGGTGGAGTTGGAACAAACTGTCACACAATGTCGAGAGAACGAGACAGATTCAGGAAATTTCCATCAGGGGATGAAAAAAGAAAAAAACTAAAGAAAATGGAAGAGTTTAATGTCTCTCTGAAAGGCTTGTTTGATAAATTTGTTACAAAAATCACCGATCCGACCGGGTCTCAAGCAGCCGTGGGGCCCCGCGTCGAGGCAAGTCAAATGATGATGAGGCAGGGGAAGGTATCCAGTATTTTGCTAATTGGAGAGTTAAAATTGCGCATATAGACACCCGATCCGACCCAAAAAACCCCAAAATTTCGCGAGGGCCCCCCCAGGCCGTTTCGCACAGGGCCTCGCAAATCTCCCAGGCGCCTCTGCACACACCCAATCAGAAACGGTACAGATATTTTGGGATTTTAATATATAAAAAAATAAAATTAAAAATAATAAAGAATCCCCTCGCCGCTTCACTCCGCTCACATGCTCTGATATACAAAGACAGTTTGTCTGTGTAACGGCGACACACGGAGCTGATCAGAGCACTATGAACGATACTGTACACAATACAATGCAAATACAGTGTTATTACCAGGTTATTACCGGTAGTCGCCCGGGCGTTTAATTGAACCGGCGTTTATTATGCCAAATAGGCTCGGACCCCCGGCGGCTATTAGAGCACAGGCGCGTATTTGCGCGCGGGCGACTAATTGGTCATCTACGGTACGTATCTCATTTCTTTTTTTTTTTGACGGCAAACATTTGCCTTTAATGATGTTCCAGTGGCAAGCACACACCCGGTTGTCTTCAAATATAAATTCCTACTTCTGATGGCTGTGGTGTCTCTTCGGAGGTTATTTCTGTACAACACACAAGTGCTAATTTGTTCCTGTGTTGTGGCCTAAAGTACTGACCAAGTCCCTGCTGCACACGTTTTCATCACCTTGCGCCTCAGGAAAATCAAGAGAAGAGGGCCAATTCTGCTTGCTCCCTCTCTTCAGTACTAGGAGAAAAACTTTACTTCTCACTGCATGAACTTTACTTTATAATTATTCCACTCCAGGCTTCGTAGTGTGAATCATCTGTTCTCCACAGTGGCCAACGACGCACCACCTTGAACTGTAACCATTTTCCCAAAGCTTAAAGGAGGAACGCTGTGAGACTTAACATTCTCATTTTCATATCAAATGTTGAGTGTTACAGACCCGATACTCAAAAGCAGACGCCCCAAAAGATCTCCATGACCTCTTAAAAATACCCAAGCATTAGAAAGTCCCTGCTGCTCACTTATCAAGGTCTACAACTACAATCAGACCAAAGTGAGGTCATATCAAAGAGACAAAAAAAAAAAGAATTGCCTTTTAGATTTACTACTTGCAAACGGTATTCACCTCAGGTAGTTCATGTTTTTTACTTTTTTAATTTAATATAATTTCTTTTGTTTTTTTTCCTCTCTCGTATCTCATTTCTAAGTAAACTTCAGTTGGAATTCTGCCGCTTGACCAAAAGAGTGACATGACATACAAAAGACTCACAAATAATAGTGATTAATTCTGCTGTCACAAGGTATTGAACCAAATGCTTTGATGCCCCATTTGTCTTACTTATGTCATGAACATCTCCTGTTTTTTTTTTTTATCTTGCTAAACCTTCGCACATAAGCGAGATAGCTGCATTCACACATAAAGATAAAATTCGTAAAGAATATGTAGTTTTTTAATCTTTTTTTCTAAAACAAATCCCATTGTATGCTGTATGTACTTGCCTGAAATAAATACATAGATGGTAAAAAGAATAAAGAAATTCACTCACAATGCTTAACCTAGGGTGAGTGAGACAAATATCAATATATCATTTATAATATAAATGATATCAATGAAAGAGTCCAGCTTCACTTCACAGATTGCTTATGTAGACACATTTCAAAATAAACAAGAAGATATTGGTTCATCTTGATGAAAACATTCTCCACTTCTGGTGTATTTAAGCCGGACCAAATCATCTGGCATTTTTAACAGGCAGCACCACACTGTGACATGCAGTGTGTCATCATCTATTTGAAACTCTCTTGTGAGATTTGTTTCATGCTACCCACCTGTCTCTTCCTTGTCATACAGAGGCAAAATGGCCCATAGTCTTATAAAAATTAGTCATATCTTATCAATGGGACCTCCAGCAAACTCAAATATGATGACTTATTATTTTAATGGGTGAAGACAAACTTACGTATGGAGTACGTCCATACGTACTCCAACATCAGATTTCACTCATTTACATCATCACTAACCCCATCACAAACACTGAATAAAAGTACATTTTTAAAACCAAAAATGTTATTTAAAAAATAATTTTTTTCCACATTTGGCTCCTACAGGTTCACTGTACAGTCTTCCCCTCCACTTAAGTCTGACAGGCTACGATGCATGACATTTACTGTTGAAAGGTTGAAGTGATCCTGTAATGACAAAGTCACCCTGAAGATGAGTGGTGCTGGCATGCATCACACCAAACCTAACATTTAAATGGTGCCTAGTTTTAAAAATCTTTGTAGGTTATTTTCTTTTCTTATCATCTGGGAACTGTACTGCTTACTTACTTTGTACATCCTTAGATTTAGATGGCGTAGGCTAGGTACAGAGCGTTTGTACCTTGAGTTGATTAATCATGCTCACATTGCTGCTGTTTGTGACCAGTTGTACTTTGTCTTTTCATTTATTTTTTATTTTTTAATGCATGGCCATTGTTCTCTGGTATACTGCTACTGGCTCATATTATGTGTTATTGAGAGTAGACTTTTTTTTGCCCCATTGTGATAATATAAAGCTTTTTGTATTTCTATCTGTGGAGTGATGCTGAGGAACAGATTAAATGTAGAAATAAAGCATTGCCTAACCAAGAACTGGTTTAAAAAGCAAAAGTATGATTTTCACAGACTACAAGGATGAAGAAAGCTGTTAACTCCATATAGAGGTGAATGAATATGCATAAATGTGAATATATACATGTATTTATGTACATGTATGTATATGTGTGTATTCACATGTGTGTGTGTATGTGTATATATTTATATATTTGGAGAAAGTGTCAAGTGTCTCCAACGCATCCTTGGGCTCACATGGCGTGATCGCGTACCACACACAGAAGTGCATAGCAGAACTGGTACCAAGAGCATGGAGGCGACATTTCTCCAATACCAACTACGATGGGCTGGCCACACCATCAGAATGCCAGATGACAGACTCCCACGCCAATTGCTGTACGGTCAACTACATCATGGCCAACGATCTGCAGGAGGGCAAAAGCGGAGATACAAGGACCAGCTCAAGACAACACTCAAGAAGTGTGGAATACAGCACACACAGCTGGAAAGGTCTGCCTTGGATTGTCCTCTCTGGAGGCAACTCTGCCTTTCTGGGCTTCAACGTTTTGAAGAGGAGAGGAGTGCAGCGAGAGAAAGAAAAGCCAGAAGAGGAAGATAGTCCCTGCAGCCAAGACCAGCACAACAAACACTAACCTCACATGCCCCCACTGCAATAGAACATGTGGCTCTCGCATTGGACTTTTCAGTCACCTCAGAACCCACCAACAGAAGAAGTAGAAGTCATCATCGGACACGATGGACTACCACAAGCAAGCAATATTTGGAGATGTAAATGTAAATCTGTACATATACTGTATGTAATATTATTATAGAAAGCAATGTATCATGATTATTGATAGTGGAGAAGGGGTATGGTTAAATAAGCTTTGCTTCTTCTTACTCATTTTTGAACAGCTTATTATTATTATTGGTATTAACTTTATTCATTATGCATTCATTAATTCATTAATTCATATTTATTAGGAAATTATTATTATCTCTAAACTATTTATGGCCAGTGTAAACTCAGCAGATCAGTGGTGACCTGAATCTATCTGTACATTTGAACTCTTTGATCATGTAATCATTTAGACATTTAGAACTCTGCACTTTGAACAGTTATTACAGTGGTATTAAATATTAAACTGTCACCACATCAGTGAAACCAATTTGCACAAAATTCAAAGCCGGGTTTTCGCCTCAGAATTCAAAGTCAGGTTGCAATCTTTTATAGCCCATGCACATTTTTGTAGAGGTGCTGCCTTTAACACAGAAGAAACAATTGCCAGTGCAAGAAACTTTAAATAAACCACTTATCTTTCAGAGAGATTGATGTTTGTTGTATTGATGTTACAGTTGATGAAATAACAATACCATTGGGAAAAACTGAATCCTGCCTACAGCTGCTGTTGCAATGCATTAAGCAGGCATACCTACATCATTCAACCACTTAAAATTACATTACTTGGCATCCAGACAACACTGTTGTGTATTTAGGAACCATAGGGTGGACATATTGGATATGCTGCTTTTGATACTTAAGCTAAAGAGGTCATATGCTTAAATGATGACTAAAAGCAATTTACTCTCTGATGATGCACACTGATGTTAAAAGACACTCACAATCACTGATTGCCTGAAATTGGTCCATTATTAGATGCCCGAGTTGAAAAATATAATACATGCTGGGCTCACTACAGTGTGAAATGTTATTTTTTTCTGCCATAAATTCTCCACCTCACACAAAACACAAAACAAAAATATATAACTGAACTTGGGTTTTAATACCACTGCTATGAGTCCAAATTTGACTTACCTTTGTGACTAAAATAAATAAAAACACAAATAAAGACAGCCAGGATACAGCTAGTCTGGATATTATTCTAGTGTTTGTGTATCCAAATTAGTATTTTTGTACAGTAACCTTTGAATGTGTGGGGTGTAGAATGATTGACAGTAATAGAGCAATATCTGACGGCATGCTGTCATGGTCCATGAGGAAGTTAAAAATAAAGTTTTTCTCATCATTATACAATGTATATTGTTTGACCTTTTGCTTATGACCTGTCTGGGATATTTCAACTCCCAGAAGGAGGTTTGTGATTCTTCGCTTTATCTCCTATGTTTCCCCGGAGGAGTGGATTTATGGATCTCCTGCTACACCCAGCAGCTGCTGACATGTTGTCTAGGAACTAATCTGATTTCTGTATGCATTGCATACTTGTTTCTGCAGCCTTACTGAGTCTCATGTCACTGCTTTGTGTAAATATCTTGACCAATAGTGATCCTAACTATGGTCTGGAACCAGGTATGATGTTATACTGGCTCTTCTGAGACCAAAAGTATAGTATGTCTGTGCTGTAAGTAGAATAGAGATGCAGTAAAGATCTTGCTCAGAAACAGAACTGAAATATTTGATGTCTCAGGCTAAGGTGGCTGCTCATCTTGGCCAGGTGTCACATGTGCAATAAATCTTGTTTACAGTCTACAATCAAGGTGACATGAATGTTTCTCTGCAGGCTGTGAAGAGATGAGGGTGTAATATTAGCCTCTTGGAAATTCATCAAAGCTAAATAGACAGTAGTGAAAAGAAGCAGAGATTTTGCAGATGTTCACTTTGCTTTTTAAAAGGCTGAACACATAGTTTTTTAATGTGTATGCATAAATCTTGTACATATTCTTTTTACATATATCAATTATGATCACAGCTTGTGTGAGTGTGTGATGTGAAGAACAGCTAAAACCTGAGTGTATGACAAAAAGAGACCAATTTCATGACTGAGACTATTATCGTTTCTCAATTTTGCAGTAAATTTGACACAAGCATGACTGCAAAGAAAGATAAAACAGGTTTGCAAGAACACTGAATAAATATTAATGACATTTTCTGCGGAAAATGGGCAAAAGCTCACGATTGAGTTATTTAAATGTTAAAACACAAACATTATTGCCGATGGTCACAAATGGTAATGATGCCAAAGTATACTGTACATACTGTAAATTATGATTTAATTTACTTAGACCTAAGTAAAACTACTAATCAAGTGTGAACTTGTTAAAAAAGATGAAACATGCAAACCAGTCACATTGTCCAAACGTAGGAGAAAATCTTGGAGATACAGCATGCAATTATTTGCATCATACCATTAATACTTTGTCAATGTAGAAACAAATCTGGGACATAAAACTTTTGTTGATCAGGTGCATCATTTTTGAATTTAAGAGCAATATTTTTTTTTATTTTTAAAAAGACACATATTGAACTCCTCACCCTCATGACTGAAAAAGTCCCTGATTGGGTGCAAAGTGCTCTGCTGAACCACTTGTTCACTCCTGCACTCCAGTTTGAGATCTGCCCTTTGCACCCAGGCTGCCGTGTGCTTTTGAATATAGATTTTTTTGTTAGATTTTCTTTTGAATTTCAAGTATTTTTTTAAAATGTTAAGTTAAAAAGACAAATTGGCCTCAGACATAAAACACAGTCATACTACATACAGTAATATAGTTTCTTATAGGACAGTACTTCTGTGTAAGGTTTATACTGTAGCAACTTTTTAACATAGCTTTTCATTTCTAATATTCCCAGTAGTGGAAATAAACTTGACAGTCTACACTTTTTCAGGTGATTCATTTATGTCATTACATTTGCTGTCACTGCAGTTTGACACCACATCTGTTTGATTTGTTGCTTTGAGAATCATTTCTGTTTTTATATTTTGGGTTTTGAAAACCTCTTCACAGAGGTTTGTTATCCACCATTGGCTGGTATCTTTACAGGCTGTACTTTATTGTGTTTTTCTTCGAGTTAGATAAACAGAGGTGAAAACCATTTATCTGTTCTCTCTACCTTGACTTAACATGTCATTTATGAGCTGCTGCCTTTTCCTGTCTCATGGAAAGTGGTAACTGCTCCTCTCTCGACAGACAATGTGCTGTAACTAACTGTCTGCTCAGGTATCCTGAGTGAACCCAGGCTTCAGCCCTCTGCCAGCTGGGACCCATAAGACAGCTCTGCCCGGTCTGAATTACAATCAAAGAGCCTTTGTGAAGACGTGACTTAATCATGTTAGGGCTCACCTTCACAGGAAGAGGGTGGAGTTTAGAAATGTAAATGTTGCAGACAATGCTGTGTTAAGATGAAAAGAGTTTAGGATGAAGAACTGACGATAACGCTTCATGGAGGGCTAGAAAGTATGTTCACGCCTTCAAAGAAAATCGAGTTAACTTTGAATCATAAAGTGCAGAAGTTATTTGGCACAGGGCCCTTTTTCCATCTCTGGTTGATGTAAAAGAGAAATAATCTCCTCTGCTTGACACCACTGGTCCAATCAAAGAAAGGAATAGATGACCAGATTCCTGGCACTTGGTTTGTGATGGCTGAGAGCCCGGAGCTACATATCTTTGAAGTTTTTTCCACTATCAGTCTGTTTGACAACACTGTCAAGTCATGTGTATTCATGGAACTGCTCACTTGTGTTGATGACGGTGGTAAAGGAGCTGCTAATTCAATTTTTTTTTTTTTTAATTTCCTGTAGAGATCGAGACTCACATTGTTTTTTTTTTTTTTTGTTATGTTTGTCACAAAATCAGTGGTTACTTGTCACGGTGGTGGCTGAGTTGGGACCCAGATGCAGGAGATGAGGTAGCAGGAGTACCAAAAACACAATTTATTTAACAAAAATCAAAGAAAACCAAAAAAAGCTGCTGAAGAAGACTTGCAAAAAAAAAAAAAAAAAAAAAAAAAAGCTTGAACATGAATAAATCCAAAAACCTGCCAGGACACAAGGAGGGTGGAAACAGTACGGACCAGCAGGGAGCAAGGGAAAGACAAGACCACATATACACAGAAGGCTTGATGAGACACAGGTGCAGACGATCAGGGCCGATGGGAACAAGGGAAGTGAAGTCATAACTTAAACACATGAGGACATGGGGTTTCAAAATATAACAGGAACTTAAATACCAAAACTGGGGGAAAAAACAACACTGTGACATTACTATTCTATTTGATCTTGACTCCTTAAAACAATATCAGTAGTGGGAAATGTGTTTTCCAGGCTCTCTTTTTAGATTAAAGGGCTCGGAGAACATAAAAATCATATCATAAAAATTCATGGTGCACAGGAATAGCTCCAATTACTTCTCATAGGTTTCATTTAATGATACAAATCAAACTGTTGACAACATGGGAAAAAACTGCAGTGCTATACATCCAGTCTCTGGCTTTATTGTTGAACAATGCTCTTCTAAAATATTGGTGTTGGCCTTGGAAAGTGCAAATTGGCAAATTCATCGAATGCTCTGTATTGACACATCTACATTTAGTATAACTTACCTAAACTGATTTTGTTTTTCTAGTAACCCTATATGTCACTATACTCTACATACCATAAAGGCCTTGCCATTTTGAAGCTATTTCATCCAGTTAGTTTAGATGAGATAATAAACACTAAGATAAGTGTCCCTACAGTGATCCTCACTGTTCACATGACACAAAATGAATGGTGAGATTTAATATTTAATTTTTCCAAGGTTTTCTTAGGGAGATGTTGAACACATGATGGCCAGGAACTGAGGATACCTTTATACTTTCTCTTCAGCAAATACATACAAGAGGTGTGATTTCATTTATATCTGCTTGTAAGCATCTTCACACCATCATGTATTTGAAATCTTTTCACTAACAGAGTTCCTGGCTCGACTCTGAATACAAGGCATCATCGAATCGAATCAATAAAGCAGTGAACATCATCTGTCTTTAAGACACGAGCACAAGGACACAAAGCACTGCATAATACATTTTAAATAAATGCCTTGCTAAACCAACAAGATCACATTTTTTTTCTTCGCCAACTTGTTATCAGAAGCAGCAGTAGGGTTGAGTGAAGTTTGGAAATTAGTGCCTAAAAACTGAAATCTGAAATGAAATAATCTAATTTTTGATAACTGCTGGCAAAATAAGCATTGCATTTCTTTCCTTTGCTTTGTCTGCAAATGTGCAGTTAGACAGTGACTCCCAAAAAGCCCACTGGTATTCAATAAAATAGCCAGAGATGAATTTAAAAAAAATCCTAATTTAATTAACCACCTCAAGAAGAAGAACATCACTTTATCTGTCTGAATCAGGAAGAATTTTAAACTAGTTCAGCTGCTGCTGTCATCACCATCCATCCATCCATCCATCCATCCATCCATCCATCCATCCATCCATTCATCCATCCATCCATCCATCCATCCATCCATCCATCCATCCATCCATCCATCCATCCCCATTTTTTCTACTGATAAAGGTCAAATCATTCACTAGGAGGACACAAAAATGGACATCCCACATCCCGCCCTTGGATCAATATTTGTGCTGTTATTCTTTCTAATGAAGCAGCAACCCTCAGATGCACAATCTTTGCCTGCAATCTTTAAAGAAGGGCAGAAGGAACCTTTATGCTCAACACTTCCTTTTTAGATCAAGAGTACTTGTGGGAAGAAGCTAATTAGAAGCAACATTTAATAATAGCATAACAGTTATTAATTAAATGATGCACATGGAGATGTATAAAGAGCTATGCCTCAAAGACAGTGACTAGCATATTTCTGTCTGTCTTAGTAAGTCCCCACTCAGCAGTAGATATCCCCATGTGAAAGAAAACATGGATTGGAGGAAAATAATGGGTAATTCCAGTAAGATTGTCTAGCTCCTTTGGTCTCCAGTCCCTTTAACCAGCCAAAGTACTTGACTCCCATCCTGGTTTTGGTACATTTTAGAGTACTATCAAACTACCTTGATGAAACTAGCTCACAGAATTACAGTGCACATCATGGCACAGGTAACTAAGCGACTCAATGAATGATTGAAGAGAAAAAGAGAGCCTGACCAAACAAGTAACTATGCAGGAGCACATCTGAGATGGTGGATCTTGCATCTGCTTAAACGAAAGCTCTGGATAGGTCAGTGGGTTGAGCAGGTGCCATTTACTGAGACTATTGCCCTTGTGCAGGGATTTCAGGTGTGTTTACTGAGGAATACTAAGTTCAATAACGAATTATCTTGTTTTATAACTGAAACCTGTTGGAAGACAGGTTTGAGCTTATTTTTAGCTCCTATGTAGTTTCATAAATCCATTAATGAGATGGAAATGATGATTAAAAACACATTAATGCAACAGACCTGAACATTATAAATACAGACAAACAGGCTATACATATTGTCAGCATTCTTACATTATTAAACTACTCTATCTCTTTAGCATTGTTAATGTTTTTGTATTGTTTCCTATTATTATGTTTATGCCATATATGATTGTCTAAATAGACTTCCTTTTAGACTAAGCCTTTTCTTTTTAATCTCCAGCGGTGATCTATTTCCTTTGATCGTTGTAAATAAAGTTGGTCTAAAAGGAGTTGCTGTGTAAATTAAAGACACAGCAGGAAAGTCATCCATCACCTCTGGAGGCAGTCTGGAGGAAGCGAGCTGGAGCTAAAGAGTCTCAGAAGCTTCAGTCAGTTAGATTTACTCTGACAGTCAGTCAGCCTCATACCTACACAAACAAAACAAAACAAAACAAAACAAAACAAAAAAACTCATCAATTTTGGCCTAGCCGGGAATTGTGCTGTCGTCTTTCAGTCTTTATTTGTTCATTCCATCTCTTTATCTCCACCTTCTTCCTGGGATCTATTCCCCAATTCGTGCTTTGGAATGAAGGTTAGCACATTGTTTTGTTCAGTTTTGTGCTGAAATGATCTATCATCCTATTTAATTTAACATGTCACGTCTTTACAGGGGCAGCTGAGAAACAGGAGTTATATAACGTGAATGTAATTTGTGCAGGAAATAGCTGTCTTGACAACAAAATCACAATTTATGATTTCAATTGCAGAATGTCTCCAGGTCGACACACTGCTTCAACTAGAGAGTAATTGATATCGGAGAGGCTGAGAGCCTCAACAGCACAAAACCTGACTTATGCCCTTTTCTTTTCCGGTGGGAATTGAACTAATGAGTTTCTCTGAACTAGCGAGAATGCTTCCGCTACCTCTGGATTCCTGTGTCTCTCAGACCAACATGATCGATTAGTGGAAGCACCTACATGTAATGTTTGCTTGTTAAACCCACTGGTGGGCTGTGATCAGCTTAGATTCATCTTCATCTATGTCAAAGTTTAACAAACAAAAGAAAAGACAGACAACCCTAATTACATCTTCTATTCATTTCTTTTTTTAGCTTTGCTAATAAGGTCCTGAACTACAGAGGGAAGTTTAAAGTACACTGTGTGCATTTTAAAATGCACAACTAGACAAAGACACATCCGCTAATGCATCGGTCTTTTGAAGGCCAGACAGACGAGGCAACGTGACTTGCCCCTCCCCCACAGCAGCGTTTGACTAACCATTCCTTTGACCTTTTTCAGGAACAGTCTTTACAGACAGAGGTCATTTTCTGTCTCTGAGGGCAAACAGCAGGAGGAGACCTGAAGCTGACCCACCACTGTGAACGATATACATTCCTAAAACACACTCACTCACACGCAAAATAAAGGAATCACGGTATTGATTAAGATACCAAAAAGATCACAGCATAACAATAATAGGTATGTATGGTCACATTTCTGAGTGAAAATGTATTGATTGGTAACAAAGATATTCACAGTATATTTTGTACAATCATTAAAAAAAAAAAAACCTTTCCACTAATGTTTGCAAGCACAGCATTTAGGGTCGGTGAAAGAAGGGGTGAATCCCTGATAGACAGGGTTCAGAAAATCAACCATTTTTGGAGCAGCAGCATATAGAGAAATAAATAATGCACGGAAATATCAGCTTTGCTTTTTACAAGTGAACATTGTTGCTCTAACAACATGTCGAGTCCAAGGCAGTGATTTTTGTTTTTAAGATATGTTCCTTTGATCAGGTTCTGCTTGCAGTACACGTGCTGGATAAGCTGCAGTAATATTCTATGTTTCATATTATCTTTTTATAATTGATAAAATGCTATTTTATTCATATACAGCTGTTACATCTGCTCTATGATGTATTATATCCTTCTAGGCTTTCTCACTCTGTCACTTCATGCTTTATCCACTTGCAAAGCAGCTTTGCACATTGATCTTAGCTTTGCTCCCAAAATCAATATGTTCATTATATTCTCACTTAAATGACAAACAGAACCCTGCTGACTATGATAAGACTTGATCCCATGTTAGCAAAGCTAAATGTACGTGCATCCAGTCAGCTCAGCTCAAGTATTTACTTAACTGGGAGATTTAAAACTGCATTCGTGCAGCAGTAGGGACCATGAACCCTGTTACAATAAGCTGCGTCTGGTAATGTGACACAATACTGCAGTACTGTTCACTACAGTACTATAAAGTGTTCTCATCTTTCTAAAAAGTAAGGTTTTTTTTTGCAGAACACTGCATTTTTATCCACAGTTCCAACCATGTGATGGCGTTTCCTGCCGTTTTTTCCTCCGTCTAAAACAATAAGGGTATCCTATTGCCCCGGGTCACATCGCGATCAGCCATGCCACCACTTGTGCATGCGCCTGTGGCGGAATCAGCAGGATGTTCAATTACACTGGCTCAGCTGGTGCATAGACAGACAACGGTTTACTGAGTATGAATGCACACACACACCCAAACCAGGCACAATCGGCTTTGTAAGCCAAAAAATGTTTCATTAAAGTTCTGCCAGAAGAGCTGCCTGGGCTCGATACCCCGACAAGCCACTGGCCTTGGCTAAATTATCACAATGACAGGGAACAAAGAAAATGAGAGAAAGTACAGTAAAAGAGACAGAAGTGATTCATAAGAAAGCTTCAAGTCTCCACCCCTTCATATGAATTCGTATAGCTCTCTGAAAGCTGCACTTTTCAGCAGATATGACCCAGACCAAAATAAAAAAAGTAGTATTTCATTGTGGTTCAATATTCAGAAGATGTTGGGATTATAAAACTAGATTTTTTTGTGATGTTAAAACATCTGTAAAGAGGTTCATTCACAAAATACTTGTGAGAAATTTGCATTGTTTTGTAATCACAATATTAAAGTGTCACCATGGAGACAATGTGATGAACTGCTCTCGTAGGAGTTTTGGCACAATATCTGCAGCGCAGCTGAAATACAGCGGAGCAATAACTCATCACCATGACCTTGTATGCAAACTTGGAGCCCCAAGGCTTCAGACGGTTCAGAACTTTGTAGATTACGGCAGTTTTTGCTATTTTTACTGGGGGCGCTTGCTCCCGTGTGTTTTCAGTCGCAATAGAAATCTTAAAAGCAGTTCTTTGACAAAGTATCAGATAACAAGAGCAACACAAGGACGTATCTATTCATCTCTATTGTTAGTGATTGATATGTTTCGTTGTCTATGTAGTGCTTTCAGTTTATTGGCTGTGTGCATCAGTTGTGTGTGAGAGTGTGTGTATGCGAGCGTGCATTTTCTTGTATTACTCATACTGTGTGCACTTAATTTCTTTTGTCGGGGGAAGTGTCTCAGACTTACAGTATAGAATTCTTACCGTAAAATGTTACTTTATAGGTATAGTGGTTCAGGAAATGGCTTTAGGACATAACATTTGTCCCTGAATCCTAAGCGGGCAGCAGAACTCTCTGAGGACAGACATATATATACACAAGAAATGTTATAAAGACCCTGGAAAAATGCCTCAGTAAGAGCAAACAACAGTTAATTCTGTGCTAGAAAAAAATAAAACAAAGAAATTTATGTCACAAATCTCTGCTCATGGTCTGCACCCAAGCTCCATATCCCATAGTGTTAAGTGCATAGCAAAATAAACATTACCGATAGTAATAAAGTCCTTGATCGCTATTTATGTGCACTAACAGCGTGCCAGTTTCAATTTGCATTCAACGTTGCCCAACATTGTGCCACCACATGTTTGCAGGACAGGTGGCAAAAATATCTATATTTATGGTTCTTCAATGTTAGCTAGCTGTGGACGACTACCCCTAGGATGATGCTTCTGGAAAGCAATTCATGTCTCTATTTGAGATGTATTTTTTAAATTTAATTTCCTTTTTTTTCCCCACACTATTAATATAAAACCTAATTTTAAAATATATATTTGCTGAATGTTACAGCCTGGATAATGAGTGAAATGGGACACGGATAATGTTGAAATTACCAAACTAGATTCTAAAATCTTTTTTACAATGAGATGACAAACACATATTATCCAGTGGTACTGTAGTACTTGTTATCTGTAGTACTATAGAACTTCATAACTCGGCTTTAGGGAGTGAAATATTGACTGTTTTTGGAATCTGGACTCACATGGTTTATTCCAGTTTGCTTTGTGTACCGTTTGCGTAATGGATATGATAATATATTTACAGGGACATTACATTTACTGCTCATGTCTATAGACAGTCAGTTGTCCATCATCTGTCCTCATCAGTGATCATACTGAGTAACCAAAGTCTTCAGCATGGCTTCCTTGCGTGTTTCTCTTGTTGCTTTCCATTCAGCTCAAGTTCTGCTCTGCATGCACTTTGCTGTCAACGTAACTTTTTTTGTTCTGCAGTGGTGGTCGTGAAGATTTTTGTTCATTAAAGTCTTTTGTCTCTACTTTCCCATGTCTTCATTTGGTTACCGCTTCAATATTTCTGACACCTACTCGTGCAGTTGTGTAAAATCTGTAGAAGTAGTTGCTTGTTTTTGTGTCGACACCAGCACTTTTTTAGTTGTTGTTGTTTTTCTGACCGCTGTTATCCGAAGAGAGTATATTTGCCTATGTCAATATTAATACTTTAGCATTAAATGATTCAATTCAGTCTCCAGTCCACACTATCACCACAAATCATTCAAAAGAAATGGACTTGCATCCGTTGTCTCTGAAATCAACAATTTTCACTCATATGAGGAACAAAAACTAAATGACTTACTGGTTGGCCAGTTATGGTTATATTCACTGTGAATGTTCATATCTGTAGCTGTGCAGGTAAAATGAATGACATTCATGCTGGCACCGTCTCATTAACACCGGTCTCTTGCAGGCCTGTCTCCTATTATGCATGAGCCACAATTAAGGCTATTAGTTTAACATGTTTTTCCTGCTGGGAACATTAACTGGCTACTGTGTAAGAGGTCTATAATACAGAGCCACTGTATCCGAAAAACATCTTCTACAAGCACATCAATTTTTTACAAACAGATCTTCTGCATATTGTGTCTCTCCTAGTTAACTGAAATGAAATGAATGTGGTCATTATTTGAGCAGTGGCAGAAGCTTAGGGAGAATTGATGCAGCTGTTGCAAAAATTACATAAAGGCACTTTCCCAGTTTTGTCAGGCTGTTCTATCAGAGACATGAATCAAGGACACAAAGTTAAGGCTGCTGGTTTCACAAAAAAACAAACTCCATCTATCACACAGACAAAAGCCACACAACTGAAATCCTACTGATGTACTGTGTTATTACTTTAGTATAATTCAATCCTGACTGTGGCTCCTGGCTATCCCATAAATTCTTTCCAATATATGGACAAACTATTTCAGATGCATATATACAACTATAAAATTTGTAAAGCAATAAAGATACACATATTTCTCCTCTCCTCTCCTCCCCCCAGACACATTCATAATTAATGATTTGACAAATCATACTGTGCTTTCTCTGTTAAGATCTTGTAATGTGTCATTTGTTTTGCCTGGTTAATCCCTTGTTAGTGCGGGATGTTGAATAATGTGTCTACTCAAAATGCAGAATCAGTATTTTGTGTGTGCGTGTGTGTTTGTGTCCAGTCAGTAGAAGCTGCTTCTAGGAAGCAAGCACTATCAGACCAACATTGCTCTTAACCACACAGAGATTGAGCACATGATCTACACACTGTGTGTATACCGGTAAATGTATTGTTGATGTAAAACACAGATCAAATATGGGCATGTTCAAAAGTATTTGGATAATGACACAGTTTTTATTGTTTTGCCTTGTTATACAGTATATAATGCATTTTAGATAAAACAATCATGTTGGGATCAAAGTGTCAACTTTCAGATTTAATTTAAACGGTTTCACAAAAAATCACAGGCATTTTAAGCGAGACACCTCCATTATCAGGGGATCAAAAGTATTTGGACAAAGCAACATAGTTGTTAATATAACCGTTGTTTTTAATACTTGGAAGGAACTCCTTTGCAGCTAATGACTGCCCGAAGTCTGGAGCCCATGGGAAATTATGACTTTCCTCCAGGTGCCAACCATCTCACTTCCACCTTGAGTCTCATTTGGATCTAAGATTTGTTGCAGTGCCTCGACTGGCCACTGGAGGCAGGCTCCAAAATAGAGTCGCTCTTCTTTGACCTTCATGTTTAAATGTCCAGGTTTAGAGCAGAAATAAACATATTTGCAGCCTGGTTCAATTGTTCAAACTGTTTTGGTCCCAGTTGTTTGATTTCTCTCCCGTTGCAACTCTGAGTGGGGTGAATCGTTTTGTACCATGCCAGGATAATTTATATAAAGCATTGCATTTATTTCCAATATGACTGGCAGTCAGCTCAGCCAATGGCTAGCCACTACCACTTCCTCATCAGTAATCGTTCTGCTAAAGCACTCAGCAAGCTAAATGCAGCACTGATTTTCACTGGAGTATTTTAGCTTAGTACAGATATATACAAACAAAAATGAGTGATACTGTATTATACAAAAAAAGGAGCATTCCCTGTTCAGTTGTATAATTTGCGTGTTTAGTGTGTGTGTGTGTGTGTGTGTGTGTGTGTGTGTGTGTGTGTGTGTGTGTGTGTGGTGTGCATGTGGTGTGAGTGTATTAACAATAACAGCCGTACCAGGATGCAGTACATACTAAGTAGAGTATTGTTCACCGTTTACTGTATACACTGATCAGTTTTGAGAACTGCAGCAGTGATATGGTTTTCACTGTCACAATAACAAGGTTAGGCAAGAATTACAGTGGAGTTATGGCTTTTTCAATATCTGAAGACATTATGGCTATCAATTTCACAAAAGATACACTGTCAGTATTTGAGAGCCTGAACATCAGCTTATACCTGCAAGTGCCAGGATGCTTCTGTACACATTTCTGTCACCAAGATTACCCCTGAGTCTCATCAGCTTCTGCAGTGTATAAGATGTCATGTTTACTGCTAGACTACACCGTCTTGTTTGTGGTCCAGGTATTCAGTTGGCACAGATGATGAAACAGACTACTTTCTGGCAAAGGAGACACTACTGAGAGTACTACTGAACAAAATGAATAAAATTAGCAAAATTTGATGGCTGTCACATCTCTTCAAAGTTAGGAGGTGGTGTTGATGACTGTGTTGCATCTCTCTTCTCATAACAACATACCTGGAAAGTGAAGAGATCCGTTTGTGGAGATGTTGGGAAGGAATCTTGTTTAACGCTTGTCTAACATAAGATTTTAGCTACTGAACAGTTCTGGATCTTCTTTGTTGTATATTTCATGTCACAATGCACCTAACGTTTTCACTTAGGCATGGCCTGCATGTTGGGCAACTAAGAACCCAGACCTTTTCACTATGAACACTTGATTTTGTATGTGGTTTAACCTCATTTTGCTTAAAGATGCAAGGACCTCAGTGAAAAAGATGTCTTAATGTGGGCATATGTTGCTCTTTTTTTTGGCACTAGTGGCAGGAAATGGGTATAGAGAGAGGGGGTAAGACACGCAGGAAAGAGCGACGGGCCAGGATTAAAACCTGTGCTGCCTACACAAGGACAATAGCCTCTGTAAATGGTGCCCATCCAACCCACTGAGCTCTGCAGGGCTCAGACATACAGTATGTTGCTCTAAAACTTTTCCAAATGGGCAAACTGTCCATTCCACAGCTGAGTGCTGATAGTAAGCCAGATGGCCCCTCTCCTCTGTATTCCAGAGGACACATGAGCAATGGTTACCATGACTTAAGTTTGGGTTCATCTGACCACAGGACAGTTTTTCACAAACAGGTTAATCGTGAATGAGCCTTGGACCAGTGTAGATATTGGCGTATCTAGATAATGTTTATACATACCGTATAGCCTCCTCTTTACAAGATAGAGCTTTGAGCAACATTTCTTGATCGCACGGCCAACTGTGTTCTTACACAGCTATTTAAATGACTTCCCAAGCCTCGTAGTAATTTATTCAAGAACCGTTATGAATGCACTTCTCTTAACGCTCATAAGCATCCCAAGATGATTAGTATTGTCCCACACGCACAGACATTTGACTTGATACTTAGAATCTTCTGATATTACATAATGTAGACGATATATTTAAACTAAAGGCTGAGGTGATTACCAGGACGGACACAGGAAGGGTCAAAACCGGGTGATCAGTCCAAAGGTGAGTGCTGGAAAGTAAGGCATAATGCAAAGAACAACGTGGCAGTGATGGCTGGGAGTGGAGTGCTGTAGTAGCAGCCCAGGGCTGATTGCAGATGTGGACCAGGTGTGGAAGGCGGGAGAAACCATAGTGACATGAGGAGGCGGAGCTGCTTAACAATCTGTGTAACAGAATAGATTGTTTTGCTAAAAGATTTGATATGATCTCTTTTGAAATACTTTCTTTAAATATGCAAGTTCTTACGACGGAGTATTAGGGCCAAACTAAGACAAAAAAAATTGGAAATAACGAGAATAAAGTCGTAAAATTACGAAAAATAAAGTCGTAAAATTACGAGAATAAAGTCATAGCCTAATGTTACGAGAATAAAGTCGTAATACTTCGAGAATAAAGTCGTAATATTACAACTTTATTCTCGCAACAATATGACTTTAATCTTGTAATTTTACGACTTTATTCTCGTAATATTACAACTTTATTCTCGTAATAGTACGACTTTATTCTCATAATATTACGACGTTATTCTCGCAACATTAGGCTATGACTTTATTCTTGTAATTTCACGACTTTTTTTTCGTAATATTACGACTTTATTCTCGCAACATTAGGCTATGACTTTATTCTCATAATTTTACGACTTTTTTCTACTAATATTACGACTTTATTCGCATAATATTACAACTTTATTCTCGCAACATTAGGCTATGACTTTATTCTCGTAATTTTACGACTTTATTCTCGTAATATTATGACTTTATTCTCGTAATAATACGACTTTATTCTCATAATATTACGACTTTATTCTCGCAACATTAGGCTATGACTTTATTCTCGTAATTTTACAACTTTTTTCTCGTAATATTACGACTTTATTCTCGCAACATTAGGCTATGACTTTATTCTCGTAATTTTACGACTTTATTCTCGTAATATTACGACTTTATTCTCGTAATTTTACGACTTTATTCTCGTAATTTTACGACTTTATTCTCGTAATTTCCTTTTTTTTTTTGTCTTAGTTTGGCCCTAATACTCCGTCATAAGTTCTAGATATAGAAGAAAAATTACTCATTTGACTACCTACAATTCAGATTTACTTTAAATCTAGATCTGCATGACTTGAAACCAGGCGTTGTTTTTGACGGCAGATTGTCAGTAGTCTGCTGTCTTGGCCTCTGGAAGCTACAGTCAGTGCGTTTCAAGTTTAGTCAGCAGTGTTCCTAATGATGTTCAATCTGAGACTCCCTGTAATTGTTTGAGAGCAGATATCCGCCCATCCATTTTCAATGCTCATCACGTCCTGGGAAGTGTTTTGAGCCAGCTGGAGCTTCTCCCAGCTGTTATCAGCCAAGAGGTTGGTTACAGCCTGGACTGGGTCACAAAGAGACAAATGAAACCATGCACACTCAATCCTACACCAGTCAAAGTAGTCAAACCAAGAGATCTCAAACAGCCACAGGAGAAACCGGCAAACCTCACAGAGATAGACAAGAGCTGAATTAGATCCTGCAATAGTCCACTTCCCAGCTTCATAAAAATTCAATACAATGTTGTCGACCTCCTTTTTCCCTCTTTGAAGCATCAATCTATTTCTAAGATATCTCCTTGGACAGCTCAACAACCCTTCATATACTGATTTATGTTGGACTTAACGACTTTCATGATGATGAGGTACAAGTCAAGACCCCACAGACGATTAAAGAGCGAAGACTCCCCAGCCAGTTGGAAATGAGGAAGACATTCATATATGGTGTGAAGCATCTTTAAGAACCTCAAGGAAGTGCAGCTGCTTTAATTTAGCACTGAAGGATACTGAAATGAATTATGCCCTTCTACATCACATCATCTGCTGGAACATGAAAAGAATATCTTACTTTTGACAGCAAGGTACAGTAAAGACAGGACAAACTGCTGATCTATTCAGGCATCTCCTGCATTATAAATGTTTGTAACAGTTTTCTTCTAGCAGAGATTATATAATAATGTGAGACATGCAAAGTCGGTTTCTTACAGTCAGCATTCAGGTAGCAGCCTGGAGACTGGCATTATATGACAAGATGAGATGAGACTTTATATAAGAAACAACATTTACATTTGTGCAATTTATAAAGAAAATGGCACAAGAATGAAACATCTTTCCGCCTACAAAGATACAGTTGTTCACCCACAAATATACCACTAAACATAAACATGTTTATTGCTGCTCATGTTTATTGCTTAAATGAACTGTTCATTATCTTGATTAATTATTATTAGTAATTCAATAAACAAAATGCCCTCCTTTCAGACTAATTGTATAATGTAATTTTGAAAGAAAATGAGTTGAACTGAGTCTGAATCATCCTCTCAGGTCATAAAATGTAAAAGATATTATGATTAATTATGATAATAGGACAAAATCCCATCCCCCTTAATAAAAATGTGCGATTGTGAACATTGCCTTTTTAATCTAGACCTGAATTAATCCCCTTTATATGCATAGCTCAGGCGTTTTTTCTTTTATCAGCATGTATTTTGTGTACTACATCTTATTAATCTGTGGGAACAGGAGCAGATAATACCAGAAGGGAAAAGCAGAAGCCGTCACGAGGCAGCAGTCCCTATAGTCAACATGTACTACTTTAAACCTGAAGTGCGGTTAGCACAAACTCTAGTCTTCAAATAGAATTTTATTTTTAAGCAAGATGTGAAAGTTGACCAGAGCGTCTTCTTTCAAAACATACCACACAGAGAAAATGTGATTCCTGATTTGCTCCATTGTTTTGACATGAAAAATCCAGTAGCACCAAGGATGCCATTTGGACTTATTATCTGTTGGTGTTTTGCATAATTGCATGCTGGCTTTATGGTCTGTTTTTGTGTGCCATTGGTATATGTGTGTGTGTGTGTGGAAAAACATGTTTGTGAATGTGTATCTGTACACCCAGCATCTTGAAATCTTATGCTCCTCTCCCTCTTTCCTTTCTCTTCTACTTCTTCTACTTCCCGGAGACAAACAGAGTGTTCTGAGTCAAAGCTGGCCAGTCCATTTTGACCCATCAGCTCACTTATCAGTCATTAATCTGTACATTCATCCTCAAGGATGGATGGCACCAGAAGATGAAGAGAAACAGTTACAGGAAAGATGTGGGATAAGACAAAGACAAGCAGAAAGTCTTGAGAGGATCGACTCTTTTCAAAGACTGACTGTTTGCACTCTTTTTAAAATTGCTGTAGAATCTAACAAGATTTGTGCCTTATGTCTGGATAGGTCTGATATGTATGTACTATTTACTGCTCAGCAGAGGACTCCAAAACAGCCAGACTTAGTGCCTTCAAGCATCAGTGAAACGATAAGAAAGTTGCAATCCATAATGAAAGTAATCTCTGGGCACTTTGCAGAAATAATGACCAAGTTAAATTCAGGCACTAAGATCATTCCAGTTTAGTTTAATTACATTTCATGTCATTACTCAATATATTGTCGTTATTGAACTTTCTTGATGCCCCTTCAAGTGAACATTATTGAGTAAGTCTAAATGAAATGCTTAAAAAGTAACAACTATTTGGCTGGTGTAACCTTGGTTTATTAATTGTGAATTTACACGTTATGGTAGAGAATAAACAAAATATGTCTGTTAGAGAAAAGCTTATGCAAGAAGTGCTTACAAATAATCTCAAAGTACTATCTTACTTCTAATCAATTTGGTTATTGGGAAGTGAAGTATTTTTTTTTTTTTTTTTTTTTTTTTTTTTTAAATACCGGTTTTTTCCCCATTTTATCACCCAGTGCTCCTACCTAACAGTCCTGTGCATTGCCATCCTCTACCAACCCCGGGAGGGCCCTGCACTGAGCTCAGGTCTCCTCCTTAACCTGAGGAGTGAGCAGGCCGTATCTTTTCACCAGACAGGGTGGGGTTTCTCCGGCCGAACGTAGCGCGTGGAAGGATCACGTTATTCCGGCCGGATCCTCCCCACCCCATCTGGCGCCCCGGTTGGCCAGAAGGGGCATGTATAGCCCAGGACTGTTGCATGTTTTTGTGAGGGTAGCTCACATTAGCTACCCAAGGGAACACGGGGAGAACATACAAACTTGAAAGATCCTTTCGCCAACCCCACCCAGGGTGTGGGCACTGAAGTCATGGGGGAACTAACACGCACTTCAGCGTCCACAGCATCCCCGGCGGGAATCGAACCCAGGACCTTCTTGCTGTGAGACGGCTGCACTACCTGCTGCGCCACCGTGCCCCCGAAGTGAAGTATTTCTATAGTATAGAAGTTTAGTTTCTATAATGATAAAAGTGTGGGCTGTGAATGGAACTCCTCCAGGAATATTTCATTCTGGGGAACCGTGTTGTTACGTAATGTTGATGTGAAAGGACACAAATCAATAGAGAATGTGTGGTGCATTTTGAAATGAAAAATGTTTCTGCAACTATCCCATTTGGGGACTTTGAAACATTTTTTCCTTGAAGAATAGGACAAAGCCAGAGTGGTACCATTATGAAGTTTAAAAAAAAAAAATTCCATGTCCTTACAGCCGTGCAATAAATATGCAATTACCCAAGAAAAAAGTGAGTTAACTGAACTTACTCAACATTTACGTAACAGAGCTAAAGTGACCTGGAAAAAGATTTGAGTTTGACTTGTAAATTTGTTAAAAAGGTTTTAGACAGCATATTTTTTTTTGTTAAATATGAGTTTCCGTTTCATTTAAAGTAACATTTGATTATTTTTAGAAAGCATGGTCTAACTCTCGTAGTCTCCAATCCATTATCTCTGCAAAACAAATCAGATGAAGTAAATTTGAACTCCCATCCTACTCGTCTCTTGCAACAACTGCGCGTCACTTGTGATCACTAACAATGCAACTAGCTCACAGAGTTACGATGGACATCATGGCAGAGGTGACGAAAAGCCTCAAGAAAGTGATGAAAGAGAAAAATGAGTGAGTGAAGAAGAGAACAAATAAGTCTGAGTGTTTTGAAACTGCAAAAGTTTTTCTTGTGCTACTCTAATGATCTATCATTATAATATGCTCTGAGCGGTACATTTTTTGAAGAAAGAAATAACTTGGATTTGCTTTTAAGTTGAAAATCTTTGCAACACAAGTTGTAAATTACCATAAAAAGATTCTGGCATCATGTTACTGCAACCTCCTCTGCCCACATCATAGCTTCTCTGAGAAAAATTACTTTACCCTCACTGCATTCAATAAATCAAAAAATCTTAATGTTTTCAAGAACTTGTTTTCCTGCCTTTAATAGTAATGATAATGATAATTTTTCAACAGCACAATGCCTAAAGTTACAATTCCAGCTGTGGTAACTGTTGAGGCATGTAAACACATCTGCATTGCAAGCAACATTGTTCTTGTTAAAGCAGCACTATGTAAATTTTCCACCTTAATATAATATTTCCAGAGTCATTGTGATGGAACATCAACTTACAACAGGTTTAATGACACCTCTGTCATGGTCTGAGGGGTCTGTATCGCCTTCACTGGCACTATGTAACTTTGAGGTGGATGGTAGGAACCCTGCCACACTACTGGTAAAGCACTACCGCTTTTGTCCAAAGGAGCCGCCAAACTCAACAAAAGCTGAAAGTTACGTTGTGCTGCTTTAAGAACAATGTGTTTTTCAGCTTGACAATGTTTTTGTGCCAAGAAATCCTATTCAGTCCTCGGTGGGTCTGACACTGATACTGTAGACATCCTGTGCTACTGTTGAAACATCTCGCCAATCTAATCATAAAAGGAAATTCACTGCTTTTTCTATTTAAAGAAGAGAAATGTGAATATGTTCCCCACGAAATCTTATCAAAGTAATTTCACACAACTTTTTACCTAACCAAGTAATATTTTTTGTATTGTACCCTTGACGTGGGTAAAATGATACACGCATATAGACGCTACATCACTGGTCCAAGGAACATGAAGATATAGAAGGGAATTTGTAGAAGAAAAAACTATTTAAAATGTAATAAATCAATTTATCAGAGAACAAAAGCCCACTCTGAATTAATTTACCCCCCATTGTGAAGTAAAGCCTCTGTTCTCTGCATAGCATCATAGAAGCACTTCACAGGTTCAGAGAGTCTTCACAGGTTCAGAGTTATAAGGAGCTGTGACGCTGCTCCAAAACAGCGCTGCCACATAACTAGTTTAATGAAATTCAGTTCAATTCAAATACAAACCGCAAACAGAATATGACATATTCTAATGCTATTACGAAACCTTCCTCAAGCTGTTGTTTAAGCTGTTGACACCATTCAAAAACTACTCTCTGTTCACCCATGTACGTACACACACTGAGTTCAAAAAGCCAAAGATCAATGGACAAATAATTTGCACAAGTAATTTATGTAAAGAGAGCTCACCTTCATGATGCATCCCTCTGTGGCGTTTCCACTCTAAGACACATGTGCTTCCCCTGATGTGTGAGGACAGGAACTGCTAGAGCATGTGCATGTGTGTAAGCTGTGAATCCACTGCTGCCCCTCTTCCCCTGGAGTCACAGGGGAGGGGAGGCTGTGCGTCCGCTGCGCAGAAAAATTGAAGGTGTTGGTTGTTTAAATGCACGTGTGCGTGTGAAAAGAGTTTATGTGTGTGGCACAGAGGGAAAGTGCTGCTCCTCGCAAAACTCTGCTACAACTGTGAATGAAAACTAAGAGAGAACAGATATGATTCTATCTATCTATCTATCTATCTATCTATCTATCTATCTATCTATCTATCTATCTATCTATCTATCTATCTATCTATCTATCTATCTATCTATCTATCTATCTATCTATCTATCTATCTATCTATCTATCTATCATTTCGCTCCGCTCTCTTCCTGTTCTTCCACCCTTCCTCCCATCTCCTCTGTGTATGTCACTTTCCTCCTTTCCTCTCGTCTCACGATATCGAATGTTCATCCACCTCCTTGTAACTCTCTCCTACCCTCCGTGCCTCCTTCCTCCTATCTCACCACTCTCTCCCTCTAATAGCAAGCTCACATTTCTATGTTCTTCAGTATGGACCCATAAAGGGGAGGGAACGGAGAGAAAAATAGATGGCCAGGCTCTCTCTCTCTTTCTTTTTTCTTCTTCACTGTATAGCCATTCATCTGTCCTCTTTGTCTCCTCTCACCTTTCTTTGCACCCTTCTCTTCACTTACTCGTGCTTAATTACTCTATGTGTGGTTACAGCACGCAATATTTGGATATATTCTTCTCAGTTAGCTCACGTTGAAGTAGAAATACAATAAATTATGCTGATGCAAAGGCTTTCGAGTCATTTTCAACCAATTGAACAACTCTGACGAAGGGTGAATACAAAAGTTCTTTTGTATGTTATTTATAAGAAAAAAGCTCATCATTAATAGCAACCACAGATTTGGCAAAATAATTTTTGGTTGATGATTTCACCCCTCGCTATGTGGCAGCAATGTTAACAGCTGGCTGAAATGCAGAGGGAATTGTGTTAAAGATGCAAGAGCACTGACAGTAAATATTTTAGTCTCTCTGCCCTGCAGTTATGTGCTGACATAGAATAGTCAACAGAGGGTGGTAGTACTCCTCACAAGTAAGATACCGTTACAGTGCAGTAGGGATGAGAGGAAAAGAAAAGAAAAGAAAAAACAAAATGATTGCCAGGGTTTATGTATGATCACATAGATACAGGCTGACTATGAAAATGTGTCTCTTTCTTTATATCTGGCACCAATAAATCGTCAGATTGACATGTCGTATGTCATTACAAGATTCAAGAAGGGTAAAACTCTGAATCCTATGAAAGCCTCATAGATACTTTGATTACTGAAATAATTTATCTTACAGTTTTTCTCAGTCGCTTTGGTGCTATTCTCAGATCAGAATGAAAGTTCTCATAACTATTAGTTCAACCTCCACAACATGTAGTCCTTTGTCCACATCATAGTAGCAGTTTCTCCTTCCTCTGAACAAATTGCAAATGCTTTTGGACATGTATCAGTTGCTCTCATACAATTCTCTGCTGTTTTACAACATTATCATTTGTTTATGTCATGTCAGTCAAAATGAACTATACTTATGGACGCTGAATAGTCATTTCCTAAAAAACTAATAGTCCTCATTTCATTGCTTTAGTCATTACATACAAAATTGTTGAACAAGTTATCAAATTGTGTCAAGCTAATTTACTGTAATACCTTTCTTTATCATTTTTTCCTGGAAATCTCTCTAAATTGAACAATTGCTCTCAGGTGAACTTCAGTTTTCACTCATGAGGAGGTGTGTGAAGCATTTAGTTGCAACCAATGACAAGCCACTTGTCCACAATCACTCAGGGCTGAATCCCATGAACCATCACTTGGCAAGCATATATAGACCGAGCAAGACATGTGTACCATTTCTACAATTCTGTGACACAGAAATGGAAGGTCAGCATGGTGGAAGAGGGGTGAGGATGCGGGAAGGAAGGGGAAGGGGAAGGGGAAGGGGAAGGGGACAAAATCAGGGGAAGAGGGGGAAGAGGCCGAATACATACGCATACATACGCATATTCCTAATGGGCTACAATTGTGTGTTTCTTATGTTTGTTCTACAGTAAATTAGTGACTGTAGTGTATTTTTCTTTTGCACAATGCTGTAGAATTGCAAAGAGCATACAGTAAAAATGTGAAACATACATATTCAGTGTCTTGTACTCAGTTACTCCCCTAACTACAGCAATGTGTAACTTTACTGCAGTTTACAAATGGCTGTACAAGTAGTGTATAGTTCTGCCTTGAGCATTTTCAGGTAGTGTCACCAAGTCCTGACCTTTTTTTTTACATTAGAAAACTCTTAGAGAATATAGTGTCCTAATGAAAACATGACAAAGCCATTTGACTATCATGCTCATAAACGATGGTGACAGGACTTCTCATTTTGACGACACTGACAGTTTCATTGACATGAGTACTTGCTTTTGAGGGATAGACAATCCATTTTGAGCAAGTGACGCGCTTTTGCAGGTCATCCACTAGGTTTTGCAGTTTGTGATAATTGTTCTGAGAAATGCACTAAGTGTTGTGCAAATGTTAAGAGTGATCTGAGAATAGCACCAAAGCGACTGAGAAAAACTGTAACTGCAGAGCGTACAGAACAGCATCGACAAAAACCAACATTCAGGAGAATGATGAAACCATGACCAATAAGAGACAAGCAGAGGGCAGCAGAGGCCGGTAAAAGACACCGTAAATGTGTTGTCTTTCATGGTTGTTGCCCTTTGCCAATAAAAGCCCACAAACAAACAGCATTAAATATCGAGACAAGTTTGACAAATCTCTTGCAGGACAAGACACAAGTCTGTATTATTGCATATCTATAACTCCATATCCAAGTTGTTTAATGAATGTACATACAACATAAATAAATTAAAAATCCACTCTTTTTACCCTGAATATTTATACTTGTATGCATCTGTACCACACCACCTATCTGTGCTGTGACACCATTATTATATCAACGCAGAAATGGCAAACACAAATCTGAGCGCCTGAGAGAATTAATCTCATTTGTATGTTATACGCAGCTCCAATATTATTTTGAAACTGAGGCTGACTAATTGCTTTAGTGTTTGATCGGCGACAGCGTTTCAGCCTGCCGTGGTTGCCTCTGAATTTGATGTGTGGGTCTTTGTGTTCCACATCACAGGATCCGTCATCCCTGAGAGCACACCTGTTCACTGTGATGCCAACTGCACACAAAAATATATTTCAAATCCACATAATACATGTCCAAATGATTATTCCTCCACCGTGAAATTCATGCTTATGTTCCAGGATGTGTCAGGTTTTCTACACACAGGAACTGGTTCATTTGCCATGAGTATAGAGTACAACTGTAATAACGTTGATCTGTTGTTCACGCCATTTCACAGCCAATTTTCAGGTATCAGCTCCCAATGATGTTTTGCTGTGTCCTCAGGGAGGTGGTGGGGGCCACAAGATGCTGTTCTTCTTGGAAAGGTCAGTCTGACACTTTTTGGTAATTGTCTGCTCGGCCTCGGACTACAGTACACCCAACAGTCGAGGTACTTTTCCATTATGTAATATATATAATTAAAGGGTGATAGAGGGACCCGCTTATGATATTGCTGAAATTTCAGGTTGCTGATTTGTTTGTCTTGCTTTTTTTTCTTGGCTAATAAGAAGTGTGAAGTGTGTGTAGTTATAGGATTTACATGGTTTCTATTTACTGACAAAGTCGGACAGCTTGGGAAATAGTTTTACAACCATCAAAGTCATCGTTTGGACACAATTCCACATCTCGGTAACCACAACAGATGGTGATTAGAAATTAAAAGTACACTGGTGGCTTTACTGTAGGATGTCAGGCGTGGAGATGAAATACAGACAGTACTCGCAGTAATGAGACAGATGCACGTCTTGCAAAGCTGAGCTTTCTCAGTATGACAACCAAATGTGCTATGTTTTCATTTTCATTCATTTATTGATTCATTCCAGACATGTCAAAACCGTTGTGTAGGGCATAACAACGTCAACACTAGTATGAATCTATGTATCAGTACACAATTAGATATACATACACATATACACAAATGCATACACACACATGTTGAGCATGTAGAACCCCTAGTAAATACATTTGTATAAATAAATGAATCTATTTTAACTGAATGTACATAGAATAGATACATCAATAAAATAAATCTATACCCAATGTGCACACACCTTTCTATATATACATATCTATATACCTGCACACGCATAACAATACACATAAAACAAATCATGTTTAATATGTCTGAAAAGGGGTAGGAAGAAGTAAAACTTATTTAAAACTTCTAGACTAGTCCATAATTACACTTTATATCCATTTGTGTCCGGTTTTATACATTTATTAAAAAAACAACAACAACAAAAAACAAACAAACATATATACATATAAAGTAATACAGAAAGTAATCTTTATTATTTTAATGTTACATTTTAACGTTGTAAATTTACATTCAGATAGACTTTCACATCCAACTACACACTGATACTCTTATACACATTCACAGGCCCAGACAGTGCACCCTGAGAGGACTCAGACGACCCCCCAATTCCCCCCCTGCTGCACTCCGGCACCAAAACCAAACCAACAGGTCCAGTCTCACCCCACCAGCCCCACACCCATAGACATATATATGCCCACACCTAGCACCCTAAAATGACCCCAAAAGACCCAGGAGGTCCCCTAGCCCAGTTGGCTGGCACAAGACAACAACACAAGCAACCAGACCCCTGCCAGCAATACATATTCTGTGGTAAAATTCAATAATAGGAAAAAAAAAAAAAGGAATGTAAGATATTCAGAGGAAAATGAAGGGTAACGGAAGTAAACCTCAAACTCTTAACTTATTCATTTAATTTTTAGTAATTGTTAGCTCAGTACTAAATAATCAAATAGCTTCGTTATAAGAGATGTGCACTTATCCCCTAAAATATCTGCAGAACAGATCCTTTTCACAAATTTAAGAGAAATAATGTATCCTTAAATGCAAAGAAATTAGGAATGAGAAAGGAAATTATGTGTATGCAAACCTGTTTAAATAAAGGTCATCCTTGTTTTGCAATTGTTCGTAATGCAAGAGCTCCCTCTGCTGTTTCTGTTCCCCCCTGAAAACTGCACTAATAAAACTGTAAACTGTAAACTGACCTTTGTCTTTCTGTGGAAAACATTATATTAAAAAGTGTAAATGTTTATCAAACTATAACAGTTTTAAAAACGCATATATTTGATTACTTCCATTTTACTATTTAAAGTAATTAATTATTGCAGGTAATCATTTCTGTAAAACTATACATTTTAAGTACTTTATCAACCCCTCATAGCTGCATGGTTTTTCTGGGACTGTTTGAATTTAATCAAGTATTTCTCTGAAATGGGGTGTTTAATGATGCTATGATGGAAGGAATAGATGTTAAAATCCTGCTGTTGGTTTATAAATCTCTGAATCGTCTCGGGCCAAAATACATCTCTGAACTCCTGTTCCATTATAAACCAACCAGAACCCTCAAGTCATCAGGGTCACACCTACGTCCTGTACCTGAGTTAGAACCAAACGCATCTAGGCATTATTCAGCTTTTATGTTCCTCACCTGTGGAACAAACTCCCAGAATCCATCAGAGCTACTGAAACTTTCAGTTGCTTTTAATCAAGGTTGAAAACCTTTTTTATTTACTGCTGCATTTCAATAATCTCCCACAATGCACTACAACCTTTATTTCTTGTATCCCTTTTGTTCATTCTTTTTAAGTGGTTTTTCTTTAATAATTGCTTTTTAACTCTTTTCTACACTGGTACTTTTAAATTTGAGTTTCAAAATGTAATCATAGTTTAAATCCTGTAAATTATGTTTTATTTAATTTTATTTATTTATCTTATTATAATTATTCCAATTTTTTGTTGTTTTGTTTAAACTTTAAATCAATCGTTTTTATTATATTTTAATGTCTTTGTAAAGCACCGTGAATCACCCTGTTGTTGCTATAGAAATAAACTTGCCTTGCCTGCCTTGCCTTGCCTTCAGCCCTTTAATTAAAACAAGAACCCTTGACACAAAGGTAGGTTTGTCCCTAAAGTGAAGTCAGACTGAGCATGTGCCAAGCCATCAAACCCAAACACCAATTTAATTGGTATCCAATATTAAACACAGTGATGGGGGAGGAAGATTGATGATAGTAGGCTTAAGGCTAAAGACATCCCTCCATTGAGATATTTATCTCTGGTTGCATCTACACTAGCAACTAAGACACAAAAATGCACTCTCTATTTTGTTCATTACTCGCTCCTTGTCCCTATTTCTGCCAAATAGGCAGGGAAAAATATCCTAAAAAGTGAAATGTTGTCTATCAGCCCCTGAAGCCACTGCAGTTTATCCTGCTTTCATTTCACCTGTCTCCCTCTTGAGCTTTCCTTGCTTCACGCAAAGAGAGCATCCTGTCTAATGGACAAGAGTAAGACTTTTAATTAGCTATACATACGATGCTTTTTGGTAGGAGAGAGGAAGGACAGTTGAAAGTCAAACGTCTAAGTATTATGAAAGGCTGTTTTTATAGCTGAGTTAAACTATAAAGTTACAGAACAAAGCTGAAGGTGAGTAATTTTGACTATCTGTTAAAGTTCATTAATAATGCATGAAAGGAACAACATAGTATTAAACCAGGTCCTTTTTTAACTTCAGGGGATGTGCCTGAGCTGCTTCAAACTAGAGGCCAAGTCTGACAGCTTTGTGAACTAATGAGAAGAACTGTAGGGCTTTGTTCAGCTTGTAGGGAAATCACACATAATACAAAAGTTTTTCTGGCAACTGAGTTACCCAAGTAGAAAGTTCCCATTTTGTCTTTCTTGATAAATACTTTCAAAAGATGAGCAAATGAATGAGTTTAAAACAATCTCACAAAAATACATTAAATAAACTTTTGACTATATGCCTGTTCTTTCACTCAAGTAAACCATTTAGCTCTAATAAACATTTTTAAAATATGCTCATAAAACCTGAGAGTTTTCTGAAAAACAACAGAATTATCACTGTTCTTTGACCACTATACTTATAAAAGCAAAATGTCAGGAACAAATGTCTTATATGATAATAATAATATTGGATTCGATTTATATCGCTCTTCTCAAACACTCAAAGCACTCACATTATTAATTCACCCCTCATTCATATAAGACTTCAAAGATAAAGGTTACTTCAGATGAATCCCTTTCACCTCAAAAAGAGTTGGATGCAAAGCTGATGCAGTTAGAAGTAATAACTAACATTAAAGCAAACGCAGCTAAAAGGGAAGTTTAAGGTGCAGCCTTTCAAACTCCCCATGGATCTATATCACTTGGTTAAAGCAGCACAAAGGAACATTTTGTCATTTTTAGCTCAATGATTCCCCCCACGGGCATGGAGGTCGTTCTCACGATTCTATCCGTCTTGCTTAGTTTCCTCTTCTGTCCTCATTCTGTCATTACTTTCTTGATCACTTCAGCTATGACGCCCACTGTAGCTCTGTGATTCATTGCTGTTGATATGTGCCAAAGTACCATAAGTGATACACAGAGTACACAGAGTCAATTGTACAGACAGAATACCACGACAGGTAGTGACTGCTTTAAAAAAAAAAAGCAAATATTCCTTCAAATAAAAATTGAAATTGATTTAATATGAAAGAAAGTATTTTTCTGATGTATTATCCATCCATCCATCCATCCATCTATTTTCTATACCCGCTTTATCCTTTGCAGGGCCACGGGGGTCTGCTGGAGCGTATTCCAGCTAATTACAGGCGAGAGGGGAACACCCTGGGCAGGTCGCCAGTCTATCACAGTGTGATGTATTAATCCCAGACTCCTTTTCAATGTAGTAAACTGTACTTCAAGCCCACCTCCTGCCATTATTGAACCGTCAACTGACAAATGTGAACAGTTTCATTCTTTCTTTGTAGATAAAATCAAAAACATCCGAAACAATATCTCACTTACTGTCCTGCCTGTCTCTGAACCCTCTCCTCCTAGCATCAATCGTACCTTAAATTCCTTTGACCTTATTACAATAGAAAATATCACTGAAAAAATTTCCAAAATGAAAAACTCAACTTGCTCTCTCGATGTCATTCCTACCCACTTCCTAAAAGAAACCCTTGCCATAACCTGTCCAATTCTGATGGAACTATTCAACTCATCGCTCTCATCTGGTCTTGTTCCTGATTATTTCAAAATGGCAGTCATACATCCTCTCCTTAAAAAACCCTCACTAGACCCAGATATCCTCAATAACTTCCGGCCAATCTCAAAACTACCATTTATCGCTAAAGTTTTAGAAAAAGTAGTGGCAGATCAAATTATTTCTTTTATGAACGGTAATGACCTCTTCGAGAGATTTCAGTCGGGTTTTAGAGCAGGTTTTAGCACAGAAACGGCACTTCTTAAGGTTTTAAATGATCTTCTTTTAGCAGCTGATCGTGGTCAACACTCTGTTCTACTCCTGTTGGATCTATCTGCGGCTTTTGACACTGTTGATCATAATATTTTAATTGAGCGTCTTAAAAATTGGGTGGGCATTTCAGGGTTGGTTTTAGATTGGTTCTGTTCTTATCTGTCCGAAAGGTCTTTCTGTGTAGAAATTGGTCATTTTCAGTCATCTTCATCACCATTAGATTATGGAGTTCCTCAAGGTTCTGTTCTCGGTCCATTACTGTTCTCCATTTACATGCTTCCTCTAGGTCATATTATTACAAAACACAATATTAAATACCATTTCTATGCCGATGATACACAATTATACCTTTCCTTTGATAATAGCAACTCCAATCAACTAAATAACCTCCACATGTGCATTGCAGATATCTATAACTGGATGGCATCAAACTTTTTACAATTTAACTCAGAGAAGACAGAAATCCTCATCATAGGCCCAGACTCATCACAAAATCATATTTCTTCCCATCTTGGTCCCCTTTCATCCAACATCACCATTTCTTGTAGAAACCTCGGTATTATTTTTGACAAACACCTCAATTTTGACCAGCATATAAATTCCGTTGTCCAATCATGCTTCTTCCATCTTAGAAAAATATCCAAAATCAGGTCATTTCTTTCATCTAAAAACTTAGAGACAGTTATACATGCATTTATTTCATCCCGGTTAGATTACTGCAATTCACTTTTTTCATGCCTCACTCAGCAAAATCTAAATAAACTACAGTTAATTCAAAATGCAGCAGCCAGACTCATTACCCGGTCCAACAGGAGAGAACATATCACACCAATTTTAAAGTCCCTTCACTGGCTCCCAGTCCGTTTTAGAGTGGATTTTAAAATTTTAATTATTACTTTTAAGGCTCGTATGGGGCTAGCTCCTGATTACATAGCTGACCTCCTGACCCCATACGAGCCTGAACGCACCCTGAGATCCTCTGGTGGGTCATTCCTGGCCATTCCTTGGTCCAACTTAAAGACCAAGGGTGACCGGGCCTTTTCTGTTTTAGCCCCTCGCTTATGGAATGACCTGCCGGAGGAGATCAGGGTAGCTAACACATTGTCTTCTTTTAAGTCATTTTTAAAAACTCACTTTTTTAGACTTGCGTTTAACTGATTGTATTATTTGTCTGTTTTTATCTCTCAATTGTGTCTTAATTGTACTAATTGTTTGTTTCCTGTTTTTAATTGCATGTAAAGCACTTTGTGACTTGTTTTGGAAAAGTGCTCTATAAATAAAGGTATTATTATTATTATTATTATTATGTATTAAACCAGGTGAAAACCAGGCAGATTTGGGAATAGATATTGTTACTTAGGCTATGGGTCTCTTTTTAACCAAATGAAGTGTATCATTTAGCGGAAGAAAAGCTAGAACCGCACTTTTTGCTCTTGATGAGACATCTGAACCTGATGAGAAATTTACCCACTTGGACGAGTAATTGCATAATTTGAGCATATAACTGTACGGTGCTTAAAAAAAATCAACAAGTTGGCATTCAACCCCTTAAAAAACAAAGGAACTGGTGGTACACTTGAGGAATAATATCTGTCCCTTTGCATTACAGAAGTTGGTGGAGAGGATCACTTACTCTAAATGTCTTCAGACATCCATCTCTCTGGACCTTTCATGTGCCATTGACACCACTGCTCTTGAGAAAACAGCAGAGTAGGAACTGTACTTTTAAAAGGCACTGAGAAGAGCAAGTACCTGTATGTCTTAGAAATGGCTGTTATCTCTCAATAAATGTTCAGTCAATGAATCATCACCCACAATATCCTGGTGTGCCTCAACAGCTGCACAGCAGAAAAAACAATAAGGTTGTGGAGAGATTTATGAAGTCACCACAGGACATTGTGAAGCCACAGCTTCCCTGACTAACATATAAAGAGAGCTAGAAGCTTGAGCGCACATGATCTCTTTTTCAAAGATTATGTCCTAATATGCACTTTATCAATTTATAAATCTACAAAGACGATACTCAAATTCAACAATAAAAGGTTAGATGTGGTGTTCAGTTTTGTGCTGCGCTGCTCCCTGAATGCCTGAGACTCAGTTTGTCTGGTTGCTCTCTGAGTGATGCCGCTGTGATAGTAAAACACATTATGCTTGAAGCACTTTCTATCCCACTCTCTTATCTCCTTCTCCTCGCAGGCAGTTTATGCATCTATGTCAAATCGATGCCATAGCAACAGCATAGGTATGCAGTAGCTGGGGATCAGACGTGGTATCCTGTGCTGAAGCGCGATGTGCATCGTAGCAGAAATGTAATGTGTGTGTTTTTTGCAAACCACAACAATTGTGATTAGTCAACTACTTATTGATTTCTGGTTACAGCTTTTTCTCCTATATTTTCAAACTGCATAGATGAGCTGCTCCATTTTAGTAGCCTTTATTAAAGTACATGAAAGAATTACACAAAAAGACGCTCAGCACCACAAGTTTCAGTGCTGGACAAATGAAGCCCCATCAAAGATCTGTCAGTGTAATTACAGAAAAACTATGACAGCTTGCTGTTTTGCATAAGCATAAATCACAAATCACTCTTTACTCATTGCTCTCAAGTAAACTCTATTTTGTTAAATGTATTTTGAAGTATAGAGCTTATAAGAAACAAATCAGACTTAATGGCAACTATGTTACCAAAATAACTCTGGGCAGTAAAGTTTCCATTTGTCCATTATAGCTTCTATTAAATAATGCATGAAGTGAATGAGTATTAGTGTGTGCATGTGGTCTGTGTGGTTGCTGTTAAACTGAGAAAAAATAAAAATAAAAATCTTTCAAGTATTCCTGCAGGGCTTGTCTGAAAAATCATTTGAATGTGTGTATCTGATCTGTGGTGAAGAGGAAACAGCTTTTATGTGTGTAAGTTCTTCTTGTAATCTGCTGCGAGTGTGTGTGTGTGTGTGTGTGTGTGTGTGTGTGTGTGTGTGTGTGTGTGTGTGTGTGTGTGTGTGTGTGTTGCTGCTATGCAACAAGCCCTGGACACCATGTCCTCTGTTTACGGCTCACTCGGCCTTGTGATTAACATCCACAAAACAGAGATCATGACACAAGAGCGACCTCCACCCCCCGTATTTAACATCTGCGGCACACCCCTCAAGACTGTCCAGCAGTTCTGCTACCTCGGAAGCATGCTGACCCCTTCCTGCCAAATAGATGATGACATCCAAGCACGCATCAACCAAGCCTCCAACTCCTTTGGCAGACTGCGCTCTCGCGTCTTTGAAAATAACCATCTACGAACACAGACGAAAGTTGCTGTCTACAGGGCAGTGTGCGTGTCTACACTGCTATATGGGTCAGAAGCTTGGACTGTTTATCGACGCCACGTCAGGCGCCTTGATGCATTCAACATCAGATGCTTACAGCGCATCCTTGGCATCACTTGGCAGGACCGTGTCCCGCACACTGACATCCTCCACCGCACGGAGTCCATCAGTATAGAGGCAGCACTAGCCCTGAGGCAACTTCGATGGGTTGGTCATGTCATCCGGATGCCTGGATGCCGCTTGCCTCGTCAGGTGCTTTATGGACAGATTTTATCAGCAAACAGGAAGCCCGGTGGCCCAAAGCTGCGGTACAAAGACCAGCTGAAACAGACCCTGAAGAGATGCAACATCAAACCCAGTGATCTGGAGTCAGCTGCAGCTGATCGGCCATTTTGGCGTTCCTTATGCCACGAAGGGGTCTCACAGCTTGAGGAGAGACGCACTCAGCAGCGGACGGTGCGGCGCCAACGACGACACCAACATACTGTCCCAGTACCACTTCAGCCTCCTGACCCAGGCCTCACATGTCCTGACTGTGGCAGGATCTGTGGCTCCAGAATTGGGCTTCATAGTCACCTACAGTGGCATCGTCGCCAGCACCGATAGCCACTGCCCAACACACCACACCAGAAGGAAGCTACGTCATCTTCGACTACGATGGACCGCCGAGGAGGAGGTGTGTGTGTGTGTGTGTGTGTCTGTAGAGAGGGGACAGCTGCCTCATCATCCTAGCTGGTTATGCAGACAGACTGGCTAACAGCTCTCTGGAAGTGGCGCTGTTTCTTTCAAACATCAAATATTAAAACACATCATTTCCACCACTTCAACCGACAACAACTCCCCAGACCAGGTAGCTCCTTGTAGAGTGAGTTACCTTCAAGCAGAAGGTCCCCTGAAGACCTCACAACTCTACATAGTAGAAAACATGAAGACAAGAACAACATGAGAACTCTCCTACAATTCAAAATCTAGTAAAAATGTTTGGATGTAATAACAAACAAGGGTTTTAAGAAAAAGATCTTCAATATGATTGTGAATAGTGAAGGACAAGTATGTCTGATAGGCTATAGCTCAACCACTTTCATAAAAGCATGGGGTTTTCAGCTAATGATGTGATAATGTTTGGATGTTCTCGCCATGCATATTAGGCTGATTGGTGATTGTGACCATACATGATTGTTTGTTTTATTTGTTGTGTTTGTTTGTTTTCTTTTTTTTCTGTGTAGCTCTGTAATGGACAGGAAACCTGTCCAAAATGTATCGCACCCATTGACAGCTGGGTAAGACTGCAGCAGGTCGGGACAATGAAAGAATGAATGACATGCCAATGAATATGATGATGACACAATAACTATTTAGCTTCATGAGTTCCTTTGATTGATTTTTTTTTCTCCCAAAGAAACAGCCCCTAGATAATTTGAATTCACAGTGACATAAAACAAAAATAAGCAGCAAATCCTCCACAATAGATGTGCTGGATCAAATATTTTTATCCAGAGCAGATACATAAAACATTTACCAAAGCTAAAGCTTTGATTTCTCTCAGTAAAGGGAATCAAGTTCTCAAGTGTGCTGCAACTCTACACAATGGTATAATCAGGAATTCAGTATAACAGCCAGCAAATAGTCACCAGCCTCATCATTTGGCACCAAACTGTCCCTTTTGTCCAGTACTTCCAAATCAGTTTTCCCAGTTACAAAATGTGAGATAACCACAACCAATTTCCTCTCTAACATCGTCATTCCTTGACACCGGGACTACCAGTCTGATGCCAGTTTGACATATTATCAAGCCAAAAATGTATTACCAACATACTTTTTTTACTTCCAATACTCTGTATGTTCTAACACAGCAATGATCGGTGTGGCTCAATCCAGCACGTCTACGCCTTTTTAACCCCATAGAGTTTTATGAGATACTTAAATGATGCTGAATATTCAGAACTTACGTGTTCAAGTTTATCCTTCCTGCGAAGCCAAACACCGGCTGAGTAGTCTTGCTGCTGGACTGCAGTTATTACAGAGCTGGCAGGAAGTCCTGTGGTCGGGTAACTAAAACCTAAGCCCTGACTCCTCATTTCAAGCCCAACTATTGGCACGCGCATCCCTCGTTGATCCATGGCTGGAGAGTTCGGTAAACTGTGCAATGGCTTCTCTTTTGGTAAAATAATTCATTAGCTTCCAGATCTCCTGTTGAAGGCTTCAGAAAACTCCTTTTTTGGATGCATCATGTGCATTTCATTAAATCAAAGCAAACAGAAAAATCAATAAAGCAATTTAATTTCATATACAAATTGCATTTTTTGCAGGAGAATGAAATAAAACAAGACAAAATAAATCTAATAAATTGGCTATACATACAAGACTTTTCTATTTGTCAGTCCTCAATTCCATCAACATATAGTTTTGATCCTCATTACAGCCCAGTGTTCAAAAGGTGAGAGCATCCCTGTCTTCAACCCTACTGGCATAATGTCGACAGGCTGTAAGAAATCCTCCCTCAGTAGTGCCTCCAGAAAACAGAGCTCCATCTTATGATATTGCAGAGGTCCTCAGTATTTGCTGAGCTTGGCAGGACTGGATTTAGGGAAGCACCGACCTGTTAAGCTCAGCTCTCAGCAGAACAGGAGCTCTGACAACACTGATCGGGACTCCCACTGAACCAAGGATCCTTAGTGTGGATGTGTAGGAGAGGGGAGGGGTAGAAAAAAACTGAGGAAGAGATACAAAGAGAGGGGAGGCAGACGGAGTCCGTGCGATACTGATGCAGCATCATAGATGAAGGGAAGACCCATGTGTGAAAACTATTGGAACCTTATGACATAATATATGGATTCATCCGTATCAATGTATCTCACTTCGTCTTCATGTTATCTTCCCACTCTTTTTTTTATGTCAAACCGATTTTTTTTTTATACCCTTTCAAACTTTTTGACATTTCTCTTTCTTTATATAACTTTCTTTCCTATAGGATGCCAGCTCTCTCCCTCTTCCACAGTCTTTCATGTCTAAGCGTTCAGTAATGGCCTGTCTTATCGTCGCTTACGTATGTCATACACAGCTAAGTAATGACCATGTTTTCAGAGCTTTCTGAGCACAAGTGCATTTCACCACCTGTACACACATACACACATATACACATAAAAACACGCACACACGTTGGCATATCACAGCAGAGTGGTGCAGTGGAACTGCAGCAACTCTCTTTTCTTACCTCGCTTCATTGTGCCAGAGAAGCAACAGAGCTTAAAACCTTTAATTGGTTTATAACTGGCACCTGGGCAAACTCATAGCGTGTGTTTGTGTGTGTGTGTGTGTGTGTGTGTGTGTGTGTGAGAGTGTGTGTTTGTGTGTGTGTGTGTGTGTGTTTGCGTGTGTGTGTGTGTGTGTGTGTGTGTGTGTGCGTGTGTGTGAGTGTGTGTGTGAGTGTGAGTGTGTGTGTGTGTGATTGTGTGTGTGTGAGTGTGTGCACACGGACAGAGACATACTGTACCCATCCACACTCATTTTCATTCCCATGTAGAGGGCAACACAATCTGACTTAAAAACATTCCCCGGTGTCTTAGCACAACCATCATTACAAACCTGACCCTTTAATGGTTTGCATTCGGAGATTTACAGTATATTTCCGAAACATAGGTGATGAAACCACTCACAGTAAAATCATTAGTGGCACACAGTCTGTATACCTGCCACTGAAATGGATACAATCAATTATAATTGCGTGCCTTGACTTCCACATGCTGTCAGTAAAACAGGGATCAATGAATAGCAACACAAAGATATTCAACATGAGCTGAATATGTACGTGTTATATTTCACACTTTCAGAGTCTTCTTGCTGTGAGACAACAGTGGGAAACACCACACCACACCATCTATCCTTAAGGGGAAGGGATGAGGGTGAGGGAAAGATCCTGAACTAAAGCCCAGGCACTGGAGGGAATCCCAGTAAGATACGCCAGACATATTTTGGGGTGAAAAATCAGTAGCTTCTGAACAAATTCTGAGCACCTTTTATGTTAGGCACCTTTTGTTGAAACAACTTTTCAGCTAAAATAAAAAAAAAGCTTGGATGGTGTTATCATTTCAGAATCTTTGGTCAAAGGGTTTTAATACAAGACGTGATTGTGTGGCTGTTCTTGTAAGATACTACAACACTGAGCTTGAGCTGTCAATATTATTGATCCTGGACCACAGTACATTCAATCATAAAGAAATGGTGTGCATTGAATGTTTTGCTCAAAATCATAAACAATAAACTTTTATCTCTTACTTTTAAAAAAGACCTATTTAAATCCATGATCAAATTAAGTATTTCAAGTCTTTCATTTGCCTGCTCAATGAAATAAATATACTTTTTTGAATTTTATGTTGGACCTTCAGACCAAGTTGCAAGTAGTAGTTTAATTTTGATGCCAGTGTACTTCTTTTAAAAAATGCAGAGTCATGCACATTTTTAAGCAAGAGTGAATCTCAAGCGGTCCACTTACAGTCCTATTCCATTTCATCCACTTCTGCAGTTTTCCAATTACATTCCTCTGCCAGCAGCCTTAGCGGTGGCCATCACTGGAAACACACGCTGCATACTGATCACTGAGGTTAACGAGGGGACTTTACTGAAATCAAGCCAACTATGCCCACATAATCACTACACATTGCTGAAGGGCTTTGAGCTTTAAGCCATGACAAAATTTATAACATTGTCTGGCGCACAACAGAAGTGTCTGATTGATTAAGTGCTTTCATTTCATTACCCTGCTCAAAAGTAATCACCAGGTGGAACCGAACTGAAAAATAAAACAATAACGCAGACACTTTGAATACCTGCTGAAAGCCCCGCTTGCTCTGTTCATCATTGCTCTTTATGTAGTGCAATGCAGCGCAACGCAAGGGTCTACAATTTTTACACAGCGATTATTTAACCAGTAACAAAATAATTAAACATTCAACAAAGTGCACGGATGCCAAATGCAGCAGTGCACAACACTGTCATCAGCACTTCAGTTAAACCACAACACTCCTACGGTGGAGTTATGGAGCCATAGATCTGAGCTTTTGACACAAGGGGTAAAAGGCAGCACTTTTTTTATGCACTTATCAATTTAACGGTCCCCTCCTTGAACCGCCACCTTACTGTGGTGGAGGGGTTTGTGTGCCCGAGTGATCCTAGGAGCTATGTTGTCGGGGGCACTTTCGCCCCTGGTAGGGACTCCCATGGCAAACAGGTCCTGGGTGACGGGCCAGACGAAGAGCGGTTCACAACGCCTACCATGATGAAAAAGAAATCAAGGACCGCTACGTCGCCCGGATCGGCGTCACCGGGGCCCCGCCCTGGAGCCAGGCCTGGGGTCGGGGCTCGTAGGCGAGCGCCTGGTGGCCGGGTCTTTGCCCGTGGGACCCGGCCGGGCTCAGCCCGAAACGGCGACGCGGGTCCGCCTTCCAGTAGGCCCACCACCCGCAGGAAGGACCATGGCAGGCCGGTGCATTGTGGGCTGGGTAGCAGTCGTGGCGGGGTGCCTCGACGACCCAATCCCTGGACATCAACCCTCACAGTGGGGACATGGAATGTCACCTCGCTGGGGGGGAAGGAGCCGGAGCTTGTGCGTGAGGTTGAGAGATACCGGCTAGAGATAGTCGGGCTCACCTCCACACATAGCTTGGGCTCTGGAACCCAGCTCCTTGAAGGGGGCTGGACCCTCCACTACTCTGGAGTTGCCCAGGGTGAGAGGCGGCGGGCTGGTGTGGGCTTGGTTATAGCCCCCCAGCTCAGCCGCCATGTGTTGGAGTTCACCCCGGTGAACGAGAGGGTCGCTTCCCTGCGCCTTCGGGTCGGGGATAGGTCTCTCACTGTTGTTTGTGCCTACGGGCCGAACAGCAGTGGGGAGTACCCGGCCTTCTTGGAGTCCCTGGGAGGAGTACTTGATGGTGCTCCAACTGGGGACTCCATTGTTCTACTGGGGGACTTCAACGCTCACGTGGGCAATGACAGTGATACCTGGAGAGGCGTGATTGGGAGGAACGGCCTCCCCGATCTGAACCCGAGCGGTGTTTTGTTGTTGGACTTCTGTGCGAGTCGCAGTTTGTCCATCACGAACACCATGTTCAGGCATAAGGGTGTCCATCAGTGCACGTGGCACCAGGACACCCTAGGCCGGAGGTCAATGATCGACTTTGTTGTCGTTTCATCTGATCTTCGGCCGCATGTCTTGGACACTCGGGTGAAGAGAGGGGCTGAGCTGTCAACTGATCACCACCTGGTGGTGAGTTGGATGCGCTGGCGGAGGAGGAGGTTGGACAGACCGGGCAGACCCAAACGGATTGTGAGGGTCTGTTGGGAACGTCTGGCTGAGCCCTCTGTCAGGGACATCTTCAACTCCCACCTCCGGGAGAGCTTCTCTCGGATCCCGGGGGAGGCGGGGGACATTGAGTCCGAGTGGACCATGTTCTCTGCCTCCATTGTCGGCGCGGCGGCTCGAAGCTGTGGACGCAAGGTCTCCGGTGCCTGTCGTGGCGGCAATCCTAGAACCCGGTGGTGGACACCGGAAGTACAGGATGCCGTCAGACTGAAGAAGGAGTCCTACCGGGCTATGTTGGCCGGTGGGACTCCTGACGCAGTAGATAGGTACCGGCAGGCCAAGCGGGCCGCGGCTCGGGCAGTCTTGGAGGCAAAAACTCGGGTCTGGGAGGAGTTCGGGGAGGCCATGGAGGAGGACTTTCGGTCGGCCTCGAGGAAATTCTGGAGGACCGTTCGGCGCCTCAGAAGGGGGAAGCAGTACTCTGCCGGCACCATTTATGGTGCTGGTGGGGAGCTGTTGACCTCGACTGGGGACATTGTCGGACGGTGGAAGGAATACTTTGAGGATCTCCTTAACCCGACTGACATGCCTTCCACTGAGGAAGCAGAGGGTTGGGGCCCGGAGGCGTGCTCATCCATCACCCAAGCCGAGGTCACCGAGGTGGTTCGTAAGCTCCTCGGTGGCCGGGCACCGGGGGTGGATGAGATTCGCCCTGAGTACCTCAAGTCTCTGGATGTCGTAGGGCTGTCTTGGCTGACACGCCTCTGCGACATTGCATGGAGGAAGGGGACAGTACCGCTGGGGTGGCAAACCGGGGTGGTGGTCCCTCTGTTTAAAAAGGGGGACCGGAGAGTGTGTTCCAACTACAGGGGGATCACACTTCTCAGCCTCCCGGGGAAAGTCTACGCCAGGGTACTGGAGAGGAGATTACGGCCGATAGTCGAACCTCGGATTCAGGAGGAACAATGCGGTTTTCGTCCCGGTCGTGGAACACTGGACCAGCTCTATACCCTCCGCAGGGTGCTCGAGGGTTCATGGGAATTTGCCCAACCAGTCTACATGTGCTTTGTGGATCTGGAGAAGGCATTTGACCGTGTCCCTCGTGCCATTCTGTGGGGGGTGCTGAGTGAGTATGGAGTCCGGGGCCCTCTACTAAGGGCTGTCCGGTCTCTGTATGATCGAAGCAGGAGTCTGGTTCGCATTGCCGGCAGTAAGTCAGACTTGTTCCCAGTGCATGTTGGACTCCGGCAGGGCTGCCCTTTGTCACCGGTCCTGTTCATAATTTTTATGGACAGGATTTCTAGGCGCAGCCAGGGGCCGGAGGGGATCCGGTTTGGGAACCTCAGGATTTCATCTCTGCTTTTTGCAGATGATGTTGTCCTGTTGGCTTCATCAGACCGGGACCTCCAGCATGTGCTGGGGCGGTTTGCGGCCGAGTGCGACGCGGCAGGGATGAGAATCAGCACCTCCAAGACCGAGGCCATGGTTCTCGACCGGAAAAGGGTGGCATGCCTTCTCCGGGTGGGTGGAGAAGTCCTGCCTCAGGTGGAGGAGTTCAAGTATCTCGGGATCTTGTTCACGAGTGAGGGAACAATGGAGCGTGAGATTGACAGGCGGATCGGTGCAGCGTCCGCAGTAATGCGGTCGATGTACTGGACCGTCGTGGTAAAGAGGGAGCTGAGTCGAAAGGCGAAGCTCTCGATTTACCGGTCAATCTACGCCCCTACCCTCACCTATGGTCATGAACTTTGGGTAGTGACCGAAAGGACAAGATCGCGGATACAAGCGGCCGAGATGAGTTTCCTCCGCAGGGTGGCTGGACGCTCCCTTAGAGATAGGGTGAGGAGTTCGGTCACCCGGGAGGAGCTCGGAGTCGAGCCGCTACTCCTCCACATTGAGAGGAGTCAGCTGAGGTGGCTTGGGCATCTGTACCGGATGCCTCCTGGACGCCTCCCTAGGGAGGTGTTCCAGGCATGTCCCACCGGGAGGAGACCCCGGGGAAGACCCAGGACACGCTGGAGAGACTATGTCTCTCGGCTGGCCTGGGAACGCCTCGGACTCCCCCCGGAAGAGCTGGAGGAAGTGTCTGGGGTGAGGGAAGTCTGGGCATCCCTGCTGAGGCTGCTGCCCCCGCGACCCGGAAACGGATAAAGCGGGAGAAGATGATCTGATCTGATCTGATCTGATCTGATCAATTTAACGGTGTTGAAGTTATATCATACTGTCAGTATGGGATCATTCCCATTTATTTGTTTGTCAGGAACGTGTAAAAACTGCGAGGCAGACATAATAAAGTTACGAAAAATTAGAAAAAGAAAGAACTAAGAATGTAACTATAAGATATTAGGATAAAATATCAGTCCCAATACTGACAAAATTACTGTGGTGAAATTAAAATGTTTCATGAACTGAAGTGTTCACTTTAAATTTGTTGCTGACAAATGGTGTAAACATAGATTTTGTTTCATGTATGCTCAGTTTGAGCTGCTACATATCATTTAATTCATTATCATTATTTGAAATTGGAACACTGGTCGAGTTAGTTATTATAATATACTGATGTGTGGCCTGCTCCATGCTGTTTATTGTTCTTTGTACTTTCCACAGTCTTTTATATTTGTTGTTTCTATTGCTTTTATTGATCGACATCAACCTGCCAAAAGGCCTAGCAATGCAAATGAACCACAATCTCATATATTTACATTTAAATTTCCATGAATGTATCCCAGCAGAAGATGTTAATTCGATGTTGAATTCTGGTCAAAAAGGTTGATTTTTGGTTAAGATCGATGATTGGTGGTGGATCTGCCATCAAACAATCATCCAATGCTGAAAAGATGTCATAGAATCAATGTTGTTTTGTGGTCAATTTTCAATCCCCCATCTAATCAATGTTGAACCAACGTATGCTTTGTTGTTGACCACATTTTGTATAATTATTCAGGCTTCAGCGTGAATTCAATATTTCTGCCTAACCATATTGAAACTCATATTTTACTATCTGGGATGTTGTCCCATCTTTAAAAAATAATAAATCATTCATTAATGCCTTGTGGTGGCACAACTGTTTAATATTTTGTTTTAAATTAACAGTTTATTGGATTTATATCTGTGTTATTTTGTTGCATTTTTGTATTTGGAAATAATAGTTGAGTTTGATAAAAAAGGTTGGAATCAGTCCTGATGCTTTTAGTCTTTCCCACATAGTGAGTTATGCAGCAGCTAATTCAACAATGGTATCAGATTGTTTCTTGTGTATATGGACAAGAACAATGTTACAAATGGAATTACAGAAAAAATAGCTATAAAATAAGTTGTGATTTAGAGGCTGTGGGATCTGGCAGCACAAATTAATCTCACAGAGACCCCGGTTGGTCGTATTCCTGACACAAGTGTATTTACGCTTCATTGGTTTTTGCTTTTTTTTAAATAGACTATCTGATCTCCCACACGTTAGAAATCTCCTTTTTCTAGCTTATCAATGACAGGTGCATTTAAAGAAGACAAAATGTGGTGCAGGTTGATCTCCGATGATTTCACAAGGTGCAAAAGAAACCTCTCCCTGGACATGACTTTGAAAAAAAATGTTAAGTGCACTTAAATTTATGTCCACTAGAATAGAAGCTTTTTTGTTTAGAGCCTGTTTCACAGATTGCTGTGAGACCAGAGTGAAGAATGTGCCCCCCCAAGTAATAACGGATTAGATTTATGTTGCGCCTTCCTAGGACACTCGGCTCACACCTGAGCCACTGCTGCACCCATTTGAGGTTTTTCAAGATCTTGCGCCCAATTTAATCAAACAAAAGCCTTAGTAAAGACAATTTTGGCAGATATCTTACCTATAACATTTAGGATAGAAATGTAGAAGTGCAATCACCTTTTTTTCATGCTCCATTTTTTGTGTACACTTTGGATCTTATAAGTAATTAATATAAGGAAATATAAGGACATCTGAAGGTGATGTAAAAAAAGATTGTGATATTGCATTTGAAAAACAAATGAAAACCTCAATCCATCACAGTTTGAACATAAGAACTCATTAAAATGGGTATTAATAAAAGTGTAAGATTAAGATCTAACAAGGCTTGTTAATATACATTTTTTATTCCAAAGCTATAAATGTCAAAAGTTATTTATTATTTGCTGAATACCAACAAGTTCATCATTATTTTCACAGCATATTTTAGTCATTCTACCCTTTGTAATCTACGACATACTGCTATTACCATTCTCAACTCATCTACAATTAAAATGTAAATCCTTCTGCCGCTGATGCTTGTGGATCATAAAAATAGATTCCCTAAAACACATCCCTCTGTAAAACTGCACCATAAGCTTGCATGACCTTTCTGTTAAAGAGTCATCCAAAGATTAGTCAGCCAAACATACCTCAGCCAAAATCAATAACTCCCCTAAATCCTGAGCAGCACTGAAGATCAGAGACACCTTACCTCCATCACTTCGTCCAGCACCTGCAGTCCTGAGGAGTGCAGCTAGAAAGTGCTTCATCTCATGCAGAGGTGTGCAGACTTTGTCACTGCAGCTTGGATTGACCATTAAATTCTGTCGTCCTTATCTGCCTGTTCCTTTGATAACCCTGTACGAGGAAAGGTTAATAGACTCTCTCTTATGCGCTGTAAGGATTAAAAACTTTGAGAAAACTTACAGAATTAAACTACCATGAAGTGTCTACAGTGATTGATTTATGTTGTGAGAAGTTTAATCTTTCTGAATTTACTTAAAGCAGATGCATTTGGACTGTGTTTCTCTTGCAGTTTTAGTCTCTCTGTCTCTTTCTATCTCTCTGTCAGATGGGGATAACGTGTGTTGTGTATTAAGTCTCTAATACTTCCTTGCCTCATATTTCTCAATCTCCTTCTCGCCTCCTGTGAATTCAGGCTCTGCCATTCACTTACACTTTCACAGTCTCTGCATGATCATAGTTTTCACCATCATTATACAGGCTCTCGGTGAATGAAAAGTAACTAACACAACAGCTTACTGTCCTGTGCGGACAGGTTCAACCCAGTTACCAAACTAGACAGGTCAGCATGGGTCATCTTGAACTTCCCAAGACTAAATCAAATCAACTCAGTCATCTACAGGGCTTCCAGCCAGTGGAATTTATTATCTACATGTATTAAACAAATCGGAACCAAATACCTATTTAAAAAAACACTCAAACAGAAACTAATGAGAGAGACCACACGACAGGACTAACGCCACTTGCGTGTTTATTTAGGACTAAAATCCTTACTCTTGTCTGAGCCTCTGTACCGTTTAAGCTAGGTGAAACAATGATCACATTTTTTATGTAAATTTGTTTGGCTGACAAGGTGTCAGTTGATGTTTGTATGTTTTATGTATGCTTGTATTGTCTTAGTGCTGTATGATTTTATGTGGACCCCAGGAAGATTAGCAACCGCTGCAGTGGAAGCTAATGGGGATCCGAATAAAGGATATAGAATAAAGCTTATATTGATGAGTATTGCACTGATTCGGGATCCTTCATCCCTATTTTTCTCTAAATATTTGACCGGGCATATTTTCTTTTCATTTATTCATCATCCATTACCTACAGAGCAGCACGGAATCAATTCACTGGTCCAGTTAGTTTGTTCTCATTTTCAGTAGATGAGTAAAACCTTGTTAATGCCTACCATTTTGCAGTTAGCATACTTTCTATACTTTCTATACGTAAATACGTTTTTTTGTTTGTTTGTTTTGTTTTTAATTAAAACTCTTGGAAGCTTTCCTACCAATGTACCAATTGTACCTCGTAAAAACATGATTTTCACGAGGTACAAAGAGGAAGAGGTTTAGCGGCTTTTAGGGGCCTGCAGATAACACTATTGGGTGAAGGGGTAGATTTGTTTATATTTATATATGTATGTATATATATATATATATATATATATATATATATATATATATATATATATATATATATATATATATATATATATATATATATATATATATATATATATGTGTGTGTGTGTGTGTTTATTTATATTTGTTTATTTAAAAAGGATCCCCCATTAGTCTTCACCAAGGGATATGGGAAGACTATTCTTTCTTCCTGGGGTCCACACATAGACATACAAAGATTGAAAATAATGAATTGAAACAAAAAATAAAAGATTAAGTAACCAAGCAAAACTATCCACATCTTAAGTAACAATATTTGTTACTATCACCAGATCTGTATCCACTTTGAGCAAAAATTGTTTGCAACGAGTCTATAATTTATAATTTACCCATACCTCTACTTATAGTAGTATAAACATACTATATATCATAATATACTTATCCATTATAATATACTCATACCTACAGTGATTTAGAATATATTTACTATGGAATTTATAATATACTTACCCAATTTGCACAATAAGTATATTTATATAAATATTTATATGGGCATGTGTGTACAAATATATAGAAATATTCAACTATGTGTATGTATGTATAGGCATGTGTGTGAGTTTAATTACAGTATATAATAATAATAATAATACTACTACTACTACTACTAATAATAATAATAATACTGTTATTTAGCAGTGTGAGTACAGTGTGTGAGTATTTATTTAAGGTTAAATGATTAGTGAATGGGGGTAGGATTAGTTTACACTTCTTCCTACTCCTTTTTTTGCACATGTAAATTAAGATATCAAGTGTAAAAGGATGAAATTCTTTGTTTTGTTTTGTTTTCTTAAACTTCTCTTGAAGTGTTTTTTTTTTTTACATGTACAAAAATAAAATAAATCAAATCAAATCAAAGTCAAACCAATAGAGGGCAGTAAGTTATTTTCCTGTTTTGGTTTGCACAGAAGAAGAGATCAAACCTCAACAAACCGCTTCAAGTAAAGCCATGGCAGGCGACAAGGTCGGTGCCTCATTTCTGATGTCCAGTCACTTTAGTAAAGAAGTCAGGCTTAAATGTTTATCTTTACTGTGTCTTACAAAGTCCAGAGATCATCGTGGTGAGCTGTTTCCAGCAGCATCACCGATCCAGCTCGCTAGCTCCTTTACTATCATCTCCAGTCTGCCACATTAATAACACCATTTCTGGATCTATTACACGTTCTGAAATCGTGTCATATTGTCAAACTACTCGTTAACGAGCTGTAAAGTGATCAAAGTAGCTGACTGTGTGTGCTAAGTGTCGTTAACGGTGTAAATTAACATTTTAACCAGTGTTTACCCTCAAGCTTAGGCAGCTAGTTTGTGAATGAGACAAGATAAAAGTTTTATTTATTAAGCTCTGCGTGTTCAAACCATAACACAACATAAAAACTTAGACTGAAAAACAGGTTGTGTTATCTTAGTTAGCCGTAGAAATGGAAAAAAACGTATAATTTGGTACATAATTGTTCATTCAGGTTGGGATAGTTTTTAGCTTCTAGAAAGATATCTAGCACAACAACACATCCACTTTAAAATACACCGACATACACTTGTGGCCGGTGGGTTTGTTGCTAATAAAATGTTGTAATATTGGAAGGATTATATAATAATGAAAATAATTATAATCTTACCCTTTTTCTAAAAACAAAAATCAAATTTTTGCATTGTGTATCCCACTAAAGCCGGAATTATGGTTCTGCGTTAAATCGACGGCGTAGCCAACGGCGTAGGTTACGCGGCGACGCGCACCGTACAGTGCGCGTCGCCGCGTAACCTACGCCGTACGCTCTACGTTGGTGTAACGCGGAACCATACATCAGCCTTAAGAAAAGGCAACCTTTTCTGTGCTGTAAGGCTTCAGTAAAAGGTTTAATGTGCAACCATTTCCACTTCTGTTTTCACTTGGAAAAAAACGATCCGTCAATTTAGATAATTGAGTGTTCCAGCTGTTTTGGGGAGCTTCCTGACCTGTGTGTGTGTTTGTGTGTGTGAGCTAGAATCCTCTGGACCAGCTCAAGGACCTGGTGGAGCTGAAGGACCAGCTGGAGGACATCCAGAAACGGGTGGAGGATGAGATACACGCCGGGATTCCTCCTGTAAGATTCAACAAGATGCTGACATTTTCTTCTTCTTGCTTTGAACCCCCCCCTGAAGAAATTAAATATTATAACGTATAGACAAAATAAACGTGATGTCCACCACGAACAGTATGTGTACACCAGGCCTAGTTATGTATGCAGTTTGTCAAGTTACACCCCCTCAAATTCTGTGTACAGATGAAGCAGTTATAAATCATATGAATAATCAGTCAATTGAAATGTATTTGTATAGTCCTTTATAGTAACCAACATTTGTCCAAAGTGCTTTATATAAATCAAAGAAAGGATAAACATAGCATACAACAAAAAATGATCCATGAAAATGTTGCTATGTATTAAATGCCATTCTAAAAAAATGTGTTTCACATTTGATTTAAAAGACGCAATGTTTGCAGCATTGTGAATGTCAAGATGTAGATTAATAACAATATGAATAATAATAATATTACTAATAATAATGATATTATTATCGGACCAACAGCTATACCGTCATATCTTCTCTCTTTTCTAGGGCGGGAGTCTGCTGGCTTCTCCTTTCTTGAAGGGTTTTCTGGCCGGCTACGTCGTTGCTAAGCTACGCTCTTCAGCATTGATGGGTGTTGCAATAGGAGCGTGTACAGGAATGTATGCAGCACAAAATTATGCAGTTCCCAACATTGAAAGCACCATCAAGGACTACATACGCAACCTGAAAGGAGGAAAATAGAAAGAAAGGTGCGAAGACGAAACTGTGTCTGTACAGATATACTTTGGGTCAAATGCATATTTCAGGTTAAAAACAATTTTTATCACCTCCCACATTGATCAGTGAATTTAAATCTTTTAAAAGGGTCAAGCTTGTTAGTTGAAACATTGATTCTTTCTTTGTTTCATAACTTTTAGTGCAGTCAAATCATGTTCAGCATCATTCATGTCAGTGAGGCAACCGAATTACATTTCTTAAAGTGAGCATATCGGGTTTACATTTTCAACATACCGTAATCATGTTTGAGTGTCAAAACCGATTAATACTGAGACTAAGTGGACTAGTATGAATCTTATTTTGGAGACTTATGCTCGTCTTTGGAATCGTATACCTCTACAGGAGTCAGAAAGCAACTATAGCAGCCTTAATTAACTTGCACTTTTTTGAACAGAGGTCAACTGGCCTCGCTTCACCTGTCATGGTATTTATTTTTGTTAAACCTGTCAAATCCTATCATGGTTCCCCTGTTTGCACTTTGGTTATAAGTGCCAGATAATAATTTATGCAGTAGAGTATTATGTCTCTCCAAGAACAAAATCCCGCCATTTTCCTTTAAGGTTAAAGAGGCGTGTCAATTCTATAATTATATTAAAGTGACATAGTGAGAAGAGGTATTTCTATAAAACCATTTCATTTTTGTTTATGTTCTACTCATCACTGGAAAAAGTCATCCTGATTTTCAAGTGTGTTTCAAAGCAGAACTTTTTTCATAAATATATGTTTTTAATTTTCCTTTGACCACAACAGGGAAATGTTTGCTTTATGTACAGTAACATGTATATTAAGAGTGCCTACTGTGGGTTGAACTTGATCTTATTCTCTCATGCCATGCGTGCAGTACCCTTTTTGAGGAAATATTTGTCTATCAAATGCTGGAAACTTGTTGATCTTTTTCACGTTCACAAGCTCTTACTTTAATTCACCCCAAGCAATTCTTTTTTTTTGCACTCAATATGTCATCTTTTTTTTTTTTTTTAAAGAAGTTAGAATTACTTGAAATTTGGTGTTTTCAGCCTGTGTTGTGGAGTTTTATCTATAATCTGTATATAAAAGGTAGATCAAGCAACATAACCTATTGAATTTGTAATTTGGCTGTTTACATCTGGGTATTTAAGCTCATTGAACAAAACATTGATCTAAGAACCTACGCACAAAGGGTATTATTTAGAAAGTTATGAAACATAATGCTGTTTTAAATATGTTAAACTAGGAATTGATAGTATATATATGTTTTGTAATGTTTTTATTAGCATTTTTACTTGCATAGTAATTCAAGTGAGAATTCTCACAAAAACATTTTTCAGTTATTTTTCTCAACCAGAATGGCTCCCTCTGGTGGTTATTTAAGGAAGAGAAGTTGAAGGTATTTTGCCTGGGATATTATATTTTTTCAGACCTTTGTCTTTTTTGTCTTTTATTGTTGTACATCGTTAAGGTGCTCTTTTCAGAGGACTTTTAAGTTAAAATTGATGCCGTACTAGTCGTGCAATCTCTAAACCGAACCTAAAACAAACCTAACATTAATTTTCCTTGGCTGATTTTTTGATTTAGTGACTAGCCAAAGAAAAATTGCACATTTGATTAATTAAATATTCTAGTCCAGTACGTATTGATTATTAATTTGGGGATATTAATCATTCAAGTGTTAGATAAATAATCCATGAGACATGTCTAAGGTATTTGAGCTGCTGGTCTTGTTAGTTTTTACTAACAAAGACTCGTTGTACTGTATAACTGGCAAACTGGAACCGAGACAAAGAAATTGTGCCTATAGACAATCATTGTGATCTACCTTATATTCATGTTTTTACCTTTTTTTTTTTGTGCCTATAAACGTTTGCACGTTTTTTAAGCAATAACCTTGTCTGGAATATTGATTACGCTGTGACAGTTGACAGTGCTTTCTTTTTAATAGCTGCTTTTGTTGTGTTTTTGTTCCTTGATGTCTGTGCAGAAATATTCAACTCAACTGTTTTTTTTCTCCACTGGGATATGAAAGAAAACCATCAAAATCCTCTGATAGTTTTTATTTGGGTTATTCCAATAAATGGGAAAAAATGCAGTTTATTTGTTTCAAGAGTCTGTGTGTAATATTGTACCAAAATATGAGTCATTTTGCTTGAAAAAAGCATTTCCCACTTTCACCTAAGATAAATAGTGACAAAACTCTACATGACAATTTGAATAACACAAATCTTCTATAGCACACGCAGGACTTAACCTTTAATAGCATTTGAAAATTAATCAGAGTTAAAATGCTCTGCTGTCCATGTAATATGGGGTACAGAAGAATTGTAAATAGGAAGATGATAGAAAACCAATTAAATGATTTTTAGAATATTAATCAATATGCAAATATGATGGTGATTATTGTTTGGCAAAGCTGTAATCCTTTTAGGAGCTGGAGTGATGTTGGTTTCAATCAGCTTCAGTGACCTGAGGAACAAAAAAACAGATTAAGAATTGTTGATCATTCACATTGACAGTATAAATCTTTTTAAGTATGTAGAAATATATGAAGAATGTAATATGTGCTTTCTCTCATATGGATAAAATGAAACAAGCTGAATCTAGCACACACTGGCATGTGTATAAGGCCTGGATTCATTTACTTACTTTGGCATCAGCATCAGTTTCAACATCAGTCATGGCGATAAGGCCACCTAAAACAAGAAACGGGTCAAAGTCAGCGATGCATCTTACGTCTGGGCTCTAAAGTAATGCTTAATACATTTTTTTAGATATACAAAAGAGTGTTTGCATACATGCACTTCTTTTTCTAAACCTGAACTTGTAACCAGTTATTGTGTCTCACCACTGAAGATGGGTGCGGCGCATTTGGCCCCTTCAGAAATCATCTGGCCGGTGGTGGGGTCCACGCACCAGCAGTGACCCATGTAGCACTGCTGGGCCTTGTAGAGGCCACGCTTGTCACAGGTGGGGCGGAAACCTGGGACCTTCATGGGCTTCAGACCTTTCGCCTCCATCTGGCAAATGGTGAGGGGGCCAGCTGGAAGAGCAGAAGGGTTGCAGAGAGAATGCAAAAAAAAAAGAAAGCATAAGAATCATGATCCTGTCACCAAGGGAAAGTACAAGAAATGAATAAAGGGCATGGGTGTAATCCCAAAATGTATTTTCTAATGTATATAGACAAAGAGAATCAATGTATAGCTGTATACAAACATTAAAAATAAGCTAAACATACCAGTTTTTCCTTGACCTGCAGTTGAGGCCTCCTGCAAAATAAAAAAAACAAAAAACAAATAAATAAAAACTAAAAATCTGACAAAATACCGGTAGCTGAGATTCATTTTACCTACAATATAATTACATTCAAATAACATGCCTATTCTCCTATTGTAAAACTTGTTTTATTCATTGACTAACAATTAAAGACAATGACAGATCCAAAGTATTGCATTAGGAAGGGATTTTAATTTTGTTTTGGAATGTAGGTAAAAAAAAAAATCTAATCTTGATGAGTCATTTGAAACACCGACTTACCTCATCCATAGAGACATCCATCATTGGGGCCAAGGCATTCATGGCCATGTGCTTCCGGCCAGGCATGGACACTGCACACAACAAGAGAAACCGGGCATGTAAAAGACTGAAGACGTGATGGTTGATGTTGCTCTTCCACAGTTAAGCTCATTTGTAGGTCACAACTCTGTAGCAACTACTAGCAGCACCAATGCTACCTTCACTTTCCACATCTTTCCTACTTCCTCTTTCAATCCTTGATACTTTTCCAGCTTTCCTTCTTATTGATGCTGCTGTCACTTGAGATTGCTATATGATGTTCTGGGTCTCCGGGAAGCGCCTAGAGACAACTTCTGTTGTAATAGACACTATATAAATAAAATTGAATTGAATTGAATTGTTATTATTTGCATGTGGAAAAAACAAATCCAAACCACTGAAGGCAAGTTTATAGAGAACTTTAATTAAACTCTAAAGGAACTAGCAAAGGGACTGTGAAAACGGGACGATTCAAAAGTTTAAAGTCATAAAGAACTTCAAACAAGCATGAATAGTCACAATCAAGGTCATACTGTAGCTTTTCCCATTACAAGGTGGAATGAACGATATTTTTTTATTCTACGTAACATTACTTCAGCCCGACTTCAAGGGACACCAGAGAGAGTTTTAAGGTAAGCCTCCAATGATATAATATGTTGTCTTTTTTTTGTTAAGTTACCAAGTAACTCAGAATTTGCTCAACTATGTTGTTATCTCTTTTATGTGATGTGATTAACGTTAGCAGGTAAACAACACAATGAACAAGCAACAAGGCCTTACTCAGAGTGCTCAAATTTTTATATAGTAAAGAATATCTAAAACACAGTTTGTGATTTGTGAAACCTTTACTCCATTTGTGAAAACATAAATTAGGGCCTCTTCACTGACCTTTTCCTGGTCTATTTTTGTAAAACAGAATTTTATTTATTTATTTATTTTTCAGTTTTATATACCCTTAATTGCTTTGCCAGTAATTTTATATTTATACTGTTTAGTTTGTGTTTAGTTCAGCCTCTAGTAAGTGCAGTAGTTGCAGCTATAGGACGAGACTAAAACAGTTCTTAAACATAGCTTCGTTGTAGATATGCTGCTATGGGCCTACGCTGCAGAGGGACACCAACATGATCCACTGAGCGGTGCCCGGTGCCCCTCCTTCTCTCCTCTTATTCTCTTTCCTTTCCTCAGATCAAGCTTCAGTTATTAATTAGAAATGCCTCATAACCATAATTACAGTGAATTGTTCTTGTAGTTTGTTGTGCTGGTCTGCCCCCTCATTTTCTCTTCTCTGAATGTTTGCAGGCCAGAGCTTCAGGAGCTGCATGCCGACCTGCAGTCCCCCCTCCGACCATCCCACTGCTGCTTCCACCTGTCTGTATAGATGTCTGTTAGATGCCTACTGACATTCTGACCTGCAGTCACACCCCCTGACCACCTCAGTGTCTGCTGTCAACTAACCATTGTGTCTGCGTGTCTCCTATCTCTGTTCCTCAGTCTCTCTGTCTGTTCCCCCTTTATGATCCAGGTCCTGTTCAAGGTTTCTTTCCTCCTAAAGGGGAGTTTTTCCTTGACACTGTTTGGCTTGAGGTTTTTCTCCCACCAGGGGAGTTTTTACCTGCCATTGTTTATGTTTATGTAGTAATTGCTCGGGGTCATGTTCTGGATCTCTGGAAAGCACCTAGAGACAACTTCTGTTGTAACAGACGCTATATAAATTGAAACTTTATGCCCATATTGAGGCAGTACACTGTTGGTAGGTGGTTTTGGAGTAATTTTGTGAAATAAAAAAAAAGGATTGGGCAAATAGTGTTAATAAAATGCTGGTTGTCCTGGGATGGACTGGCGACCTATCCAGGGTGTTCCCCAGCCCCTTTTTTGGGTGGGTGGGTGTCACCTTTTTCAGCCCTTCAGAGTTTGCAGAGCTACAGTATATATAGAAATTTGGTGTGATTTTGTCAGAGGACCACTACAGCTAAAAGTCATGATTTCTTTGCGGGACACAAACATTATGTTTACACTTAGAGCTAAAAGTTTTACATGTTTGGTGTATTTATCTTGTTTTTAGAATTAATGTCATAATGTAGCTGCTCAGAAGTTTAACAGCAGATCATCTTATCATCATCAAGATAATTTTATCCCTGCTGAGTAAGGAATTTGGTGAAATAGCAGCAGAGTAAAGTCCAGTGTGTCCCTCCTCCTGGGAACTGGTCCCCTCACCTGATCGTCCCTGCGTCATCTCCACGTTGAATTTGTGGTTCTGCTCCTCCAAACTTTTGATGTCACTCCCCTGGCTCAGGAGGAAGTAGGCAATCGCTGCCTGACTCACAATCAGGACGCAGGCCAAAAAAGTAAATCCTGCCACCTTATAGGCCCGAGAGGAGCGGGGACTGAGGATGTGAGAAGAGAATTATAAGTATGAGGAACCACGCAAAGAGCTAAGATTATCTCAGGACTGGGGGATTTTTGAAGCTAAAACTACCTGCAGATAACATCTTCATACGTCAACCCTCATGTCAGTAATGACATCACTTGTTGCCAAACCAACACATTAGTAAAAATGTTGTTGTTTTTTATTTTAGCTTAATTTATTGCCAAGACTGAATTTCTCTTTATTCAATAAAAATAGAAACTCCTTCAAATTAACAGATGAAAGAATTAGCTATATATCAATTATGATTGATTTATAACTATCTGAGGTCCATCTATTCAGATTCCCAATGCTGTGTGGTCACATATATGTAAATATTTTAAAAAGTCTGCGTACCGTAACTTGTTAATCGGTGTGATAGATTACTCATAACGAGTCTACAAAATGGATAAATTGATCTGACTAGCTGAAGTACATGAATTTAAAAATGAACACTACTTTGTCTCATTATCCCAACTTTAATAAATTCAAACAAAATCCCAGAAGACTGGTTTTCCCTCTCTGTGACGCAACTTTTCTATCAAATTATATTAACTTAAATTAATTTCCTCACCAAAAATACCTTATTTTCTATAAACCCTGTCTTCAATGTAATTTAAGATAATCTATTTGAGGTGAATTACTGCAGAATACTTGAACCCCCATACAGTAGCTATACACTCCCTCCTCACCCCTGGGCTGGTGCTCCAACATCGACTGCTGTCTGCTGGACGGCGGCTCCAAGAAGAGGCTGGTGTGGGTTATTGGGGTCAGTCATTTTCAACTCAGACCTGGAAACAGGCACAGGACATAATCATAAAACTGTCTGAACTGAAGAAAAACAGATAACACAAACATATGAGACATAGAAAAATACCTTCTCTCGAACAGGTTGCAAGGTGTTTCAAAGGATCAGTGAGTTATGAGTGAGTAAGTGAGGTTTCACCTACTTGACTGGGCTGAGTCAGAGGGAACTGAAAGCATCTGTTTGGAAACCCCAGCTGCAATTCCAAAAAAAAGAGTCTGGATTTGTTTTCGCTTTTTGTCAAGCTGAATTTTTCATTGGTTGCTGGTGATGACTCACCTGTTACCAGGGAGCACAGTCAAGCACAGTCATATGTTGCAACCACGCAGCCGTTGATTTATATCTTTATACTTCCTGTAAAGATTAACATATTGTCTTGTACTGTATAACCATTATTAAGGACATTTGTCTCAGTAGCTAATACACTGATAATGAGATCATTGAAAAAATCTGTGTTTGTGGAAATGCAGCATATAGAAATACCGAATATCTTATATACTCATTATGTATCCAGTATGATTTGGTATCACAATATGTGTTTAGTTATTCCAGTTCTCATTTTATTTTTGGGTATCAACATAGAATATTTAGCTTAGCTCTGATCTTTTGCAACGACCTGATGATGATTAAAACAACACTGAATTTATGGAAGAAATTAAAACCACAGAAGGTTTTGGTAAGGTAATTTAACAATTACAGTAAATTAACAATTTGTCAGATAAACAGACTTAAATATAAAAGCTCAGTCATAACTAAGGTTTATCAGAAGTTTTTGTTTCCTATTTCTCTTAAATGTGTTAAATCTTTTAGAAAAAAATGGTGCTGGATGCTGAATTTTACTGCTCATTTACAGTTCAGGTGGCGTAGTTCTTGTGCTAGATGAACCCTCTAAACAGGAACTAGTTACAACTTGGTCCTTCCATGTGCATTTTAATCTCTGTATTTGTAACATCTTTAAATTCTTTTTTTTACCACTGAAATACACCGGAAGATGTGTAGAATTTTGGTGTGTATATTGCTGTGGCAAGTATTAAAGAGAGAAACATTTTTAAATTGGTTTGGAGGGGTATGTGTTGCCCGAATGATCCTAAGAGCTATGTTGTTGGGAGCATTACGCCCCTGGTAGGTTCTCCAGTGGCAAGCATTTCCTAGGTAACGGGCCAGACTAAGAGCAGTTCATAAGCCAAACACGGATATAAAAAAATGAAAGTTATGTCTGGTTGGTGTCACCGGGGCACCACCCTCGGGCCAGGCCTTGGGTTGGGGCTTGAAGGCTAGCGCTTGGTGTCCATGAGAGGCTGGTGCGGTAAAGAGAGGGGGCTGAGCTGTCAACTGATCACCACTTGCTGGTGAGTTGGATACGCTGGTGGAAGAGGTAGTTGCACAGACCGGGCAGACCCAAATGGATTGTGAAGGTATCTTGGGAACGAAGTACTATCAGGCCATGTTGGACTGTGGGACTCCTGATGCAGTTGATGGGTACCCTGAGGCCAAGGATGCCGCTGCTCAGGCAGTCCTGGAGGTAAAAACTTTGGTCTGGAAGGAGTTCGGTGAGGCCATGGAGGAGGACTATTGGTTGGCTTCAAAGAAATGATGGCAAACCAGCCGGCACCTCAGAGCTGGGAAGCAGTACTCTGCGAACACTGTTTACAGTGCAAGTGGGTAACTGTTGACCCCGACTGGGTACATTGTCAAAAGGTGGAAGAAATACTTCGAGGATCTCCTCAATCCCACTGACATCCATTGAAGCTTAGACTGCGGATTTGGGGTGTACTCTTCCATCATCCAAGCTGAAGTCACTGCGGTAGTTCGTAACCTCCTCAGTGGCAAGGCACCAGGGGTGGATGAGATCCACCCTGAGTATCTCAAGTCTCTGGATGTTGTAGGGCTGTTTTGGTTGACACACCTCTGCATTCTGCAACATTACATGGAGGAAAGGGACCCTGTAAATAGAGAGCTTTGCTGGGGTCTCTTTCACGAGTGAGGTAAAGATGGAGTGCGAGATTGACAGACAGATTGGCGCAAGGCAGTTATGCGGTCGGTGTACCAGACCATTGTGGTGAAGAAGGAGCTGAGTTGAAAGGCAAAGCTCTCCATTTACCGGTCAATCTATGCTCCCACTCTCACCTATGGTCATGAACTTTGGGTAATGACCGAAAGGACAAGATCGCGGATACAAGCGCCGGAGATGAGTTTCCTCCGCATGGTGGCTGGACACTCTGGGGTGAGGGAAGTCAGGCCATCTCTGCTTAGACTGCTGCCCCCGCAACCCGGTTCTGGATAAGTGGAAGAAGATGGCTGGATGGATGGATGGATGGATGGATGGATGGATGGATGGATGGATGGATGGATGGATGGATGGATGGATGGATGGACAGACGGACGGACGGATGGATAGGTGGTTATTGTAAACAAGAGCATATTAATGGTGGTTATAGACATCCTGGTCAAATTTCATCAGACTGTTGTCTATGAGTCCAAAGAATATCTCTTGCAAAACAGGACTTAATAGATAGATGACAGGCAAAGTGGAAAGCAATGTATGTATGAAATTATAAAATCATCACCACACTCAAAGAGCACTTTTTCTGGTAAAAAGCTCTGACAAGGACAACAATAACATAGTTTATTGATTGGACTCCTTGGTTATATCTCAAAAATAATGTATCCCAGAGTGAGAGAGGCAGAAACAGACAGACACAAAACAATGCAAATGAACGATGAACGATGTAATATTATATATATATATATATATATATATATATATATATATATATATATATATATATATATATATATATATATATATATATATATATATATATATATATATATATATAGGGTAAAATGGGTCTGAAATCGACTATTAAGAGACAAAGTGTGATCACAAAAAAAAGAAATGAAATGAAGTTGAGATATGAAACAACTTGCTATCTATCTATCTATCTATCTATCTATCTATCTATCTATCTATCTATCTATCTATCTATCTATCTATCTATCTATCTATCTATCTATCTATCTATCTATCTATCTATCTATCTATCTATCTATCTATCTATCTATCTATCTATCTATCTATCTATCTATCTATCTATCTATCTATCTATCTATCTATCTATCTATCTCTGTACTCGCAGTTCTCCTCTCATACAGTAGATGGCAGTATTCACTTTGCGAGTTGTAATTTTTAACACAACGAAGAAGAAATAGTTCTATTGTTTAATGTTATGATTGGTTAAAAACCTTTGTTGCAGGAAGTAGTTATTCGTCTTTACTCCCGATTGCAACACAAATGCAACAAATATTCATCATAGCTTATCCTCCGGTATGAATACAGCTATCATGTTAGACTTTATACCTCGTGTGGAGATGTTGTGATAGCTGGAAATGGCTCGTTGTGGTTGTAAATCTGTTAACGTCGTCATGAACCGCCAAATTTGAAACGCTAGCTAAGCTGATACCCAGCTGTCTCTAACACACACCACAAAAAACCACAACATCCCAATCTTACTCAAAGGTGAAGTTTGACCTCAAGCCAGCTCGCTTTCAAAGTAAGTACTGCTAATGGATATCTTCCTATCTTGAGCACGTAATGTGGAGTCATCAACAACACATCATTGTTGAGAAAATGTCCTGAATTCAGGGCTTTTATTGCTACAGTTGTTGACCAAAAGTCAAACAATCCCCTTTTCAACAGATGATGCGAAGACCCAGAGCAACCACTGCCAAATGTGCAAAGTACACTGACAATGATTCAGACTTGTAAGTAACGTTTGTAATTTTTTATCCAATATTTTCTACATTTCATGATAAAGAGGATAGTTTTCAATCTGTCACTTATTTTTTGGGAATGTAATTAACTACACCATATTGCCAGGAACACACACGCTGCACTAAGCTTAAAAACTGAAACATTTTTATGTTATACGTTTGAAGAAAACATGAATGATTTAGAAGGAATAGTTGGTCTAATCTAGGATCATCATTTGCTGACTTATTACCAGTACTGGAGTTGAGGGGGGATGACATCCCCCCTGAAATAAAAACGGTCCAAATCATCCCCCCTGTAAAACTGCCATCCCTCCTTTCCATCCCTTATGTCATTTCATCACTGAATGTGGTTTTACTGCTATTTCAACATTAAGTCATAACCAGAAAAATAACACCAGAAAAATGTGACAATTTTCACCTGTTTCAGGTAAATTTTCACTTGAAATAAGTAGGAAAATCTGCCAGTGGGACAATATTTATCTTCTTATCACAAGCAAAAAAATCTTGTTCCACTGGCAGATTTTTCTATTTATTTCAAGTGAAAATCTACTTGAAACAGGTGAAAATTGTGGTTTTTTCCAGTGATGAGTCTTGTTTTAAGTGTAATGAGATTTTTTTTTTACTAAAAGGAGACATTTTAACTAGAAATAAGACAAATATTCTTGTTAAGAGTTTGAGTTTTTGCAGTGATCCATGTTACTTATCCTGTGAAGGACAGAGTCATATTGATAAGTTCAGAAAACTGTTTTTTATTGTTGTGTTTTGATGTATTAGATGTAAGCCCAGTGGATATTTAAAGCTTACAGAAGGCTGCATTTAACTGCTGTCATTCCTGCAGTATTTCTGCAGGTGTTTTGTTCAGTGCAATTATTTGTAATATATAATATTATTTGTAATCAGCACAAATGATCTGTCCCCATATGATAAAATCCACCATCCCCCCTGATTTTTTTTTTTACAACTCGAGTACTGCTTATTACTATTTAAATTGTTTTATTCCTGCTCTACCATCAGGTCAGCTATTCACATTGTGAGTAGTGATGAGGACGAGTGGAGGCCACCAGAGGCGAAATCAAAAGTTACCAGCAAAACTGCCAAAACCACTGCAACTGGAGAGAAGAAAGCACCTGTCAAGAGAAATGTTAAACCAAAAGAACCAAAAGTCCCTAAGGTGCCTAAACCAAAAGTCCCTAAGGTGCCTAAACCAAAAGTCCCTAAGGTGCCTAAACCAAAAGCACCACGAAAACCAGCAGCAGAGAAAAAAGCTAAGGTTCCTAAAGGTCCAAAAGATTCAACTGTATCTCGCTTGGCTGGAGCAAAAAGGGAAAGTATGTGTGATAAATATGGAGATGACAAATTAAATATACAGACTGACTCTCCAAATGATGGGAGGGCTGATGAGACTGGAACAAGTAAAAGAGTTAAAGAAGAGGTAAGTTAAATATTTATGTCAGTTGGATGTATATACACATACTTTTAGTTTAGATACATTAAAACAGATTTATCGCTCTTATCAATTGTACAGGTTTTTCAGTACGGTTTGGTGAACTCTGCATGCTAACATCTACAATAGTATGAAATATGTCCTTGTAAAACTTTATTTATTTTTGTTTGATCTTATTACATCATCCAACCAACCACATATTTTATTACTAATATGTTTATGATTTCTGCAGTTATTTCTTTCTGATCTGCATTTTTATTTATTTTTTCTGTAGAGGGTATCATTTATTGTGCCAGACGCCCATCAGATAGACACATGGGCAGGTGAAGGCTCATCACAAGCTGAATATAGAGTAAAGAAGGAGGAAGGGCCTGACGAAGATTTTACTTTTGATGAGCCTTGTCTGAAGAAACTGAAGACCAGCGGTTCCTGTCAGGGACAACCTACTGCTTTACCACCATCGCTAGCACACTCGCTGAGGAATGATCTCAATATGAACTGGGACTTAATTCAGGTATGGTATGTGGGAAGAACTGTTGTTGTTTAAAATAAATCAGGTAAAAGCAGTGCAGCAAATATGCTTATCTTTCACTAACTTACAGAAACAAAATGTGCCGAGATGTTTGCAGATAGTGACCCACTGTGAATATCATAACATTTTCACCAAAAGTTGGTCGATATAGAGTAATATCTGAGTAGTTTACAGAGCCTTTTTTTAGTTTCCTGCTCTCAATTCAAGACTGTTACGGCTTTTATTCAATAAATGTTCTGCATTTAGCATAATCTATTATTCCATCAAATATCATCAGTTTATGGAGCCCTGCTGCCAATAGAAGAACAGGTAGGCACTAGAAGATTCTGTAAACATCATACTTCACTATGGACGTTCTCTAACTAATATGTTTGTTGCTTAAAATTGTTTTATGAACATTCACTCTATGCTGTGTAGCTTTGCTGGCCTATTCACTACCTCTCATAATGTTCTTGGCTGCAGTCTACTGTATGTATATCCATCAGATGAAACCTCAAAACATAAGCATTTAAATTACAGGTATTTCACAAAGGGTAGTAGAAATAAATAAAAAGTAAAAAAGTGAAAACTTGGAAACTTGATCCAGTTTCATAATCTACTACAAAACAATAATAAAGTCTTTCTAAAGTCATTTCTAAAGGCATTTAACAAATTATAACTACCTAGAAGAGGAGGACCTAACATTCGTCACTCATTATTTTTCTTCTTTCAGCTTTATGTGTTTTTATTGTTTTGCCAAGCAGAAATAAGTATGTCTGACCAACCAATGGGCAGCGATACTAGTGTCTAAAATCTCTACTGAGATTCTCGTTTGTCCAAAGATCCAACCTTCAAGATGTTAATAGTGGAAAAAAAACTAACAAACAAACAAAAAAAGACAGTTTCTATTTAAAGGTTAATAGCTTATAATTGTGTCTTACTGCTTTGCTTCTCTGTCTCCCACTCTCAGTCTATCTGAACCATAATTATGGTCTCAGACAGATTTGTAAAGTTTATTTTTGTTTCTCTTGTTACACTCAGGTGCTCTCTACTCAGACATGTGTGGAGCAATGGGTTTGCGCAAATATTATTTCTCTGCTTCGTGAGGAGAACACGGTGCCGTTCATGGTGCGTTACCGCAAAGAGAAGATCAACCACATGGATGCAGATGCTGTCCGAGATGTCCAGATGGTGTATGAGGACTTATGGTAGGAAAAAGTCATGTATTAAGTTTACCAAAAATCAGCATGCCAACACAGGAACATCAAGAACAACATCTAGGGGGCGCGGTGGCGCAGCTGGTAGTGCAGCCGTCTCACAGCAAGAAGGTCCTGGGTTCAATTCCTGCCGGGGACGCTGTAGACGCTGAATGCGTGTTAAGTTTCCCCATGACTTCAGCGCCCACACCCTGGGTGGGGTTGGAGAAAAGGCCTTTCTGTGTGGAGTTTGCATGTTCTCCCCGTGCACATAGTCCTGGGCTATACATGCCCTGGTCAGGGTCAGGAGATCTGAGCTCCCAGGGTTGGTAGAGGATGGCAATGCCCAGGACTGTCACTTAGGTAGGAGCACTGGGTGATAAAATGGGGAAAAAAATATTTTGAAAAAAAAAGAACAACATCTATTACATCTTGCCAGCCACTCTCAGAACCCCTTTAATGCCCTTTTAAATGTATGGTCATTGGCCTCTAGATGGTGCTAGTGGTCAAGCTTTGAGGCAGAGTGTCACTTGCGACAGGTTTAATATATAGCTTCTGAGTTTGTGCATTTTAATTTATGATCTGTGTATTCTTTCTTGTGTGTGTTGTATTATTGTGTCTTTCTTATTTTAGTGGTCTGGCAAAGAAAACTCAGTCTTCAATTCAGACTTTAAAGAAGGATGGAGTTTTGACAGCTGAGTTGGAGCAAAGCCTGAGGAGCTGCCGATCATTTGATGAACTGGACCATGTGGTCAGAAAAACATTTTTATTGGTTGAAGTGTTATTTATATGCACCTCAGTGGCTGTTACATGAATCTTAAATGGGTCAAGTTTTTATTTTGTTTTAGGGTTTGCTTTGTGTTCTACATTTGCTTTAATCTTACCAATTCCCACACAGTTATACACTTCACACAAGGGCTTCTTAATATACTGTATGCATACACTCTAAATACAGTTTACAGTACTTTGTCTCCACAATCGCACACTGATGATTGAATGTACCTGGTGTAAAATGGGGTTCAGTGTTACCCAATTGTTACATATAAAAACATTACAATTAATTTAAAAAAATGATTATGCAAGACATGTTTTTGCAGTGCCTGAATCAAGAAGTTATATTAGGAAAGATCAAGGTATAACTATATCAGTTTAAATCATGCAGGAGATAGATTAAGATGGCACGAAAAGCTAAAATGAACATGATTTGTCTACATTGAAATACAATTGCAGAATGTAACATGTTAAACTTAGCCACTTTACTACAGTCTAGAAGAAAGTTTGGAAACTTGGGTCTTGGAATTTTGAGATGGAAATTTTATAGTAGCTCTGAAAGGTCCTGTGCCTTTGTGTTATCCCACAGTATTCTCCCTATAAGAAAGGCAACAAAATGACAAAAGCTCGCAGGGCGAAGGCACTTGGTCTTGAAGAGGCTGCCTCTGCATTGATAGAGAAACCGAACACTCTGGATTTAAGGGCATGGGTAAAGTCTGGCACCGAAGGTAAGAGATAAACAGAAGCGTATGTAATCTGAGATTAAATTAGACAGTGATGCAAATCATCAGACTGTATAATACCTACATTTTCTTCCAAATCATTTTGATGAGTCCTTTTGGTAGAGAAAATATAGAAAGTGAGAAATGCACATATTTGTGTAACAATAATACCAATATTATTAGTGATAATACCAAAAAAAAAAGTGTATTAGCACATATTTTCTTTCATGTAGTGGATAACATTTGGTTCTTTGTTGTAGGACTTTCATCCGTGGAAGAAGTGGCCACAGGTGTGGAGCACATTCTGGCAGATATAATTGCTAAAGACCCTGAGACACTCACATATGTGAAGACATTGTAAGAGTTTTTATACCCGCAACATGGCTTTTTTCTTTGAAATTGCATATTTTTCTATGTTTGTTTGTCTTTTATTTTTTACTTAAGTCGAAGATCTCTTGCTCAATATGTATCCCTTCTGTTTTTGTCAGATGTGAGAACAGCTTTGTGGCCCTTCATTCCTCTGTGTCTAAGTCAGCAGTAAAAGAAAAGGAACAAAAGAAATCTGCCCAAGACCACAAAAAACCAGGGCCCGAGCATGGTAAAAACAAGGACATCGACAAGTTTCATCTCTACTTTGAGTTCACCTGCAACATCCAGCGCATTCAGCCTCATCAGGTAATAAAACGAATGAATTATTATGAGAATAGCAAGAAAGACAGCCTTATAGTTTCCTTGTAGCAGTCAGTAATATTTTTAGTGTAATAAACATTACTTTCTGACACAAAGCCTGTTAATTTAACTCTCCGCAATATAGCTGGCCGGAGAGATGTGATCTTTATATACTATTAGATTAACGCAACCCAGCATTCAGACTAATTTATGTTAAATTGGATTTTCCTTCAGACCATCTAGCCTCATATTCATTCTGAAGTTGACTGTCTGTTCAACTCTGATTCTTGATCCAACCTGCTCACAGAGCTGCAGGACTGTGGGAAGTTTAGATTAGTGCCTGATTAGTCCTGGTTGATATAGAACGGCACATATTTTGGTGTGTCCAGACATAATCTCCTTTCTCTGATGCCAACCAGTTGAATTGCATGTAAAATCAGAAGTGTTGACTGACTGACCCACTCCCGTGGTGCACATTTCATCGATCAGCAGCTCTCTCCACAGCAGCAGTGCCATTGAAACCAGCTCACCCGACGCTGCTATTGTGATGATGATCACTGATTTCTTTTCTCAAAGTGATTTCCCTTTGTACCTTCTGCTTCTGTAGATGCCTAGTGGAAGTCTTTCAGCCCTTTCATAGACTGCATCATGACTTATCTTTCTGCCTCAGCACAGGCAGTTGGTTGTTGTCATTTCAGATTTGTTTAGTGAAAGCTCTGAGAAATGTGATCATTTAAAGGTATCATAGCAAATCCTTTATTTTATTTTTTTTAATTTAAGTTTCTGCACCATGCTCCCACAACTTCTGAATCATCTGCTGTAATTCAGATGTTCAAAAAGATTACCATTTTTCATACTGGGCTAATGGTTAGAGAGCTGTGCTCTCTTCAGGGCATTGTGTTCAGGACATTCAGATAGCTCAAAACTAAATGAGTGTGTTCTGCCCTCTCTCTGAAAGGGATAATAGACTTTTAGGCTCCCAGGAAGGCGGACCCATGTTATATCCACTCAGGGTGGCCCTGACCAGGTCCCACAGTTGGTTACCAGGTTCTCCCAAGCAAGTCCCTCCCAGGCCCAGCTCTGTGGAGCGGCCCTGATACCACACACCTGCACAAAGGACACTGTGCTACTTATTTTAACTCTTAGTTTGGTCCTGGCCCTGGACCAGTTTGCCTTGAAGACCCTGTCGAAGGAATTCGTCCCAAAGTTTTAGCACCGTTTAGGCATGTAAACCCTGACAGAAGGTGTTGATTCAAGGAGGAGAGGGGGAGATGTACAGTGAGGAGTCTGCAGTAATGCGGGCTTGGTCTGTTGTGTGGAAAAGAGAGATGAGCCATAAGGGAAGTCTCTCTGTTTACTGGTTGATATACACTCCAGCGCTCACCTATGATCACGGACTGTGTATAATGACCAAAAGACTGAGATTGCAGTTACATGTGGCTGATATAACCTTCCTCCATAAGGTGGCTGGACCTTCCCTCAGAGATGGGGTGAGGAGTTCTGCCATTTAGGAAGGACTTGGAGTGGAATTGCTACTCCACCACATCAAAATGAGCCGATTGAGGTGGTTTGCACATCTATTTATTTACCCGGATGAGCTAGAGGATGTGGCCAGGGAAAGGGGGTTGTGGGCGTAAGCTGCTGGCCAGCGACCCAAACTTGGATAATAGTCTATTCACAAATACTTAACTGTTTTGTTCAGTGTTTTGATATTGTTGTGGAACCCCTAGCAACAAACAATATGAGCATGCTGCACTTATTTTTAAGAAAATATTATCGTCCTTTTGCACTCACACAAGAGGACCAAGGCCTCACAGTCTTTATCTCTATCGTGAACTATTAAGATTTTGTTGTAAACCTTCTGAACGTCTTCAAATATTAGAATTATACATATTGTAAATGATCATTTTAAACAGTTTTTTATTACAATTTCGAATTCAATTCAGGATATTCTGTGAAATTAAATACTACTGCATTATCTATGGCAGACATGAATCAGACTTTGCTTAATTGAAATAATAATAATTAATAATAATTCATTTTATTATGGGTGGCTTTCGAAACACTCAAGGTCACCGTACAAAGTTAAAAGAGGAACCAGTCCATCAAACACTCAAAAAAAAAAAAGCACCAATAAAATACAGTATTAACAAAAGAACAGCAACGATAAAACAATGTGTAATACTGATACCAGTGATGCAACAAGTTAACAGGAAGAAGGCCTGTCTGAAAAGATGTGTTTTTTAAATCGTGATTTAAAAATGGCAGTAGAAGTGGCGTGCTGGATGTCACTTGGAAGGGAATTCCGAAGGTGGGGGGCTGAGCGACTGACTGCTCTTGACCCCATGGTAACGAGCTTGTTGGAGGATGAAGTGGACGGAGGAAGAGGACCTGAGAGACTTTAACTGTAACTTTAACTGTGCCGGCACTAGTCCTGCGATTCTATAACTTCTCTTACCTCTAAGTGGCATTAGTGAGTAAATCACCAGCCTTTATCCTAAAATTAAAGAGCCAGGTTTTAATACAACCTTAAAAAATGGTGTACTGTGGCTGTTTGATACACCTGTAAAGTGTTTTCTGACTTATCTGATGCATAAACCACACACACACACAAACAAAAGGAGTCCATCTGTTTGTGTTTGTGTCATTTTTGTCTGCTTCATGTGTGCCGACTGAATGCTACCCATGTCAGTCGCAGTTAGCCTTGTCTGTGCCTTCATATTTACCCCTCCTGTGCCCTGCTCTGCCTCCACTGCTCCCCCTCTGTCCCTCTAGTGACTGGTGGGTTACTCAGAGTTGGTCCCAGGCCTCATGTGTCACCACAGCTTCCATCACCCGCTGTTTCTGCCACGCCACACTCTCTGGCAACCCTGCTCTGCCCTACAGTCATTTAATCACATACACACAGCCATGCACACACTTGCTGACACACAAGCACACCCTGCAAGTCCCCTCGTTCTCTCTTCTTAACATATGTGACATGTCCCCTGCCGACATGCCATTGGATTAGGAAGCTTTGATTGACAGGCGCTCTCCTGTAGTGACAGCTACTGCTGCTGGGCCCACAGGCGGACAAAAGGATGGGGAGAGGGAGAGGGGGCAGTGAGGGAAGGAGAGCATGAACAGATGAGTGGCATTGAGGTGCGTCCGTCACTTATCTCTCTTGCTCTGCTCTGACCTGCCTCCATCCCTCTTCTTCTGACTAAACCTCATCCCTCCAATCTTCTCCTCACCTCCTGTTTTCCCTTCTCCTCTTCGGTGTAGGCGAGGCATTTAATATGATGACTCGCCTTTGTCACGCAGCGTTAACCCACAGGCTGCCGTGACCCTGTTAGCTGTCAGATTCCGGCTAAAGTGAACCTTTTCTAGCCACGGAGTTGTTAGGGGGAGGGAGCAGGTGGGAGATGTGTTTTGACAGGAGGCATGTGTGTTAGCACACACTTGCCTGTATGCTTTAGCACATTTGATCAAGCTTCTGTCCTGGTGTTTTCTTAAAGGGAAAGGACAGGGCATGGTGGAAGAAACGAAATAAGGCCTTATAGTGGAAGAAAAGTGGAACATTTCCTTTGAATATTCTTTGAAAATGAGAAAATACAATAAAGAGTTATTTATTTATTTATTTATTTATTTATTTTTTAAAGTTTTGGTTTACTAATTTGAAGTTCAGAAATAAAAATAAAAATGTGCTTTAAGTTTTTTTTTGTCTATAGTATTTTCACAATTGATGAATCACGTGATTGATAAAAATACTCAAAATGCATAAAAGCTAGTTTTGAAAATTTTATCTGGAGAGTTTTAAAGTTACTAAAAATTGAAAAAACAATTCACATTCTGTTAATGTAAACTGTATCACTGAAAAGACCAAGTACTTAACACAACTAATTGCTGATTAATTTTCATTGATCAGTCAATTATTTCAGTATTTTCTTTTTGAGGTGTTAAGAATGTAAACAAACGAGGATTAAGTTTATCAATGTGTGCCTTTCACAAAATTACGTAACAGTTTTATAAATGTATCTTAACTCGGTGCATGGAACCCTCCCCCATGCCGAAAAGCATAAATCTCAGTTCAGTTTTAATTCAATCAGATTTGATTTGAGTCCTCCTTTGAAGGCAGCACAATTACCTTGTAGCTACTTGAAGCCGGGAACACATTTGAGTATGCTAGAATTGATTTGTCGAATCGGGCAGGGGGTTGTTTTTAATGCAGTTTGTTTTGTGATCAAATGGGAGTTTAGTGTTGCAGACCGGGGCTTGCCTGCAGAGAAGCTTGAGTAAACGGAACTGCTTCATCAATTAAACAATCCTGTTTGATGGACGTGGGGGAACACGAGTTTTACTTAACGAACACCCGCGTTTGAAACTTTGTGTGCACTTTTGTTCTGTATTGGTGTGAAGATACTCATCGGATGATGAGTTCTGGACAAAATGGGTCATGTTTTGCATAGCATAATAATATATTCTTTCTATCTCAAGAGCTTAAGTCTTAATCTTTCTTGGTATTTTTACATAAAATAATAAATACTAAAAACAGCTATGACTGATCAGATAAAACAGATTTTTTTTATCATGTGGAAAAAATTGAACTACTAATCTTTGTTTTCTACCAATAGTAATGGACAGATCAACAAGTGTGCAAACATGACGATTTCAGTTCGACTTTCAAGTATTCAATCAAATTGAAGTGAACTGAACTCAATTAAACTGAACTGCACATTTGATTTAATTAATAAAAGAATCTTGCAAAAGTGGCATTTCTGAACGTGAATGTGTTTACAGTGTGAGTTACCACGGGGGGCCTAGCCAGATTCAAGGAGATGCACTTTTGATATCTAAAACTCTGGCTCTCAGCTCAACCCAACATGCAAACCAATTAATCCCGCTTCATAGTCCACCCCCCAGCTCTAGGGCAACAAAGCTGTAACGTTAATTTAGGAATGTAATCCAGTCAGCTTGCAGAAAGCTCGGTTTAAACTCATGTCTGACCACATTAAATGGTGTAATACTGTCAGTGAGGTCAAGAACCGTCCAAGTTTGCTGTGAATATGGCTGCCGCTGTGGGTGTATATGTTTGTTTATCTTTGATATGTTGGATGGATAGACGTGTTGATGACTGTATACCTCTCCTGAAGTGGTGAAGGCGAGGAGGACACAGACGGAGCACAGACGTTGGCTGGCTGCCCTCCCTTTTGGGCTTTTGAACAGATCAAGGGGACATCGTGGAAAGACTATCTGTCTGGTTCTGTCAGGGTTTGGCTTGTACTTGGTTACCTGTCACCGCTGATGTGTTTAACACAGAAACACACACACACAGTTCTGTTTCTGATTACCCAACATGGAAAAAACTGACAGATGTACTGACTTTGAGCTATTTATCATTTATAAGGGCAGTCGCCTGCTATGGAGAGAAACTGAGCATGAGCAGAGTTTGCACTACCGTTGGGGATCATAACATGTGAGGGTGTTGCAATAAGGCAGGAGGAGTATTTTATTTCTTTTTATTATTAGTTTTGTAGTGAAATGAATTGATGCTTAAAAGCAACAGTTGGCTAGTTGTCAGTAAGTCATAGCGCTACTCTTTTGTAACCTTTTCTTCAACAATGGACTTGGCAAAAAAAACATATATTGCATTAAATATATATATATATTCAATGTCTGTATCAAAGATTACATGATTATTTTCAAAAAGCAAAAAATAATGGAAATATTTCATCTATGCATTTTGGTGTTTGTATAAAAAAATCACATTTTTGTGGCGTGTTGAGACTGTTTATGTAGTTACTGTGCAGTGCCATTTTTGTTGACTATAAATAACTTTATGGTTTATCTTTTTATGTATATGATGATGCAAATATTGACGCTAAAATGCTTCTTCACCCTTGCCTTCAGTCTAAAATGCACTGCTACCATGTAAGATGATAAGTCATTCTTCATTATAAAAGTGATTTGAAAAAAACTTAAACCCTCAAAACACATTTAACAAGACAGTTTTCTGTTTACTACTTTAATTTCACTCATGGGCTTTCACAGATGTTCAGATAAATCAAAACGAAGTGTTTATCTTGCTTTTTTGACAACGCGTAAACTTCGGCGCTTTGATGAAGATTGTTTCAGAAATCTCATCACCGTCAGTTAGGGAGCCTGGGGCGGAAACATGCCAACCAAAGAGAAACTTTCATCATTATTCAAGCTAACTTGCTGCATTATTCCTGGCCTCTGCCATGTCATTAGCTATGCTTTTAAATTTGTATTTTTGTGTGTTGCATATGGGTGCACCACATCCGAGGGTGCTACTGAGTCGTAATGGTTGTGGCACCATGTGTGGGAGTGGGTGGGGGAAGGCCTTGCGGTCTCAGTGCTGATGGTGGCATAGTGGTGGCATTTGTCAGCTTGCGTCTTCCGCTTGGGCTCCAGATTGACGTCTTACTTCTTGGCCCTGTTCTGTGGCGGGCTAAAGGTTCCCCACTGAAAAGGTCAGACACTTACTACTGTTTGCTTAACAGCATGTAACAGTTCCTCTGAGGGGGAACCAGCACACACATCACAACAGGTCTGGCCACAGGACATACTCCTAGGCTCCTTCATGCAGATGTGTGGAGTTTAAAGTGTTTTTTTTTTCTTTTTTGTTTGTTTGCCTGTAAGTAGAGACTTTTTAGTTTTGTTTTTACAAACAGCATGTAATAGTTTTTTCTCACCCAAGATTTGGGGTAAAAAGTGTTGGGGGCCAATGAGGTATATCCTAAAAATGATCAAAATTACAAGTAAAGTTTTTAATTGGGTTATATATTTCCTTGCATATAAAGATATCAAAATTACACTATTTAATTTATATATCTATGTATGTATATATATGTATATATTGTCCCTTTAACAAACAAGCCATATTTTTTTATATATGTATGTGTGTGTGTGTGTACTGTGGGTGTGTGTGTGTGTATATATATATATATATATATATATATATATATATATATATATATAATGTGGATGTATGTTGCAAATATTGAATATAAAACACTCCTTTACTGCTGGTTTCAGCCTAAAACGCATTGCTACCATATAGAGATATGTCTTGCTTCATTATTTAAAAATTAATTAACTATCATCACAATTTGGTCTGCTGTATACCGGTACATTTCAGCTTTTGTTTCTCCCAATAATTTAACTTTAGCTGTGTTTTCTGTGAAGGCTGCAAGTTTTGGGATTTCCATGGCTCTTGCTTACCCGTCTGTGCTCGTTGGGAGTGTGTGCGTTTCATCGACGCATGTCTTTGTGTGCAGGTACTGGCCATTAACCGAGGGGAGAGTCTGAAGATTTTGACAGTGAAGGTGAACATTCCCGACAGAGTGAAGAGTGAATTCATTAGATGGTGCATCAACTGCAGGTCAACAGCACAGTAATACACAAGCAGCTGCTCACACGTCCTGATAAGATTGTCATTGCTTAGTACATTCTCCTTTTTAAAATAGAAAAACATGAAATAAAAGTACTTCTGTCTGTTGCCATGCCGAGTACTGTCAATTATGTGGTAACAAAATAACAGGCTTCTCATTTTCTCATTTATTAGTCATATTTTTGTTGTTTGTTTAGATGTGATTGTACCTTGATAAATAATAAGCATTATTGATTAAATTGATTGCCTTGATTTAATTAAAGAACATTTTCAACTGGTTCACTAAGTTCTTATCAAACTAAGACATGTTTATTTGATCCTTTAGTTCGTAAATTGGGATGTTGATTTGAAATGGTTTTTTTTTATTGCATTCAAAGTCAACTTTTCTTGCATAAACTAAAAAAAGAGTATGAGGGAGATGGATTTCAGATTGGTGAAGGCACATTTGTTTTTTTCATCAGGTGGAGGCCAAAAACATTTGCAAATCAAGAACTTCAAAGTATAATTAAGAATGCAGTAGAGGACACTTATAAAAGGCTTATCCTGCCTTTCCTAACCAGGAATTACAGGTATGTTTTTGTTTGGATTTTTTTTAAATATTCATCCATTGTCACAATCTGCAATTATTTTCTTCCGTCTGTAAATGTAAATTATAAGTTATAAGTTTCTTTCTTTACTTGCTCCTTTACCCCACCACTTGCATCTTCCTATGTATCCTCCATCTACTGCCCTTAATGAGTTTTTTCTTGATATCTTCAGTGGCGTCCATCCCCATATGATGTTCTCTCTCTCTCTTGATGCCTCTTATTAGGACTAAGCTGACAAGTGGAGCAGAGAAGGAGTCGATCGCCATGTTCGTGCGGAACCTCCGCCAGCGCCTGTTGTTGGGTCCAGTCAGGGGCTGTGTCATTATGGGGGTGGATCCTGGATTCAGGCACGGATGTAAGGTGGCAATCCTCTCCCCCACGAGTAAGTAACACAAAATTCCCTGTGGACAGTCAACGTCCCTCATAGTTGCATTTGCTTCACAAATAGTTTACTGGAAAATAAACATTAACGTGCCTTGAACCCACCTTTTAACAGACATAAGAAACAATCTTTCACATTGTGGACAAATCTAGGACCCTTTCTTTAAAAGGTTGCTTCAGTTCATTGAGGTTTTTGGCCTTTCTCTTATGGACAGATCTCTTTATGTTTCAATATAGCATTCGGTTCGGGGTTTGGGGTCAACTTAATGATTTCAGGGTATCCAGGTTCTGTGACTACAAAAGAACCCCAAATCACAAACCCCTCACGTTCATGCTAGACATGAAGGATGACTTTTTTCTTCTGAAACGCTATGTTAGATGTTTGCCATACATGGTCCTGGGCATCGAGGCTGAACAACTCCACTTTGATGGCCCAAATTCTCCAGAAGACTTTCTTCCTTTTTTTTTTAAGACTTGTGAACTTCAGACATGTTTCCATGTTCTTTATAGACAGAAGAGGCTTTCTTCTGGTGTCCATTCGAAACAAACTCGTTCAGCTATCTTCTAATCGTCCTCAGGAACTAAACGTGGTCAGAGAAGCCTGTAGGGCCTGAGATGTTACTTTATTTATACCATTTTTTTTTAATTATTATTTTCTCTAAGCATTGTATGGTCTTATCTTGATGTAATTTTACTGGGATGTTCACTCCTAGCAAGATTGGCAACTGTTATGAATCCTCAAGGTGCTGATGGTAAGCAGCACCTGGCTGGAACCTACCTGCTTATATCCTACAAAAGCAGTAGAGGTGCTGAAGTTTTGCTGACAGGATCTTTTTTGGCATAATTTTCGTCAAAAGAAAATAATACCATGCTAAAAAAAATTTTTGTTGTTGTTAGTCTGTGGCTTTATTTGCCTAATACTAAGATCTACAATGGTCCGATGATTTTTTTTTTTCCAAAGAAAAAAAAACATTTAAAGACTTTGAACATATAGCATGCAGCAGTGTAAGAAACTCCCAATCATTCTACCTAAAACACTACATCTTACACACAATGTATCTTAACCTCATCTTAATCCTCTCATAATAATGAGTAGGGACTCAAATGTATTAATGTGCTTCTACTGTGTAGTAAAGGTGGCATAGAATTAAAGAAGATAATTAAACCATTAATTGCATGTTTTTGTTTTGTAGCTTTGCAATAATTCATCAACTAAAATTTGATGATCATGATAACCATATTAACAAAACCACACTCTTTCCTCATGCACTATTGTATGAATAATTGGGACCTACGAAAAAACACACAATGTATATGTGTGTGTGTGTGTGTGTGTGTATATATGTATGTGTATCAGATTGTCCCTTGAATGATTTAAGAAGCTTAGTATTTTTGCTTAAAGAACGCATTGTAAAAAGGGAGGACTACATCTGTTATTGCCACCAAGGTGTGCCAACATGTCAGAGATTGCGTTCCACTTGGCAAGCCCCTGGTGAGTGGTTTATGTGTGTGCATGTGCATGTGTGGGTGTTTTAAATGTCTACTTTACTGTATGTCTTGACATGTCTCTCAGTGGGTGTGGCCTCATACTGTGCAGAAGGATGTCCCACCCTCTGCGTGACCAGTTGTGCTGCCAAGAGTCATGCTGACACCTTTACAACAGATAGATGGGGCCATATATCAGGTGTCAGTCCCAGCGTGGCGTTGTCGCAGGTTTTTGGTGCCGATTCAGATGTGCTCTCCTCCACTAAGGATGCAGTGGAGAGTGGCTGTAGTTTGTGCTGCTAGAGTTGGTGAAGGCAGTCGGATAGAAAATTGTTGAATCATCTGTAGGTTTCACTTAGGGCTGGGCGATATGGCCTTTTATTAATATCTCGATATTTTTAGGCCAGGTCACGATACACGATATATATCTCGATATTTTGCCTTAGCCTTGAATTAACACTTTGATGCTACAATCACACCACAATGATAATTCTATATCTACATTAAAACATTCTCGTTCATACTGCATTAATATATGCTCATTTTAAACTTTCATGCAAAAAGGGGGAATAAGTCAAATTTACCAAAACTGTATTTATTAAACAGTTACTAAGCAGTGAGTGGCACAAACTTAAAAAGTGTCATTTCAAAATAGAAAGTGCACGTTGCATCTCTCTGATTCCCGGTCAAAGAACATCTGCTAAGAACATGTTCTGGTCCTGGTTTTACCTGGATGACCAGGTTTTACCTGGTTTTACCTGGTTTTACCAGGATGAGCTGCTCTGAGCAGGAGGGCCATTAGAGCACCTTTATATTAAATTGTAGGTGCAGGGACTGCAATGTTTCATCCTCTCCTCCTTTACTTTGCATCACTTTCACTTATTGTTAGAAATATGACGTCATATAGTCTTGTTTGACTTTGTTTCAATGATAGTGATTGATTTCATGTGGCCACATTTAAGCAACACTAGGTGACGTTTCTCAGTTCTGAAAGAGAAAAGCCTGAATTATGGTTCCGCGTTAAATCAACGCAGAACCTACGGCGTAGAGTACGCGTCGATGCGCACTTACGCTGTAGGCTCTGCGTTGGTGTAACGCGGGACCATAAATCAGCCTAAAGGCTCGGCTGCGCGTGTCGCGCTCCCCACAGAGCCGTTCGCGTCGTGCGAGGAGAAAACATCCCCTCCCGTCTTTACTAAGCCGGTTAGCTTTGTAAAGAGTCCGCCGCGCGTAGCAACCGCGCAGATGAGCCCACGGCGCAAACAGGCCGAGTTTGGGAAAGTTAAAGTTAAAGCTAAAAAGTTAAAGTGAGCGCCGGTCCCGGACCGCAGCGCCGAGACCTGCAGCTGGTCGGGGGCCAATGATAATGCACACACGACAGCACGTGACTGACATGTGTAACAGGGTGCGCTTGTTTTATGTCTCAGAGAAGGAGAGACGAGACGAGAGAGTGAGAAAAGTCTGTCATTTAACGCCCGCGGCTAAATGCAAAATGCCTGAAAATTTATACTCGAATATGCACGATAGAGTCATTTTGTACATCGCACAGAGTAGAAGCCGAGATACATCGGCTATCCTCGATATATCGCCCAGCCCTAGTTTCACTACCCCATTAGATCATGTATCATCAGTGAGAATAACCTAAAACTACAAAGCTTTTTCTGTTGTTGCAAAACTTTACAGTCAACATTTTATTTATGTGGTCTCTCCCTCTCCTCAAATCTGTGCTCTCAGGCCAAATTCTCCACACAGATGTTGTATACCTGCATAATTCAGGACAGCAAAGAGAAGCAGAGAAATTGCGCCACCTTATGATCAGATACAGGTACTACTATTGAATACTTATTTTGGGTAGACTTTTTATACTGTAGAAAGAACAAATTATTTGTGTCCAGCCTTATGGAACAGAATGTACTCGCCAAACCTTTTTAATATGGAGTACTATGAATCTAATTATGGTTTTAGAGATTCATGGTTGCTGTCTTAACCCTTACTGTTCTCCTCTTCAATGTCCCCACCAGCTGTACCAATGTTGTCATTGGAAATGGGACCGCTTGTCGTGAAACTGAGACCTTCTTTGCTGACCTAATATCCAGACGTTATTTTCACCCCCTGGATGTATCCTACTGGTAAGGTTTTTATCCATTTCACACAGAATAAGCCGCAGTTACTCAAGCAGCAGAATATACATGCAGGAAGTACATATGGAGAATGAATGGGTCACTTCTAAATAGATGGATAGACTTTATTAATCCCAAGGGAAATTAAAATTCTATAGTATAATTATAGTTTCAGATTTACTGCCCCTATCTTACATTATATGTTGTGTCTTTACTGTTGTGATACTATAAAATGTTACATGATAATGTCACCGCTTTTTATAATGAATTGAAAATATAAACTGTTACTTTTACACTTAAATAAAAATGGAGATATTAGCAACAACACTGGTGACCCTTTGGCAGCCAATTAATCTACATGTTTCAAAGTAGAAACAGACATGAAAGGTTTAAGCACAACAAGAACAACTGGCTTTCCAACCATCAAAATGCTGTTTGTGATTTTCATTGCACAAAATGGGATATATTATGTATTATGTCTTTATGTTAATGACTATTTCATAGTTCAATTTTTTTTTTTCTCCCCACTTAAACATATGGAATAGACAGGGATGAAAAAAGTATTAGTGAGATGATTGATAATGAATGAAAAATGATACAAGAACAGAAGGTTTAGAGAAGATGGTGAAAGAATGAGGAGTAGTATGAAAGTGTAGGCAGCTGGCAAGAAATGTGTGTGAGAGTAAAAACGCCGGGCAAGATCGAGAGTGCATAATTGGAGGAATGTGTCTTCAAGTGAAGGTCTTTTAAAGCCATCTGGACTTCATTTCAGTTTAGTCCAATTAAAGAGAGCGTTTTTTGGTCCACGTTGTGTCTGTAACCAGAGCCAGTGCAAACTTTAGAATACAACAGCATGGAGCCTCGGTCCAAGCAAAATAACCAGTGGCCTTTCTTTGCACCATCTCCTTCACTCTCGGCCGAATTCCATGTGCGTTTGTTGACGTGAGGTTACCAGTGGGACCACAGCCTAAAATCATTCTGAGCTACATGTATACGTGAATGTCAGAGTTTATTTTGCTTCCATCTATATCGTTTAGTTCACCCACATATGTACACTTAAGAGCCCACGCTTTTCGTGTAGCAGTCTATATTTTTTTTTCTTTGTTTCATTTTTTCCTCTTCAGGAACAGAACTAGTCAAAGTGAGGCACTTATTAAGTTAATGTCTACTTGATTATTTTTTTAGCAGTCCAAGTCTGCAGATATCCTTTCTTTTGAACCTTTGTGATGATTTCCAGAGGAGCGGAATTTCACATCTCAATGTGTCCCAGGAAGAAATAAACACATCATTGATGTTTTTGTGCTTTACTCTGTTTTGCCCTTTTGTCTTTTTGTTGTCATTCCCTTTTATATCTTTTGTGCTTCACTTCATTCTTCTTTTCCATCCTCATCTTGAGTCCAACAGTTCTTTAAAATAAAGAAAATTTGATACTCTATATCTAAAGGTAAAAAAAATACTCCTAGCAAGTGTTTTTTCTGTTTTAAGAAATATCACTTTGTTGGATAAATTATTAAAATTGAGGATTTACTTAAAGAGTAAATTGCAACTGTGTAAATGACTTACAGTATTTAAGATGTGCATTTAAGATTTAAATAAACAAAGCAAAATTATGTCATGGATTCAGGTAGACAGGTATCCAATGATATGCACCAATGTTTTCCAGACTAATTCACATTAATTTCAGCAGACACAAATATGTTTTGTATGTTCGTTCATATGTTCTTACTTTTCCCCTTTTATAGCAAAAGATTTGTTAGTTTAGAAATAATCCCGTTAAGTTTTTGTAAAGGCTCATGACTGCTCTGCTGCTATATGGTGTTGGCCTCTGTTTTCATTTTGAAGGACGGTGATGATTTTAGTGCAGGCTGAATGGCTGATCTCCAGGATTGGCATACATAAGCACCCACAGAAAACCGTACACAGATTCTCCACAACTCTGTATTGATGCATGGCCACTTATTGGTTGATGCGCTCAATTAGGTTTTGATGGACAAGTTTTAAGACTTTCAGCTGAACCACACAAGGCAGTAGAAAACCATCAGAGCTAAATATATTATAAACTGCACAGACAAATAATTTCTAAGTGGAATACTGTTTTACTTGTTTTAGTGTGTCCACAAAGCAGTTGGCACTTTATATCTCAAGGTTACAATCCACGCTCCTTAGGCTTCTGTTTTACTCATTCACCTCTACTAAAGCCAGCTATTTTAGTCTGAAAAGCATCCTTTAATTTTTAATATTTGGCAAAACTTTGTAGTTCAAGGTTTAATATAGCTACCGTATATCTGGTATCTGTGTCTGTACATACACTAACGTAGGTGCTAGTATAGTTAATTAAGACTTTCCTCCTCTCTTCATTTCTCCTTCTCTGTCAGCTTTGTCCGTGCAGTAGTTCATTAAAGCCGTCAGCCTCATTTACGCCGTCTGCTTCTTGTCTCACTGTGAGCCTTCATTGTGTCTCCACCCCCACCCTTTGCCACCCCTTCTTCTCTACCCTCCTGCCTTTTTCTTTCCGTCCTTTTGCCTCAGCGCTCAGCTGGAATGACAGCCAGAAATGGCAGCCTGCAGGACATCCCTACTTGTCTCCTTGTGTGTGTGTTTGTGTGATTGGGGGGGGGGGGTGATAATGCACGTACATATTCTTGTGTTATTATTTAATTTAAATTCCACTTGTGTACCAATATGTGACTGTTTACACTTGTACAACTCAGCGACAGTGTTTCTGTACGTGTGCGTGATTTTCAGCTATCAGTTGGAGTGAGATTTTAGGAAGATGTCAGACATGACTAATGTAAGCTACATAAGATGTGGCCAAAAACATCAATATATTCCCACTGAATACTATACGTGATGTGTACTGAATATTTTCGGCAAATTAAGTCTATAATAACTTTTAATATTAGTATTTGTGGTGTTTGCATTCTATATCCTTAGCGTCCTGCTATTAAAATCTGTTTCCTTCTCCCTTACTCTCCATTTCTCTAATATGCTATATTTGAACAAAACTGGATTGCTGATAAAAACCATAGTCCCATATTTTTCTGTATTTCATCAGACAGCGCAATAAGTCAAAAGTAGCAACTGAAATTAAGGACTGCATATCAAGGATATACAAAGCAGACAAAAATCAACTTTGAAAGCATTGTGTTTTTTTTTATTTATTTATTTTTCCTTTTCACTCTGACAATGTTCACATTTGGAGCCCATCAACAATTCTAAACCTTAATACAGCAGCAAACAACTGGTTTCTATGTGAAGATTTAGCAGTGTATTGATGTCCTTTGCATGCCTATATTTGATATTCTTAAACTCTTTCCTCTTCAAAGTCTGGGGTAGCTGTGCGTGCCTGCGTGCAATGAATTACAGAGCAATCAAAGTTCTAGGCTAGCTTTTACTCCATGGAAACTGAATCTGAATATAAAACTAATCTCTTCAGTTAAGCAAAGGAGAAGAAAAACAACAACAACAAGGAAATATGATTCTGATTTTGGCTTCATTTGTTCTGCAGTTGGTTTGCTACTCTGGTGTGAAACCCGGTAGTTTCTCTAAGAACCCACATTACACCTTTAACTGTGCTGTAAATCAGGGCTGGGCAATTAATCGAAGATTGATCAAAATTGCCATTTGGAACTTATAACTGAGCTAATCTTGCCCATGTCAGTTTTTGAAAAGTCTTCCTTTAACCTTGTGTTCATGTAATCTTTCCTTAAAAACAAACTGTATTCAGTTGGGATATTTTTCATTTGTGGTTATTTACAGAAAAAAACGGGTCAGTGACAAATGGGGCAAAAAAACAACAACAAAAAGACTAAACTAACTAATTTCATGTATTCAAAGTTTAATGTTCAATTAAATGTGATATTGATTTGTGGTCATATCACTCAGGCCCACTTTTTTAATTACCTTCATTCTGCCTGATAGCTCATCTGTATAAAAGGAGAAGTACTCATTTAATTAGTGAGATGGTGGCTGATCTTTTCTATGCTTCAGGATTGATTTGTGTTTCCCGTAATTAATAAACTATGACGTCCATACTGCTGTTTAAAGCTGCAGGTGTAATTGCAGGCTAAAATTTATTAAAATATAGATTGCATTCATTACTTGTGAGTGTTTTAAACAGAACTGATTTATGATGAATGTGAATTTTCTGAATTTAAAGTAACATTTTAGTTTTTTCCTCATGATGCTTAAAGGTCTTTTTGCTGCTTTCCTGCTGCTGATTGTATTTCTTAGTATAAAATACATTTAGCTGCATTCACTTATCAGTTAACTGGTTAATTTCAAGTTATTTCTATTTATAACAGCGACTTTACAAATGTAAAAGTGTTGTCATCATTAGTTCATGTTCTAATTGTGATTGTGTTATCATAAATAAGCACTGCCGCTATTAAAGCTACAGTATGTATCTTATAGAATGATAAACAATATAAAATACAGATTATCAGGATCTTACATCAGTGAGTGTTACTAGAGGTACCACAGCAGAAAGTAGGACATTTTTTTTTCCATTTCGTTTTGGGCTGTCTTAAGTAAGTAAGTAAATGGTTTGACTCTTCCTCCCTTATTAGATTAACCACATGATAATATTCCGTGATTAAACCTGAACAATGGATAGCCAAACATCCTGCAGGACATTATACAGCATGAGGTATTATCAAGCTGACAAGGTTTGTCTGTGACTGCAATGTCCCTCACTGGCTGCACCTTAGGTTATTTGCCATACAGCTGTGCCCCGGTAATTTAAAGACCTCCTGCTGCATTTCAATTTGTGACATATTAGCTCATGAAAAAGAAAAAAAAAACTGTAGATTGTAGGTACTTTAAGCCTGTATAGAATATATATGGACAAGTTGAACATGAAGCAAATATCATCAGTTATTATTGCCTTGGTCCTGGCATCAACACCTCCTCGTGATGAGTTCACGGCCTGCTGGTGTGTACGTGCGTGTCTTTCTTTTTGGTTCCTTGACAGGCCAGTGCAGTATGACCTTGGCTGTCATCGTGGGTTAACACTGACAGAGCATGCAGGCTTTGTCAAAGCTCATGAGAGTGCTCAGCACCGGTCAGATAAATGCTTCTGAGCAAGTGTGCGTGGATGTGATTATGTCTGTGTGTGTTGGTGCTATGCAGTGGAATTTTATTTATTTATTTTTTGCTTTTTGACACACAGTGGTACAGTATGTGTCACCCTTTCCAGGTGGTGGCTCTAAATATTCTGTGTGGGAAGCTTATTGGTAGGGAGCACACTATGAGTCTTGATCTGGTGACATGCAAGTTGGAGCTCCTTTTTTTTTTTTTTTTATAGTTTCTTTTGAAATTCAGGCAGCAAACAGGACTCGTCCTGTCTTTAACTTAATGTTATGTTAACATACTTAGAGTTGGGTTGGGCTGGGACATTTGCATAGCAGTTGAAGCATGGAGTGTTGAAGAAAAAAAAAAAGTAAAGGGATTATTACGGTATGCTCACTGGCTATTTAGGGTTGTTTAACTAAACTTAAATGGCATTTGCTTTCATATTGTTGTGAATGAACTGTCATATATAGATTTGTGTTTTGGGCTATGTGCACGACAGGTGACAAGTTGACAGTGGTTGGCTGTAATGGCTGATGGAAATGAGATCAGAGGGCAAGAATATGTGGGGTAAGGTTAGGAGGATCTTTGGGCCATGGTGATGATACACACACACTTTGACCACAGCTTGAGGCAAACAGAAATGACATCCAATTTCGTGACCACTTGCTCCGTCACTCCTGAGGGCAATGAAATGACTGACCCTCTTTCTCTGTCTTGAACACACAATACAGACCCTCGAGGACCTTGAAGTCATCAATCAAACCACCAATGCTTCAGTTAATCAGAGCTTATTTGTATAAATGTTAGTGTAATTAAAATTAGACCAAAAAATGTTTTTATATGTTCAAAAAACCTCAAAAGCTTCAATATAAAGCCTGTAGAGAGGTGAACTGAAGTTTGGACTCATCCAGCAACTTTTCCATTCAGAGACAACGTCCTTACTTCCTGGGCTGTATCCATTATTTTTTACCGTTTATTTATGTTCCACTTAAACATTTCCTGTCCGTGTGAAGTTGGCTTTTTTTTTTCCGACATGAAGCCATGTCTTATGTTGTGCTCTGCTCAAATGAACACAACATCATCTCTTTCTCCCCATATTAGTCAATTGTTGATTATTATTTTTATTTTCCTTTTTATTGGCTCATAACTACAAGGTGTCCAAGCATTTGCTGCAGAAACCATAATTAGATAGTTGTGTCTGCCCTCGCTGATATACAGCCATGCTTAGAATAAGTCCTTGACTGCCTTGCCCTCTAACTCCTCCCTGCTGGGATGAGATCATTATTACCGGCTAGCTGATGGACCTGGAGGACAGTGGTGGAGACTGTATTTATGACCCTATGTGGTCCGGGTATGTGTATCCCCTGTCATGTCCTGTGTCCAGGCAGTCTCCCAGGGCCAAACTGAGAGACTGATAAACATACAGTGGCAGGGCTGGTGATGACTGAACGAGATCCAGGCACTTGGGCTTCTCTGAAGGTTGGAAGGTTGGACAGAAGAAGAGACAGATTGATTTAGAGGCATGGAAAGGCCTAAGTCTGGCTGTGGGGTGCATCTTCATTTCAAAGGAAAAATGAACTCGTGGATGGATTAACCCCCCTCAAAAAAAAAACAAAAAAAACAAATTACCATATTACTGTGTAGAACAAATGAAAATACAAACAACATTATTAAAGTGGAAGTGGCTCCTTGTAAGTCTGGAGCTCTAGTTCTGCAGATAAAGTTTGGGATTTGATCAGGATTAATAGTGTCCCCAGTGCTGAGAAATACAGGCAGACCCTTATCCATGATGCACTTTGGCCTCAAATAAAATCTGCAGCAGGACAATGACAGAAAACATGCACCCAATGTTATGTTATAACTATTATCCCCCTATAAAGCAACAATTTTCAGTATACAAAAAAGAGGAAGTGATGGTATGGCCCCCACAGAGCCCTGACGTCAACATCACCTGCCTGAGAGATTTGTACAGTATTATATATTGATGACAAATGTTGTGAAATGCTGCTGGATAAAAGGGAAAAGGGTCAGAGTGTGATGTTTGGTGTCTGCCTCTCTTTTAGCTGCGAAAGTAGGAATTAGAATAATTTGGGTGTAATTTTCGTCTCCTTTGCTTCCTTATTTTTGCTTGGTTTTTATGGTGATTCCACTTTCTTTAGAATGTAGACCAGGATCCATTGCATCTTTGCTTTCTTCTACTGTACATTAAGATAAATTGACATAGATGGCTCAAATGCCGCCTCATTAATGAGATTGGACATCATCACTGCAATGTCTTGTGAATCTGCCTTTCTCTCCGTAGCTTGGCACGGTCAAAGACGGGGTGTTGGGTTTGGTACTTGGCATTCGCAGGTGGTAGACGGTGAATATCTGCCAGTCTTATCCCTATCACACACGGCCCCCTCTCACTCCATACCATGCCTCACTGGTGGGAAGCGCCTTGTCCCTTCTTCTTCCCCTCCTTTCAGTTACCGTCTTCCCTCAGGGTTACAGTGTTCCCTGCAATAGTCTTGTATTTGACAAACATGTGTGATGAATCTGTGTGACATGCAGTGAGTGTGTATTCATCTTTTTAGGGTGTGCATCTGGATGTTGTTGTGTATAGCTTTGTGTGTAGCGCGAGTACAGGCCAGATTGACGTGAATGTCTGTGAGGCTTTGCTCTTTTCAGACATGCCTCACACGGGCAGTTGGAGCTTGTGTGTGTGTGCGTGTGCCCGCCTGCCTTCTAGCGCCTCGATAGAGACTGACGGCCCCTGACACCTGCCATTTGGACGCTTTTCTCTGTGAAAAATGTCATCGTCTTTGGACCCGACGTGCGTGTGCGTGTTTGTATGCGTGTGTGAGAGGGAGAGATATGGCACATCCCTCAAATTTTCTCCCTGAGGTCAAGATTTACAGCTGACTGAACAATGGACCCAAGCTGTTTGAGCAGCCGGGACAGAGAAACTTGGCAAGAGTGTGTCTGTGTGTTTGTGCGCTTGTGGGATGTTTGTTCATTTATTTAGTTTATAAAAATAACATTTAAGGTGGTTACAGCTCCCTCTAAGCCAGTTACAGTAAATGAGGAGGTCGATCCAAGCATCGTCAACACAAACAGAATAGAGGGACAAATTAAGGTATTATAAAATATACCGGCCAAGATGGATGAACCCTCTCTTTTTAGGCTCCTTTCTTTTGAAATTCAGTTCCAAACTTTAACTTGGGTAGGTTTAAATGGACACAGGTATAATTTTAAGATAACTGCATGCTGTCAGAGGCTGCCTGATGTCTGATAGACACAAACAGGTGGGGTATCCTCTCTGAAGATGTTCCACCATTCATCACTGCAGGATGAAGGCTTTTGTACCATCTTTCTGTTTATTAGTCTGGTCTTTTGCAAGTATAGTGTGTGACGTTGTCCCCAAAGTATCATTAGTCCTTGTGTGTAGGATAGTTGTCTGCTGAAAATGTAGACATGTCTCTTCACATTTTCTCCCTTTTTCCCTTTCTTGTTTTGTTCTTCAGTTAAGTTACAAGTTCCCCTTAAGGCTTCTCTCAGCTTTAAAAGTAGATTTTCAATCAAAAAGAGTGTTTTTCCTTTAAATTATAAATATACCCTACAGTTAATGTTAGGTGAAAAAAATAGATGCAATGGACTAATTATAATTTCTACCAAATCTTGAGCTTTTGATGCTGTAGCTATTAATGTCACTTTAAATGGACTCTTTACATCTACATGAAGAGCCTAACATTTATGAATACATGGTAGATGGATGTTCCTAGTTTTATAAGAGGAGCACACAGTTAGTTATACACATCTGTATATTTGAACCTCATAAAAACAAATGAAGTAGTACTTGATTGCTACTATTGAGTCAGTAACTTAGTTGTCATTTGCCGCAAGTGGCATATTAATATATGGGCCTTTGTACGACTTGGAAGTTTTTAAGTCTTCTGTCAATTTTGTCTTTCCTCATTCATTTTCTCTAGTTTCCACCATTTTTACTTCTTCCCACTTATTTAATTAGTCACTGGTAATATTGTCCCTATTTTCTGAGCTGTTTTTAATTTCGATTGAGGCTGTGTGAGCCTAAAGGCTGTAATGAAGTATCAAAGTGTGTATCCATCTCCTTCACTGTTGGGTTTCTGGCGGGGTAGCGGGGAACCAGTCGTCATGCGTGTGTCAAGCCCAAGGGTGTGTCTTTAAACACAACTGGTAGGGGGACAGATAGGGGAGCCAGTTTGTGACTTTCCCCTAGGATGGGACGGGGCTGGAGGCAGGCCCGTGTTTATGTGTGTACATGTAATTAAGAGAGCAAAAGGAAGTGTGAATAAATGATAACCCTACAGGACAAGAAGTCATCGCATTACACCAAGAGGCCACTACTGACTTTGTGTCGTCTTATAGTATGCGTGTGTTTGCATATCTGTCCACATACTGACCATCCAACCACAGACGACCTTCTGGTGTCTGCCAGGGTGATGCCCGCACAACAGTGACAGTCATGGACGCTATGGCGATGAGGGCTCAGAGCTGTATCCATGACAGTGCTGTTACCGAGATGCCCCGGCAACAGCCTTAATTAATTTAGACGTGATAGGAGTTGGTGCCACCCTTCCTTTGATATTGCTGCCCCCGTTCCGAGTTCCTTATAATAAAGTTTCATTTAATTTTAATTTTTTGTTTTTTTTTTGTTTGCCATTCTGTCTTTTTTGAACACTGAGGTGCTGTCAATATTTCTATTTAACCTCCAGTGTCATATCGTCTTTGTTTTGTCTTCACATACATTAAAATTGAAATCTTTTTTTTAATGCATGTGCATGCTTCGGGAGCAGAGACATTTTTGAGAGTCAGGTGACGTGAACGTTTGTGTAAACCACCCGGGAGATGAGTCTATCTTGTACGTTTTGGGTTTGTGTGTCTCTTCTACGTTGAAGTGTGTGAGACATCCAGTGTCAGGTTAATGACCAGCTTTGCTTTCACCTCCTTGAAGGTCATGTGCCAGTGCTCGTTAGTGGCGTCGCCATGGCGATATGTCAGCTGTCAGCACGATGGATAGAAAGATGACAAAAAGAACAGTGGGGGCGGATGACGGGATGAATGGCGAAGATGGTGCAGGGGAAGGATGAGAGGGAGAGGAGACGAGTTCATTTAGATGTGATTCTCATCAGAAGGCCTCTGCCACTCTGCATTAACGAGACACTTACACTTGGCAAGGTTGTTGTGGCATGGTCAAGCCTCTAGGTGTGTGTGTGTGTGTGTGTGTGTGTGTGTGTGTGTGTGTGTGTGTGTGTGTGTGTGTGTGTGTGTGTGTGTGTGTGTGTGTGTGTGTGTGTGTGTGTGTGTGTGTGTGTGTGTGTGTGTGTGTGTGTGTGTGTGTGTGTGTGTGTGTGTGTGTGTGTGTGTTTAATTGGACACTTGCAGAAGCTTATACTTTTGGACATACGGGAAGTGTTGTTGATCATCTTCCAATATTGATTAGCCCTGTGGAAACATAACTTTTTTTTTTTATGTGTTCAACCCTCCGTTTTTCTGCCGACCTGCAAAATTACTCTAACTCCGCAACTATCAGTGGCTTTGCTGTGTTTGGGTCCACTTTATACAGAATACGTTAACACGGGAAAGGGATCATATTTTTGTTGTAGACAGTCTTTTATTTTTCATTTAATTAATCTATTTATTTTTGGTCCGATATCTGTATGTTAAACATATCAATAGCATGGAAATGTAATTTATAATCTAAGTTTGATGCATGTTTGCAAGTTTATTTATCATTCATTTATGTAACAAACATACGAAGGTGTTCTTGTTAAGTTACCTCAAAATTTTGTGGAGGAAGTCCTTAGATCAACTTAGCGGATCACCTGGTCATCTATATTGTTCTTAACAGATTTCAACATATTGTTAAATGCTTTGAGATTTTAAGAGAATTATACTGTAATACCACTGCGATCCAGTTACATTTATGTATATTTGTGTAGAATATTCATATTCAGAAACTCATAGCAGTGCACGTCCTTGGCCTCTAGATGGCAGTGGTGTCATATAAATGGATTTAATGCCATGTCTGTGGCGGGCTACAACAACACACAAATACATATTACAGTTTTTTATCAGTTTCAGCCATTTTATCATTAGAAGGTTACTATTGCAAAACCCTATAAGCAGAATTTATGACTGTGAATGTAATATTCATCAAATGTGAGAACAATGTTGTGATCAAACGTACCAAAACAGTATCAAACCAATTATTCTGAGATATTTCATAACTGCATTCTGCCATATGTTTAAGCTTTTCTTGTGCACTCAGTTCTTGACACTTGTTTAATGTCAGAATCCTAGAGACATTAGACCTAGAGCTTTGCTTTGCTTTGAATGTATCCACCATGATGCTGCTTGATATAATGTCAGTAATATAAGCTTACATCAAACAAGGGGATCTTTTGAGAGGTTATTAGTTGACAATTGTCTTTTACATTTCCACTAATTTGCCTGTAAAACTAAAATAAACAGTCTACTAAATTCATTCTAAACTCTCTCAACTCTGCTCCTTGAGCAACCTTCTCTTCATCACTTTCTCCTGCACTGGCCAACTTTTCTGTTATTTCCTGTTTCCATATGTCCCTCGGCCATCATCTCCCTCTCCTCTTCTACTCTGACGTTTCTTTGCAATTCTTTTCACAGTATAACCAATGAGGCAGGGGCATCCATTTACAGCGTAAGCCCTGAGGCGGTCAAGGAGATGCCAGACTTGGACCCTAACCTTAGGAGTGCAGGTATGTCCAGCAGCCAGACTGGATGCTGTGTTGCTGTCTGCTGATATTGCTCATTTTATCAATGGAGACAGTTACAGGATTTTTGGCCAATGTTAATATACTTAATAATATAAGGTGTTGCTTGACTTTTGACTTTTCTAATAAAGTTTAAACACTGAGAATATTGAGATGATGACCTATCACATTGTATATGATGTCCATGTACCAAATCCATCAATATTCTAATATTCTACCAAAGAATATAATGTTGTTTCTAACTTTAAGCAACTTAAAGTACTTTTTCCATGTTCATATCACTGTCAGTGTAATTTTAAAGAATATTTGAGGATCTTTAGAAAGGATCCAATTGCTCTCATGGTCTTCTTTTCCTACTATTGAAACAAAACAAAAAACATAACCCATCCAAATGAAAGGAAAGCAGTTAATGGAGAGACTAAATGGCTATCTGTTCCAGCTTTATTTGTAGATTTTTCATCTACTAAAAAAGAGATGCAAGCTCATTCATACACTTTTGAAATGTAAAGATTATGGATCTTATTTTACATTTAAACAGAAATATACGACTCAGAAGAAAAGGGTTTACATCATGAATTATTGTTATTATGGGTATATCAATTCAAGCCAAATTAGATTGTCTGAAGCTACTTGGAGCAAAAACAGTCGTTACAATTTATTAAAAAACGTGAGCAATCAGAAAATGTGCCCATAATTCAGGCTGTAGAAAATTCATCCAAAATCATATTGTGCTGTCAAATTATAAGTTCATACTTGGCATGCTCACTGGGTTCTCTTACATCTGGCCAACTTTCCTTTGCCTCTCCTCATTCTTTCCCTTACTCCCTGAATCCCTCACACAATACATCACTGAAATCATAGATTAATTAAAACAGTTAACAGCTTGAGTTTTGGGGAATGAATGTGTCTTCCTCTTCATGGGGAATAAATCAAGCAAGCTAAGATTACTCCTCGCTGGGTTTCTGTGATCGGCAACCTTGGGAGCCACATTATAATCTTAACTATTGCAATATGAAATCTGCTGCATTTAGATTTGGATAGATAAAAAAAGAAGAAGGGGTCTTTGAAGTTGTATCTTTTTTATGCTTCTGCCTATTTCATTGGCAATGTAATACCATATGTAGGAGATTTTGTTATAGGCACCTGACATTATTGTTGAGACATCAGGGACACCTAGTGGTGATAGGCAGTACTCCAACCTTTTTTACTCCGTGTGTGTGCGTGCTTGCACGTGTGCTTGTGCATGTGTGTGTGTGTGTGTGAGCTTATTTGTGTGCCATCTTCTTTTTTGACTACAGACCATCAAACAGGTTTTCTGTCTGGCTTAAAATAAGCAGGGTCTTTTAAAAATGTGAACTGGTTCTATTGTTTTTATGTTTTGTTTAAACTTAGAAGAAGATAAGAAAGGAAAAAAAAATCTTCATCTCTTTCAAACAGTGTATTCATCTCTTCCTGCTTTTTGCATTATTTCCCATTTATGTAGAACTATATTTGGCTCATAAACTTTTAATGAATGCAGGAGAGTTATTCTGGACTCCATTTACAAATCATCTCCTCACACAGAGAACTGGCAGAGTGTCAGAGACACAAGATAGACGGAGAGAGTATTGGAGAGTTTTGTTGGTGTACTGAACAAGGCTAGGGTTGAAACATCATCCCTTTCTAAATATTATCTCAGGCAGCAGCCTCCTGCCGCAGCCAGAGGAGAGAGAAGAAGCATTGATTCCAGACATTCCCCCCTCTATTACATCCCATCCCTTTCTTTCTCTTTCACTTTTCTCCCTCAAAGATATAAATCATTTCATGCAAAATACTGCATCCAAAGTATTCTCTGATATTCAAGAAAAAGTAAAATAATCAGTGGGACAGAAAAGTCAAAAGACTGGCTAGTGCATACCCTGTACTGTTTGATTGATTTCGTATTTTCAGAGTTCACATTGTGGGCGTGCAGCACTTTGTTCATCTCCGTGCTTTGATAGAACTTCAACAATAACAGAAATCAGTTACCTCAATATAGATGTTTGGTTTTTTAATCAGTTCAGCTTTTTAATGAGAGTATAAGGGAACAGTTATACGCGTGTCTTGCCCTTTCCCTTTCTGTGCATGTTTGAGATGATATCATATGCGCGCATATTGTGTTGTTTATAATTTCCCCCCTCCTCACTGCCAGCATAATCACGGAAAATCCTTTTTTTTTTCATTTGCAGTTGTAAGCTGATGCCTCAAAAGCTCTTTTACCCTGCTTTGATACAGGCCTTGTGTTTATTTGTGTGCTATATTTCACTGTGTGCCAGTGGGCACAGGAATGGATAAATTAGTGGTTTTAAATTCATGTCTCCAGCATCTATCAGAAAGCTAGATGACAGGTGCAGAGACTCAAGTTAAATGGCAGATTTGATTAATATTATTTTTGGTTGGAGGAAAGACAATTAGGTTTGGCCTGCCCTCAGGCCAGCGCTATGATATGCAGACAATCTGCATATTCTGTAATTATAAATTATATGGACTTGAATATTCAATAACTGAGCCATTTATGAGTTTATGAAATACACAAATCATTGACTCTCATGACACGTGAAATCTCATGGTTGTTTTGTCATTGTCTGTGTGTGTTTGCGTACAATTGTGTTAATAGTGTCCATTGGAAGACGTGTTCAAGATCCACTGTGCGAACTTGTGAAGATCGATCCCAAACACATAGGCATTGGAACATATCAGGTAGGTTTGTTTCTTCTGCCTTTTGACTGCTGTAACTATTGATATGACATGAAAGTTGGATCAGGCAATGATGTAGCATGTTTTGCTCTTCGTTTTGCTTCTGTAATTTAGGAGTCTTTTTCAGCACTCAATTAAAATTTGATTAAAATAATACAAATTTTTTCAAACAATATGGAAAAAATAAACTGAAGACTTTAGATGTGAAACACACAAATGTTTAGTTATGAGAGCATCCAAATAAGGATATGGATGATATGACAAGACAAAAGAACTAAAAACATAAAAAGGTAACCGTTGCAGGGAGAGAGGAACAAGGAAGAAGATAAACTTGGCTAAGGACTGTGTCAACGGATGATGCCAAGTATGACCAATTTAATTAGTAGACAATGGAGATGACGTATGTTTGGATATTTGTTTTTCCTTGTGGGATCGCTGCTCTGTATTCGTCTGTTTTCATTGTGAAAGAAAGGCAAGATAAGATCAGTGTCAGGACACGGCGCCTACAATTTATAATTCATTTCTGTTTTCCCTCCAATGGTTGGTTCAAGAAAAACTAGAATTAGTTACTGGAAATGCGAAGAATCAGAATGACAAGTGAAAATACAGTGTGAAACGAATAGTCTGCCAGTTGTTTGTGATGGAAGCCGTATTAATCAGTGATAAGTGGTGTCAGCTAAGTGGGTAGAGGTGAGGGTGTAAAGCGCAGAGCATGTGTCACAGGACTAGTTCTCAGCTAGTGTTAAATTGGTGTAATTCCTTTTCCTGAGGATGTGAAGCTCATTTAATCATTGAGCGATGATGCAGGAAAGGGGCTGATGCAGTGCAAGGCTTAGTGACAGTGTGACTGAAACAAGACGATAGAAAATTATCCAGTTAAATGTTACACTTTTTGCCTGATTTGAGCCTATACGGTTATGACACAGTTATCGTTTCCTTTTTTTTTTTTTTTCTTTGATCTATTAGTAGATTGGCAAATAGTTTCAGCTCTAATGAAGTCTTCTGTTCATTCGGGACTGATGGGGAAACTACTGAGAAGCAGCTTCATCAAGTTACCCAAACATCGTTCAGCTTGTACTGTAGGAATAAGATAAAGCAGTTGATATTTAGCTGTCTCCCATGTGTTGGTGCTGGACAATATTTGAAAATGTTTAAAGAACAGTGTCACTTGATATCGTGTTATCAGTGAGAGGTAGGGGAGAAGGAAGAAAGGTTAAAAAGGACAGCAGATGGTGACAAAATTCAAAGGAAAAGGGAGGAACGGAGGATTTAGGCGTCAGGGGAAAAACTTACTTTTGAGAGTGAAAGCAGTCAGTCATATTGTGCAAGACTCTTTTGTGTATGTGTGTGTGTCTCTAAGTGTGTTAGGTCATAGGCCCTTGTCTCTCGTCACTTTCTGCAGGGCTCTCTGGTGTGCCCAGGGTTCTGCACCTCTTGCTCTCAGATCATGTGACTACGTCAACAAACGATATTATAACAGAGTAAATAAACTTTGGGTGCTGACAGATATGAGATGGACATTATTTAAACCTCTGTGTGAGCTCACACACACTCATGCAGACTTTCCCCTCTGTCCCTTCTTAGAGTTAATATCTAGCTGTTACGCCTGAATACATGTGTCTGTACATTGGCAATAGTGTTTGCATGAATGTGTGTGTGTGTGTGTGTGTGTGTGTGTGTGTGTGTGTGTGTGTGTGTGTGTGTGTGTGTGTGTGTGTGTGTGTGTGTGTGTGTGTGTGTGTGTGTGTGTGTGTGTGTGTGTGTGTGTGTGTGTGTGTGTGTGTGTGTGTGTGTGTGTGTGTGTGTGTGTGTGTGTGTGAGAAGAGTGCGCTCATACACATGTGTGCTCTTGTGAGACTCACTGACATTTGGAGCCTTCTGAAGGTTTATTGCTATTAGATCCAAAAAAGCATGAGGGCAGATGTAACTCTAGACAGCTGGCACAGCAGGCTCTCTTTTTCTCTCTCCCACTGCTGACCTATTGAGTGACAGCTCTGAGAGAAAGGCGGAAATGAGCTGACGGCTAAAAAAGTGAGGCCCATTAAAATCAGATTGGACATAAAATATCGGTGTGGGAGCACTGTTTTCACAACAGCACCTCTGGCTGGTTTCACTGGATACTGATTTTGTAAGATGTGCCTCTGAATGCAGAGCTGATGCTATCATATACCTAAATATTAGGTAATACAAAATCGTATCTTCAAAAGGCTCATTTTACATTGTTTCACTTCAGGAAGCAGTGTAAAATAGCCTTGTTTGCTCTTAAATTTGGTCTTGTGTGTTTCAATAATTAGACACTTAGCAGGATGGCCTTTTAAGCAAGCTCAAGTTAGTCTGCTCTTTAGGTTGCTATGGTCTGTTAACAGCTGGGTAATCCCCCAGTAGTGAGATTGACTGCTACTGGAAAATACACACGCAGACACACACTGCTGTGTAAGACAACATTGCCTGCCAGCCGGATATTAAAGAAACTGTCACTCTTCCCCTTACCTCCTTCAGCCGTTTTCCTTCCCTCACTCCAGCTTTTTGCTACAATTTTCCTGCTGCTGTCTAGGTGTCTGACTTATGTTCAGTACAGGTATTCTTCTTTATTTAAGTTAACTTATAAGTATTTGTTAGAAATTAATTTAGATACAATATCAATAGGAGCAAACCAATTGCTTGGTTGGAAGATCTGGTTCAAGGAAGTATCTATTTAGGTCTTTAGCATTGGAGTTTTTCACTGCAACACAAAAACACCCAAAACTTGGTGTTTTTAAAATGTTTTAGACAAAAACAAGTCTCGCAGGATCAATCATCAAAATGTTTTAGGCTTAAAACTTAATCCATCACTTTATTGTCCTCTTTAACTAAACTAAATTCAAAGCTACTAAGTCAGAGAGCAGCCGCCTCTGCTATGTAGCATTTGGTGTTTGACATAAAACATTTTAAACATAAAGTCATTAATTTGGAAATTCTTGAAGCTCTTGGTACAAGATAATTAGCCATTTTTTGGTTTGGGATAACGGTAACATTGAACCTGGAGTAATATATTTTCAAATGTCAACTGATAAAGTGAAAAGAAGCCTTTACCTGGTGCAGTTATGGAGAAAATATATGCAATGTTTTATTGTGAGCTCATAGTTGAATTCATTATACAAACAAACATAAAAGAACATAAAATCCAAAACAAAACAATTAGCGACGCAGACTATGCACCAGCATATAATACTTATAAAGGATTATAAATCCGGTTTGAACAACTCATAATTTGACCACAAACTGCAAGCCTTGACTTTTGATGGAGTTGAGATTTTGCTTTCCAACTGACATTTATGGGATTATTTCTGTCTAACCAGGCCGATAGAAAAACACCGTCTTCAGGCAGGTTTGCACTGATTTGGAAGTGACTGAAAAGGAGGTTTTTGCCTTCAGCTAGAGCAAATGATGCTGCTTTCACACTGAGATCAGCGGTTATATCCTTCATTTGTGTATGTTATCGTTCAGTCTTGAATGGCAGTGCCTCGAGGGGAGACAGGAGAAGACAGAGCACAAAGGCAAAAAAAAAAGTTAGAGATGGAGGTTTGACATTGACTGATAGCGCCTGCTTTGACTTACAGAGGCGTGGGAAAAGCAGCCTTATAGACCTGATCCGTGGTGAAAGTAGCCTGACCTAAACTGGTACTATTTAATTATTTCCTTGAGATCTGTCAAAGCATGTTTTTCAGACCTCAATTTAATGAGGTTGTAAAATGAGTGAATCATGTTATCTTTTACTTTTTTTTGATACATTTGTGTGCCAATTCAACACCAAGCAATAAAAATTATAAGCAATTATAATTTCCTCAGTGATGTTCTGGCAGGCTATGTTTCGTACCGCCCGACAGTTTATACTGTTCGAAATAGTTTATGTTTCTGGGTTACAATTTGTAATTGCGTCAACCTTTATATTTCTAGCCTTAACTTCAAGTTGGTCAAGCTGGAAATATTTAGGAGGAAATTAAACCAGTGGCCATGTACATTGACATTAGAAACTTCAAGCTTAGTCAGAAAGGAAGGACAGTTTTACACACACGCACACGCACACGCACACGCACTCTCACTATACACTATACACTTTTGGATGTACAAAATTATGATTCAAAACTGTGTTAAAGGATGTTTTGACACAGTAAATGATTCACCAACCTTTTTAACTACAAATAAATTATAAATTGTTTAAACTGCAGTTTCATCCAAATATTCTCAAACACTTTAAATCCAGTAAAATTTCCAGTCATTTTGGCTGTTTTGTGCCTCTCTTGATTCTGTTCTCTTCTGCACTGCCCCGGGTATTTTGTGTGTATGCACACACTATTAAGTACATAGTTAAATAGTTTAATACTAGTCATAAATCAACAGCTGAAAGTGAGATGACAGCAGGGAGATGGTTTTATATTTTTCCAACACCTGTCATGAATGCCTAATGGCAATGCTTCAGCTTCCTGCAAAACAATGACTTGCGCACACCCGCAGACGCACACACAGAGCCAAACTTACATGCCTAAAGAATTATACTTTTAGTGGGGAGTTCACAGAGGCCCTAAACCAGCTGTCAGTCAAGGAGAGCATGACCGTCAGTTAACCTCGGAGACCTGGTTCACTTGAACACTTTCCACTGATTTTCTGAGAATGAAAGAGATTAGATTGTACTTGCACTGCATTTTACCAGACACACACACACACACACACACACACACACACACACACACACACACACGCGCACGCACAGAGTATTGTTAGCAGACTTAACATACACATGCTTCAAATATGTTTAGTCCCTTGAGTCACAAACCTTTTTAGAAGTGTACAAATTTTAGAAATGGTCATGGTTCAAGCAGAAACAATAACACAACACATGTTGGTTGCTCTTCACGTGCTGTCTACTGATTCCCTCCTCCATGATTTAAAATAAACACTTGCGTTACTGGCTTAATTGAACTAATGTGGTAAACCCTTCTCCAGCAAGTACATACATTCCATTTTTAAAAGATCTGTGATGTGTTTTCATCAGGGAAGACGGTCAAGTAAATTGGTCTTTCCTCATAAATTAATTCCAGTTGTAAATGATAGTGACACTCCTAATCTAAAGGCTCATCAACCATGGTTTTAGGACAGTTACATATTGCATTAAACCCCGACAGCTTCAGTTTATTGTTGGGCTGTCATGACTGTGATTTCTGCTACATTAACATGCAAATGATAATTCAGGAGAAAATAGTTTATCTGTGGCATGAATGCATAAAACAAACAATTATGCACTGCAACATCCTGTGTAATTGCACATTGTGACTTGAAGGAGTCACTGGAGGCTGCAGTGTGTGTGTGTGGGGGGTTTTAAGAACAAATGACCAAAGTGTGACATTCTCATATGGGGTTGGTAGGTGCACATGCACAGACAAGATGTATATATTTTTAAGACCTTGCCATTTACAAAAAATCCCAGAGGTGAAACCCAAATACTTACCCAATAATTGACAGTGAGAACAGTCGCAATTATGAGTCCTCTCCCAAAGCTTAACCTTCAAAGAGTAATCCACTCAATCAAGATTACTTACAGTAAGTGTTTTATTTTCAGTTTTTCCCGTTTTCTGAGTTTCTTCCTCTTTTTTTCGTTAGTGCTTGTTTTTTTTATGTTGTTGTTATCATTGCTGTGGTTGTTAAAATTCTCTCCATCAATGGGTTTGACAGTATTGGTTGCAATTTTCTTATTTCTTTTTCACATTTTCATTGTTTTACACAACTTTTCTCATAAATGGTTATTGTCACTCAAACTCTCAGAGAAAACACACATTTTATTCATCAAAGAATCATTGCAGATTAATATATTTGTTCTTTAAGATGGTGACGAACTGCACAGCTTTGTGAAACCTATACATTTATCCAAGATATTTAATCCAAGTCATAGCCAATCCCTCCTAATTTTGGAAGGAAGAAAATTAGTTCTTCATGTTACTTTAGGTTTAATGGAGTGGAAAAAGTCTAAATGATATTTAATCCCAGTGTTTGAAATCATCTCACAGATAACCCATCATCATTTACTCCCCTTTGCTGCCAACATGGTTCAGTATTTTGAGCTTTTACTGACGAGATTCATAGTTTTACAGTTCACTGTCAGACTTGAGGCTTTTGCTGTGAATGTCAGTCAGCACCTCAACTTTTAGCAGTTACTTTGCCTCTTTTCCCCCTCTGGTCCCTCTCGCTCTTTTCTCCCTGGTAATTGATGGCTGTGGGTTATTTCTACGCCTCGTGTTAGGGAATACTTATATCTCTTAAAAGCACTTCAATGTTTTTAAATTTTTCCATGAAAAAGTTCAGAAAAAGCAGAACGCTTGCTTTGATTTTTTTTTTTTTGTGGGTGTATATCTTTTCTGCTTTTTTTGCCACTGTCTTTCCCCTCTTTTTGTGATCGACATGTGGTAACTCAGCAGCATTTAAGTATTGCTAGTGCAGACAGAAGCACTTTGTTCCTGCATTTTGGTTGGCTGACTTTAGCTGGTTTAAAGCCAATCCAAACATGACCTTCACACGTAGGGATCCAGTTCATTGGTTCTGGATGAGTTTGAGGTTTGGGGTCTGACAGTTGGGGCTAATAAATAAAGAAGTAGAAAGGGTTTGAAAATAGTGACTATCATATCTATCTTAACTTGACCATTTAACATCTCGTCCCGTGTCCTAACAACTACCATTAAATTCTAATCTAAACATCGTGAAATTATATTGAATAACATAGTCAGAGAAAAGGATAAACTTTGGGGGAAAGACTGTAGGAAAGTGATAAAAATGTAAGTTAAAACATAACTGGACAAGAAACAGCAACATCTTTAAAAGTTTCACTCCGAAGACCCTTCAGATATAGTTGAGGCGAAGACACTGAGGTTGGAATAACTCCAGTTTTGGTGTTAAGTCACCGTGAGATTATTGTTGTTCCAGCAACACCTTACTCTGAGCCGGTGACTGGAATTTTTGTCCTAACTGGCTCCGATCGGTATTGGGTAACAATGGTTGATGAAATTGGCTGATACTAATAAAAAAAAAAAAAAAAAAAAAAAAAGGTGGCGCATGGAAGTAATAACAACTTCCAAGAAAGAAAATCAGAACTGGCTAAAATCTGTATCAGCAGATCAGATCCTCAACCAAACTAGACATTAGAATTAGTAAAGAAAACTGCAACTGATGCATCTCTTCTAATGAGTAGTAACAAGTTACAGTAGTAACTTGAGGATTACTGAAGTTGAGAGCAGGAAATATTATATTCTTACTGTTTGTTTTAGGAAAAAAAATCCCAGACACTTAAACTTCAAGGAACATGCATGGTTGCTGATATGATGCCTACTGTATATGATGAGTGACAGATATTATGTACTTTTGCTTAGAAACGTTTAAAATAGAACCAGAAATGGACCACCACAAGATCTCTACATGGCACGTTTCATAGCCTGATTTGAAGCCCACCTGAGATGCTCGTGTCACGCAGCTTTGTGGATGCTTTTATCCATTGACATGAAAGCTGAAATTAAAATCATGATATTCGGCTCATGCAATGCACATCCCATACAGCTCGTATGGAGCTGTCCTTAGGCTTGTTTTTCCTACTTAAATTCTTGACGTGTGTGTTTATAGATCTGTGAGCTGCCTTTTTTGTCTTGTATGGGCAGTATGGTGTACTATTTGCATGCACATTCTTCCT